>NC_063374.1:10699525-10706045 GCF_021869965.1 Rhincodon typus | reverse complement strand
TGTCACCCCCTCCAGCCCCTACACCCCCTCCCTATCTCTGTCACCCCTATCAGCCCCTACATCCCTTCCCTATCTCTGTCACCCCCTCCAGCCCCTGCACCCCCTCCCTATCTCTGTTGACCCTTCCAGCCCCTATACCCCCTCCCTATCTCTGTAACAGCCTCCAGCGCCTACACCCCCTCCCTATCTCTGTAACAGCCTCCAGCGCCTACACCCCTTCCCTATCTCTGTCATCTTCTCCAATACCAGTCTCTTGACCATCCCCTGATATCCACTGCTCCACCATTGGCAGCTGTGCCTGTCGCTGCCTGCAGTCCCACGTTTGGAAGCTCCGGAAGACCATAGGGAATAGGAACTGCAGTTGACCATTCTCTCACTGAATAAGATAATTCTGATGTAACAGTCCTCAGGTTCACTAATATCCTTTAGGGAAGGAAACTGCTATCCTTACCTTGTCTGGCCTACATGTCACTCCAGACCCACAGCAATGTGGTTGACTCTTAATTGCCCTCTGGGCAATTAGGGATGGGCAATAAATGTTGCCTGGTCAGTGACACCCTCATCCTGTGGATGAATAAAGGAAAAAAAACTTCCTGCCCTTTTCCCATAACCCTCAATTCCCTAACTGATCAAGATTTTCTCTTTCTCAGCATTAAATTCCCTTGCTAACCCTCTCCACCTCTCTTCTGTCTTTCAAGACATTCCTTAAAACTGACCCTTTGGCCAAGAAAGCTCTCATTGAAATATCTCTGAACGTGGCCCAATGGGAGATTTTGCTGGCTACTGCCTGTCTTTGTCTCTTTTACTCCCTTAATGATACCTGATAAATGCAAGTGTCGTAGAGCAACCCATGTTTTATCAGAAAATTTTTGGATAAATTCTTAAGGTTCTTAGATCCTGCTTTCAGACTTTTATTTCAGAATTGTCTTATTCACTTTATGGCTACATCTTATCATTTGACAGCACAGCTACAGAGAGCCTACTACAGTGTACATTGCACAGTGTCCCATTCTCGGGAACATCCCATCTTTATCCTTTTAACCTCTTCCTCAGGCTGAGGGCAGCCATTTCAGTCATACCATTTGGTCATCCAGGCAGGCGTTTTGATTGTTGGAAAGGCTTCAGGCCCTTGCTGTAGGTATATTCAGGGGTTTCCCATCAGCTGCAGGATGGTATTAGATACTGAGAGAATTGAGACTAAAACCCAGGAGAAAGGTCATGGGTGTGGGGTAGTGGAGGGGAAGAGTTTAACAAAAGCATTATGAGTTTTCTTCAATGTCTTTGAGCAATTCTGTTTATTATTTACACAGATATCAGAGTTGGGCAATGGTAGGTGTTTTTTTTTGAGATGTCCTGAATAGATACGCTCCGGGAATGGGTGAACCAGAGTAAGGGAGCCATCCAGGTCACTGATCACAGTGCTGCTATCTGAACCTGGTGAAAGGTCTGGCGCTAGCTGCTCAGAGCTGAGGGTTAATCCTGACTAAAGCCTGGGTAAGGATAAAACAGATCTCTGCCAAGTGAGGGACCTTATGCATTGGCCTGAAGCAGTGCGATTGAGACTGAGGAGAGAGCCGCTAGGGTTAAAGGTCACTCAGTGCAACCCCTCTCCTGTCCCCGAGCAGTAAGCAGGGCGATGCTGAGAACAAGTGCAGTACTGCATGAGATTCAAACAGAAGGGCATTCAGTGTTAAAGGTCAGCTATGGCCAATAGTTGCCTGGGTAAATGCCATTATCCAGCGTGTAGCTCTCCGGGTGAGGAAATGTCTATTTTTCAGTTTTGTTGCTCTCTGTTGCTGCTGGTTTTGTCTGCACTTGGTTAAAGCTGAACTTGGCCTTGAGTCCTTTGGTAGTAGCACGCATAATCTCCATCAGCCCTTTGTCCAGCAAGTAGCCCTCAGAGTCACACTCAGGGTTCTCCTGGCCAACGACAGCCTCTGTTGCGATACTGAGGTAACGCAGTCCAGTCAACACACCGAGCTACACACACGCACACAAAATAAACAAGATCCCAAAAATCAGACAGCCACAGTACAGTAGGAAAATCAGCAAGGTCATTCGAGAGGCTGGGATCTAGTCAGTTTCAATTTAAGGTAATCTGATGGCATGCAGCAGTAATCAAGTGGGGTTTATTACGGATTAAACAGCACCATTTGTTTGCGATATGGTCAGATAGGATCTCTGCAAGGTCAGGAGCATCTCACTGAATTTCCCAGTGACTCAGATGCAGGAATGGAGACTTCCACTGGCTTGTTTACAGATGACTGTAACTTAAAGTGCATAACGAATTATGGAAATGGGGATAGAAATCGAGAGAATTATAATAGGACATAGATAGATTCAGAGTGCGGAATCCTATTTCAGCAAGTAATTAAGTAGGCAAATGGGATGCTGTCCTTTATTACGAGAGGAATTGAACATACAAATAAGGATGTTCTTTTCAGTTATACAGGACATTGGTGAGACCATTTCTCAAAATCTGTATGCAGTTTTGGTCTCCTTGTGTAAGGAATGATGTGAATGTGTTGGAGGCAGTTCAGAGAAGGTTTCCTGGATTGGTTCCTGGAATGAGCATTTTTTTTCAATCATTCCTTGTATATGGGCACTGCTGGCTGAGCCAGTATTTATTGTCTGTCCTTAGGTGCCCCTGGAGAAGGTAGTGGTTAGCTGCCTTCTTGAATCAGTATAGTCCATGTGCTATAGTGACAGCCAGAATGCTATTACTGAGGGAATTCCAGGATTTTGGCCCAGTGCCTTTGAAGGAATGGTGATATATTTCCAAATCAGGGTGGTGGGTGGCTTGGAGGGGAACTTGAGGGGGTGGTGTTCCCATGTAGCTGCTGCCCTCATCCTTCTAGATGGAAGTGGACGTGTGTTTGGAAAGTGCTGTTAAAGGGGGCTTGGAGGATATCTACAGTGACTCATTTGATGCTACACACTGCTGCTACTGAGCGTTGGTGGTGGAGGGAGTGAAATGCTTGTGGATGTGATGCCAATCAAGTGCTGCTTTGTTCTTAAAGGTGTAAAGCTTCTTGAGTGTTGTTGGAGCTGGCCCCATCCAGGGGCAAGTGGGGAGTATTCCATCCCACTCGTAGATGGTGGACAGGTTTTGGGGAGTCAAGAGGTAAATTACTTGCTGCAGGATTCCCAGTCTCTGACCTGCTCTTGAAGCCCCTGTGTTTATACGGCTGGTCCAGTTCAGTTTCTGGTTAATGGCAGATTCAGTGGTGGTAATTCCAATGAATTTCAAAGGGGGACAGTTAGATTCTCAATTGCAGAAGATGGTCAGTGCTTGGGACTTGTGTGGCCTGCATGTTATTTGCATCTCAACATCCCAAACCTGGGTATTACATTAACAGGAACAGATCTTCCTGTTGTCTTGTGAGGAAAGGTTAGACAGACTGGTTGTGTTTCCCCTGGAGTTTAGAACAGAGATGGATGACTTGACTGAAGCCATAGAGTCATACAGCATGAAGACACCCTTCGGTCCAACTTGTCTGCGCCGACCAGATATCCTAAACTGACCTACTCCCCATTTGTCAGCATTTGGCCCATGTCCCTCTGAACCCTTTAAACATAGACAGGTTAGTGTGAGTGAACAGGTGGCAGATAATATTTGAAGTAGAGTTGATATATTTTTTGTCAGGAGAATGCACCAATATGAAGATAAATTCTGAAGAGGTGTATAAGAGTTTGACACAAATCATGCAGAATGAGTGCACAGCTATGGAAGATAATCAAAACCTGCACTGAGAGGTTAATAGTAGGACTCAACTAGCAAATAGAGAGAAATAATTGCCTCTAGTAGGGGCCAGAATGAGGGAGATGGTCAGAGAGCACTGCCATATACACAGGGCAGTGGGAATCTAGAACCATCGCCCCACCAAGCCCTGCAAGAAACTGCTGCCAAAGACAGCGGTACGTTGAGAATATCTACACCGAGCTTTCAGGCAGGGCATTGAAGTTCGGTGTAGATATTGCAGGTATACAGAAAATAAAATCTTTGATGGCCAGCCAGGGCCTGAAAAGCCCCCAGAAAAGTCTGCCAGAGGTCAAATCTCCAGTTTGTGAACCTGGGAGTACAAATAGTGGTGCTTATGGAAACAGTCATTAAGGAGCAAGAATTTACATCTCACCAGCTCACTTTGAGAAGTGGAATTCAATCTTTGAAAGTGTGACGAGTAAAATGACCCATGGACCTGTTGGAATTGTCAGAATGACCCAACCATGCTACATCCCTTTAGGAAGCCAATGTGGCTCACCAGATTCCATGCTTAATTCATAACTGCTCTCTGACACTGGGTCAAAGACACTTAGGTGGATAGGCATTAAATGCCACCCTTACCAGTAATAGCCATGCCGTGGTAATAATTGGAAGAAAATCTGTAAACGTCATTGTGACTGAGTGACTGAATGGATAGACTTGTCTGTGACCTTTACCCCTCCCTCACCCAAACCCACCCTGTGATGAATATTCATCTCAAACAGCAAGAATTTCAGAAACCCATGATCACTCTGGATTACCTGCCGAACAAGATCTCACCTACACCAGTCGTCATCCCTCACTTTTCTAAACCCCAGTGGCAGCAAGCCCAGTCTGTCCAACCTTTCCTCACAAGACAACCCACTCATTCCAGGTATCATTCCAGAAAACCACCTTCAGTCTATTCACATCCTTCCTTAAATAAGGAGACCAAAACTGCATACAGTATTCAAGATGTGGCCTCACCTCTGCCCTGTATAACTGAAGCATAACATCCGCACTTTTACATTCAATTCCCCTCACAATCTGCCTTCTGAAATACGAGAACAGAAATTGCTGGAAAGGCTCAGAAGGTCTGGCATCTCAGCACATGTGGACAGAAATCAGAGTTAACATTTAGCTTCAGAGACCCTCCCTCAGAACCCTGCCCTGCCTTCTAAAGTACTTGCTGCTCCTGCACACTAAGGTTTTGTGTCTCAAACACTAGAACATTTAGATCCCTCTGCACCTTGGTATTCTGCAGTCATTCTCTGTTTAGGAAGCACTCTGCTTTTGTTATCCTTCCTGCCCTCAACACCCCACCACCATTCCCCCCCACCCACCAGACATACCCAACTGTTGGCCAAACGTACTCTCATTGGGAGTAAGACAGTCAATGAGACTTCAACATTGCATTGTAAGATTTGGAAAGCTTTCCCTTGTCTTATCCTGTGGTTCCATCTGAAGCAAGATCCAGAAATGGGTCACCCTCTTATCCTTATGACAAAGCCCCACCTGTCAGCTGCCAGGCTTGGAATGACCACAGTGAGAGTGGTCCTTTCTGCACTGGTTCAGAACAAGCCAGGGCCCCTACGCAGCCAAGCTCTATCACTATCACCAGCATCAGTTCCCGAACAAGGGGAGCTGCACCCGAAACATTAACCCTGTGTCTCTCTCCACAGATGTTGCCAGACCTGCTGAGGGTCTCCAGCTATTTCTGTTTTCGTTTGTCTGTATCACTGGGGCCTCGGTACAAATCCCTTGTGGAGAGACACAGACAGCTCTTCACATTACTGAGAGATCCCTCTACAACTTAGTCACAGAGTAATGACGTTAAACCCAGCAAGTGGGGAGGGGATCACTTGGTTCTAGGTATTTGTATTCATTAATGACAGTAAATACGGCCAGTGGCAAAGCATGATGGGGGAGAGGTCAGCATGCCAGAGGTGGACAACAAGAGTGCAAGCATCCAGGGAATAGATCCTCACAGTGCCAGTCTTCTCCTGGGGGATAAGACATGGGTACAGAGGTAGGCCATTTGGCCTATCAAGTCCAACCTGCCATTCAAAGAGATCATGGCTGATCCTCCATTCCTCTTCCAGGTGATGGTGCCGCTATTCACTACCCCAGGGGAAAGCAAAACTCTGATGGACAGTGTGTGAGGATGTGGCCTGGCTACACAGGGGAGGGCAGCTCTTACCTGTGTGACATAGCAGAGCAGCACGCTGGTCCCAATGGTCGCCATCATCCCTGTGTAGTAACTGAGCAGAGCCTCTCGACATCCTGTCATCCACAAGTTCAGTTCCTCTGTCTGAAATTCGTAGTTGAAATGTGCAGAGTTATTGGTGATCTGACGCTGAATACAGGGCCGGGGAGAGTTTGGGTTGCAGCAACTGAAGGGGACGCCATCGATCAGGTACCTGCCATCCACGTTGCTCTTAATGCGACTGGAAACATATCCAAAAATGTTAGATCATGTGGAGGGAGGGCCTACTCATTATACAGACTTACATAGGATAGATCACCCCCCACCCCCCCGCTCCCCGTAGCAGGCCGTTCACCCCACCCACCCCTTGCTGGTGTGTGTGCTCCTCCCATTTTTCATTGTGTAAACTTACCATAGAGCCCTATCCTCCTTTCTCCCTCACTTACCATACAGCCCTGTCCTCCTTTCTCCCTCACTTACCATAGAGCCCTGTCCTCCTTTCTCCCTCACTTACCATAGAGCCTGTCCTTCTTTCTCCCTCACTTACCATAGAGCCCTGTCCTCCTTTCTCC
>NC_063374.1:10691631-10699515 GCF_021869965.1 Rhincodon typus | reverse complement strand
TCCTTCTTTCTCCCTCACTTACCATAGAGCCCTGTCCTCCTTTCTCCTTCACTTACCATAGAGCCCTGTCCTCCTTTCTCCCTCACACATTTGTTGAGCTTTCTCTTCACTGGATAGACACGATTGCCCTGGGGCCCTCCCTGAAGGAGTATGTCCCACATTTTCCCCACTCTGGGTGGGGGGAAGAGGGGGAGGGAGAATGTTTCTCCTGAATTCCTGCTCAGATCCCTGGGTGACCGGGTGATATTGATTGTCCCTTAGGTCTGCTTTTCCCTGACAGAAGAAACATTGTCTCTGTATCCACTCTACCAGAACCTTTCATCATGTTAGTGACCTCAATTAGGTCCCTGCCCAGCTTCAGAGCATAAGAAATGGGAACAAGACGAGGCCATTTGATCCATCAGTCCTGCCCCAGGACTCAAATCCTCTTCTGTGCCCAGTCCTCATTACCCTCAACTCCCTGATATTCTCCTCTTTACATACTATCAGTGATGTAGCCTGCACTACTCTCTGGCTAGACAACTCCACACATTCATAAACTCCAGTTTTAAATGAGTGTCGTCCCCTTAACTTTGTTCCCTAGTTTGATATTCTCCTACTCGTGAAAACATCTCAACATCTATTCTGTCAAATCCTTTCAGAATCTTATATGTTCAATAAGACCACCCTTCATTCTTCTAAACTCTAATGAATAAAGGCCTAACTTGTTTAGCCATTCTTGATAAGTCAACTCTTTCTTCCCAGTGAATCTCTTTTAAACTACCTCCAGTGCATGGTCCTGAGAGAAGCCCCCCAGCCTGTTATCCTTTCCTCATGTGCAAATATATACATTTCTGGTAAACCGTTTGTGCTCCCTCTCCAGTGCCTCCATCTCCTGTAGTAATAGGTGACTGGAACCACATGCAGTACCCTTTGTGCGCTCTGACCAATATAATGGAGCTAAGGAGGAGTCTGACTCTCTCAGAAGGCTGTGGGACTCTTCTACCCAGTCCTAGAGTCACAGCGATATACAGCACGGATCAGACCCCTCAGTCCAACCCGTCCATGCCGATCAGATATCCTAAATTAATCCAGTCCCATTTGCCAGCGTTTGGCCCATATCCCTCGAAACCCTTCCTACTCATATACCCATCCAGATGCCTTTTAAATGTTGTAATTGTACCAACCCCCACCACTTCCTCTGGCAGCTCATTCCACACACACACCACCCTCTGTGTGAAAACATTGCCCCTTTTATATCTTTTCCCTTTCACCTTAAACCTATGCCCCTCTAGTTTTGGACTCCCTACCCTGGGGAAAAGACCTTGGCTATTTACCCTATCCATGTCCCTCATGATTTTATAAACTTCCATAAGGTCACCCCTCAGCCTCCAACACTCCAGGGAAAATAGTCCCAGCCTATTCAGCCTCTCCCTATAGCTCAAACCCTCCAACCCTGGCAACATCCCAGTGAATCTTTTCTGAACCCTTTCAAGTTTCACAACATCCTTCCTGTAGCAGGGAGACCAGAATCGAATGCAGTATTCCAAAAGTGGCCTCAGTGTACATTTTGAAGGTGGAGGTAGAGAGGGTCTTGACTAACCAAACAGTACTGGATGGGGTTGGGGTGCGTCAGTGGGATTGTGGGGGTGAGGCCACATCTGGATCAGCCAGGATCTTTCGGAAAGGCGGAGCAAGTTGAAAGGACAGAGTGGCCATCTCCTGCTCTAGATTGTACACCTGTATGTAACTCCCTGAACTTTCAGTTCCAGAAATTCAATTCACACTCAACACCAGCACAGCAGGAGGCAATTCAGCTCCTCAGCCCTACTGTACCATTCAATCAGATCACGCCTTAAACCCATCTCCCCTTGCGCTATAATCTCGGAACAGTCTTAGCTGGGGATGAAATGTAGGAATTATTAAAGCACACAAAGGAGAAAGGACTGGCAGACTCTGCATTACATTGTGCCTTGGCTCCAATGGCCTGGCTGAGCTGTCAATTCGATGTAACGAAAATCACCCCAGCTCCAATCTGAAGGTTCTGCCCCTCAATCAGGCTGAATCTCTCTCTACTGACCTCAAACTGCCTCAGTTAGGTCATCCTATTGAGGGAGTCCAAGCAGAGAGATTACAGGGGACAGGGATTGGATGGGAGAACACAGAAAAGATCAACACCTTTCAAGGAGATGAGGCTGAAAGAAATACTGACATAGAAACAGAAAACACAGGAGACTCTCAGAACCATTTATAAGGGGAGAGAGAGACAGAGTTAACATTTCAGGCTCGTGATGTTTTGTCAGAACTTACTCCCTTATGTCTTTGTTGTTAAAGTCTAGGAATCGGTTACTGATCCACTGCACCTCAAACCAGTCCTTGTAGTTGTTGTTACCACAGCACTGGAACTCCATCTGGATGTGGTCTATGGTCCTCTTCTGATAGCACCTTCCTGGGGTGTCTGTGTCCTTGTAGAAACGAATTCCGTTTCTCAGGCCAATCTTCAGCGATGTGTCCAGGTTTCCTCTCATGAAGTAGCTCAGGAGCGAAGCAAACAGCATGAGGAAGGTGAAGAGGACCGAGAAGACGAGGTAGGGCTCTATGTAACCCTTCCATCGGGGAAACTTGGCCAGGTCCAGTGAGTCACTGCAGATCTTCACCCCGGTGAAGTTGAGGAGCACAGACAGGAGGCCCACAGCAATCAGAGTGTTGGGGACAAGGTGGATGTCAGTATTGTCCATCACCTCATTCCGTCTCTTCAGCTCACATTTGAGGTAGATTCCCAAAGCGAAAGTCAGGATTCCAGTCAGGACCGAAAGCCAGCAGAGCACCCATAGAGTTTGTGCCAAGTGCATGCGTTTTTGAAAGGTGAATTTCACTTTGAGCAGGACCATGTCTGTGCTGGTTTCTCACACAACCCTGTGCCACACTCTTTCTTTCACTGTACAGAGTGGGGAGGGCTGCTGGGGCCAGGGAGATTCACAATGCAGCCCAATCAGATAGGCTTGAGTGCGGGAGTCCTAACCTGTTCATCCATTGTGGAGCTGTACAGCTCACTGCAGGGAGATGAGGGCAAATCAAGAGAAAAGCTTTGACCTAATCTCCCAAACACCAGGTGGTAAGCTCTGATTTAAAACCAGTGTCCTACCAATAAGAACAGAGAGATATTTGTCCAAATCAGCAAGTTCAGTTTCAATGTCACCTGTGAGCTTTATCAGTACTTACAGTCTTTAATACCTCAGTTACAGCCCTGCAATGTGCTGTTATAACCCACTCATCTCTGTCCTTGTCTCAGTTTACTATGGGGAAGTATTGTGTTACATCCTATGGGAATGTAGTGATTTGTCTGATGAGACTAGCAAGCTTGTGAAGAAAGGTTAGCACATTGAGCCTCTCCTGATCAAAGTTTCAAAGCATGAGAGGTGATCTTATTGAAACGTAAGATCCTGAAAGAAAAACAGAAATCCCTGGAGAAACTCAGCAGGTCTGGAGCATCTCAGAAGAGAAAACAGAGTTAATGCCATTCTGAAGAAGGGTCACCGGGCCTACATTAACTCTGCTTTCTCTGCACAGTTGCTGCCAAACCTGCTGAGTTTCTCCAGCTATTTATGTTTTTGTTTCAGATTTCCAGCATCCGCAGTTGGTTGTTTTTTTGTTTAGGTCCTGAGAGGACTACACAGGGTAGATACGGAGAGGATGACTCCCCTGTTTGGGGGTTCTGGAACTAGGGGCCATGGTTTATAAATGAATGGTCTCCCATTTAAGGGAGATGAGCAGGAATTTCTTCACAGAGGGTAGTGAGTGTGTGGAATTCTCTCTCTCCGTCTCTCTCTCTCTGTCTTTGTCTCTCTCGCTCCACCCCACCCCTCCCCACCCCAAGCAGTGGAAGCTGTGTGTTTAGGGCTGAATTAGAGAGATTTTTGATTGACAAGAGTGTGGTGGAGTATTGGGGTGGGGAGGGAGAGGGGAAGCAGGCAGGAGAGGGTGGAGTTAATACCATCAGCAGATCAGCCAATGATCTTACAGAATGATGGACCAGGCCTGATGCTCCAATCAGCTTCTTATGTAACCCTAAGAACATGGGTTTGATTTCTCTCCCACCATGATGTGAGACTCAAATCAATGAATTGGGGATTTATTAAATTCTGACAATTGAAAACCCAACTTACAGACTGATACAAGTAGGACAGCTTGCCTCTCTGAGCTGGTCTCTGTTTCTGGGTGACCCCAGTACCAGACCAAGGGAGATGATTTTTCATGTCCTCTCCAGCAGCCAAGGAAGTGATAATTGGTGAAAAGAAAATGACCAATTAAAGACAGGCAATGAATATCACCATTTTCAGCAGGGCCCACATCCAGAGAGCAATGAACAAAACAATTAAATAAATGAAATAATTACACCTTGCATCAGCTCAGCCCCTCCAAAACACACCCCACTAACTTCACCTGCAGTCCTACTACATCCAGTCATGAATGGTGGTGGACAATTAAATAACTCACTGGAGGAAGAAGCTCCACAAATATCCCCATCCTCAGTAATGGAAGAGCCCAGCACATCAGTGCAAAAGATAAGGCTGAATTATTCGCAGCAATCTTCAGCCAGAACTGCCGAGTGGATGATCCATCTCAGCCTCCTCCAGTGGTCCCCTGCTATGCAGATACCAGCCTTCAGCCGATTCAGTTAATTCCTTGTTATATCAAGAAACATTTGGAGACACTGGATACTACAAAGGCTACTGGCCCTGACAACATTCCAGCAATATTCTGGAGACATGGTCCAGAACTTGCTGCTCCCCTAGCCAAGCTGTTCCAGTACAGTTACAACACTGGTATCTACACGACAATGTGGAAAATTGCCCAAGTATGTCCTGTACACAAAAAGAAGGATAAATCCAACCTGGCTAATTACCGCCCCATCAATCTCCTCTCGATCAACAGTAAAGTGATGGACGGTGTCAGTAACAGCGCTATCAAGCATCAGCTGCACAGTGATGCACAGTTTGGGTTCCATCAGAACCACTTAGCACATCAAGGAGCCCTGGCAAAACTGGAGTCAATGGGTATCAGGGGACAAACTCTCTGGTGGTTGGAGTCATATCTGACACATAGGAAGATGGTTGTGGTTGTTGGAGGTCAATCATCTCAGCTCCGGGACATCTCTGCAGAGGTTCCTTAGGGTAGTGTCCTCAGCCCAACCATCTTCAGCTGCTTCATCAATGACCTTACCTCCATCATAAGGTCAGAATGGGGAATGTAACAGGACAATATTGAGACTTGGGATAATAAGTAGCAAGTAACATTGGTGCCACACAACTGCTAGCACTAGGCAATCTATCCATCACCCTCTGAAATTCATTAGTATTACCACCACTGAATCCCCCATGAGCAACATCCTGGAGGTTACTATTGACCAAAAAGTTGAACGGGACTGGTTATGTATATTCAGTCTCAACAAGAGTGGGTCAGAAGCTGGGAATCCTGCAGTGAGTAACTCATCTCCTGACTTCCCAGAACCTGTCAGGAGCACATGTCACAAGTCGGGAGTATGATGGAATACTTCCGTCTTTCCTGGCAGAATGCAGCTCCAACAACACTGAAGAAGTTTTACACCATCCAGGATAATGCATCCTACTTGACTGGCACCACATCTAGTCCCTCCACCACCAACACTCTGTGGCAGCACTTTGTACCATTTACAAGATACACTGCAGAAATTCACGATGGCTTCTTAGAAATCACCTTCCAAACCCACAACTATGAATGTGACAGCCCCTGCAAGGCCCGTGGAGCTCCTCAGGGAGCGAGTTGAGTATGAGTTCCCTTGGTAACAGGCATGGCCTGTCCTCTTGAAACTCCGTCTTTTAGCTGCTTTTACTGGGGAGTTGATAGTGTAATAATCCAGAGACACACAGAATGCTGAAGGGACCTTGGTTCAAATCCATCCTTCTGTCTCATGCCTTTAGAGAGAGGTGGGTGCTGTGGGGAATACAGTGCTTTATTTCCCTCTCCAACTCCAGATTGATTTAGCCCCTTCCCACTGTCCCTACATTTTTGATAGTTCGCATTGCCCATAAAGGCCTTTGCTGGGAAATATTTGATTGACTACACAGATGATTACTGGGGGTAGTTGAAGTAATTTAAAAAGAAATCCCAATGGTGAAGTCGCTCAGTTATGTGGCAGGGTATAAGAGAGAAAAAAATTAAGCAGACCCAGGAGGGTTGTAATGGTGCAGTGATAATGCCCCTAGCCCTCAGCCAGGAGGCCCAGGCTCAAGTCCTACCTCCTCTACGGGTGTGTATAACATCTCTGAGCAGGTTGATTAGGAAAATATTTATAAAACAAATGCGAGGCTGGGTGTGCAGAATGGTGTGTCCTGAGTTGGAACTAATACCACATACCACATGTAATAGCTCTGTTTTGGTGTTCACCAATAAATGATGTTACTTTCCAGGGAGCTTCCTGAGGTATTACAGCTACCATCCAGAAGGTCAAGGGCAGTAGATTCATTGAGAACACAAGCCCCTCTGAACCACTCACCATCCAGACTTGGAAACATATCACTGTTCCTTCACTGTCACTGGATCAAAATCCTGGAACTCCCAGGTTTGAGAAGGCAGCTCAGCACCACCTTCCCCAGGCTAGTTCGGGACAGGCAATAATTGCTGACCCAGCCTGTGATGCCCATGTCCAATCAACAAATCAAAAAGCAAAAGCTTTTCATTGAAATGTTGTCACTGTTGTAACGTAAATCAGAAACACTATGCACAGCAAGATCCCACATGCAGCGAGGGAATAAATATCCAGGTTGAGGACCCTCTGAAGGTAACAGCAAATGATCCCATGCCCCCTGTTTCGGAGAACAGCAGGGGTGAGTCCTATCCAGTGACTTTGTGCGAATTTCAATCCCACAACACATTCACTGAGAATGCCAGATGCTCTAGGTCATTAGCACATGGCTGCATGTAGGATCTTGCTGTGCTGCCAGTTGAATTTTCATGTTTCCTACATCACAACAGTGGCCTCACTTTAACAATAGTTACTTCCTTGGCTGTTGAGGCCTACAATTTGTCCTGGGATTGCAAATGGCTCAAGAGATATGCAAGTCTTTCTCATCCAAAGACGGACAAATATTGAAATTGAATTCCTGTGTTTTTCTCTCTGTTCTTTGGTTCCTGTTGTATCTGCACAAACTGTAGGGGTCACTGCTGCACTTTGTCGAGAATCATTCGCCTGTTTGTCTGAGCCGAGCTGAGCTGAGTGAGACCGAGAAAGAGGAGCCAGGCTGAGAACGTTTCAAAGTGTCAGTCTCAGAGAGACTGCGTGCCTACTTCCTTTCGAATATTTTGAGTCTCACAGAATTTATGGTAGTGGCAAGACTCCCTAGCTCCTTCTCCGATTGCAAATGAGAACCTGCCAACAACGTGGGAGCTTAAGCACTCACACCTCAGACTATTCCAAAGTGCTTTAAAACAAAGGCAGTCGCTGATAGGAGATTCAGCAGCTAATTTACAGATTGCAACCTCCCACGCAAAGCAATGTTACAATCACCCAGATCTGAAAGATGGCACAACCAACAGTGCGGTGCTCCTTCAGTTCTGACCCTCCGACAGTGCCTGCTCCCTCAGCATTGACCCTCTGACAGTGCGGCATTCCCTCAGCACTGACCCTCTGACAGTGCGGCACTCCCTCAGCACTGACCCTCCAACAATGCGGCACTCCCTCAGCACTGACCCTCTGACAGTGCGGCACTCCATCAGCACTGACCCTCCGACAGTGCCCGCTCCCTCAGCACTGACCCTCCAACAGTGCCCACTCCCTCAGCACTGACCCTCCCACAGTGTGGCGCTCCCTCAGCACTGACCCTCTGACAGTGCCTGCTCCCTCAGCACTGACCCTCCGACAGTGCC
>NC_063374.1:10671189-10686631 GCF_021869965.1 Rhincodon typus | reverse complement strand
GACCCTCTGACAGTGCCCACTCCCTCAGCACTGACCCTCCGACAGTGGGGCGCTCCCTCAGTACTGACCCTCTGATAGTGCCCACTCCCTCAGCACTCACCCTCTGACAGTGGGGCGCTCCCTCAGCACTGACCCTCCTACAGTGCGGCTCTCCCTCAGCGCTGACCCTCTGACAGTGCAGAGCTCCCTCAGCACTGATAGTGTCGCGCATCCTCTATGTTTAGCCTTCCGACTATGCAGGGCTTGCTGAGCGCTTCCTCGTGAGAGGCAGGCATTATGAAGAGATGACCAGTCTGGTGTGGGAATCAAATGCACCATCTTTATTTCAGTGGGAGAGTCAGAGAGAGAGAAGTTCAGTCACTCCCTGAAGGGTTTGAGGACAACAGTTCGTTCTGTTGTCACCCCCTGATGACTAGGCATTGTGTTTTAACTGCAGTTGTGTTTTGTTCTGTCTGCGTTTTGAAGCTCTGACGGTGGCACATAGACTTTGTGGTCCTGATTGAAGGCTGGGCTGTTTCTGATTGATTCACTCTCTGTGGTACATCACATCTGCTGATAGGGATTAGAGAACATCGTAGGGTGTCATCTGACTGGCACAGCTCGTCTGTGTGGCCAATCCAGTCCGCCAATTCAGGAAAAGGCAGTCAGCAGTTTTAGCACAGACTGACGTTATTCACTGCTGCAGGAAATCAGAGTTAATTATAGCAAGACTGGACAAACTGGATCAAAACAATAATCTTCAGTTTCGTTCCTTGGGCGGCACAGTGGCTCAGTGGTTAGCATTGCTGCCTCAGAATGTCAGGAACCAGCGTTCAATCCAGCCTCAGGCAACTGCCTTGGTGGAGTTTGCATATTGTCCCTGTATCTGCATGGGTTTCTTCTGGGTGCTCCAGTTTTTCCCACAGTCCAGCGGTGTGCAGGTTCAGTGGGTTAGCCATGGGAAATGCAGGGATAAGGTAGGGGGTTGGGTCTGGGTGGAATGCTCGTCGCAGGGTTGGTGTGGACTCAATGAGCTGAATGGTCTGCTTTCATACTGTAGGGATTCTATGATTCTGTGACCATAATCCCAGTCACTGCTCCCTTGCCCTAGCTGATGGGCTGGAAGTCTCAACTCCTCAAATCACTCAACCCCCTAGAATTCTCAAATACTGAACTAACCAGTATGAGGCATTCTGTGACTCTGTGTCTAAGCCTGTGTTGCTCCTGTCCTGGGAGTATTTGATGGGGGAACAGTGTAGAGGCAGCTTTACTCTGTATCTAACAATGAGCTGGCTCTATCGTGGGAATGGTTAATAGGAACAGTGTAGAGGGACCTTTAATTTGGAGCATTTGACAGGCAGAGTTTTTTTTTATTTACAAAATGTGCTAGGCTGGAATATTTATTGCCCATCCCATGTTGCCCTTGAGAAGGTGATGGTGAGCTGCCTTCTTGAACCGCTGCAGGAAGACCCATAATGCTGTTAGGAAGGGAATTCCAGGATTTTGACCCAGCAACACTGAAGAAACAGCGAAATCTTTCCAAGTCAGGATGGAGAATGGCTCGGGGGGTAGTTTTCAGAGGATGGTGTTCCCTGTATCTGCTGCCCTTGTCCTTCTGGATGGAAGTGGGTTGTGGGTTTGGAAGGTGCTGCCTGAGGATCTTTGGTGAATTTCTGCAGGGCACCATGTAGACGGTACACACTGCTGTTACTGAGTGTCAGTGGATTGGGGGGGAGGTGGGGGGCAGTGGGATGTTTGTGGATGTGGTGCCAATCGAGCGGGGGCTGCTTTGTCCTGGATGGTGTCGAGCTTCTTGAGTGTTGTTGGAGCTGCCCCCATCCAGGGGCAAGTGGGGAGTATTCCATCCCACTCCTGACTTGTGCCTTGTAGATGGTGGGACAGGCTTTGGGGGGAGTCAGGAGGTGAGTTACTCACCACAATATTCCTAGCTTCTGACCTGCTCTTCTAGCCACTGTGTTTATGTGATGAATCCAATTGAGTTTCTGGTCAACAGTAACCCCCAGGATGTTGATAGTAGGGGATTCAGTGATGGTAATGCCATTAAATGTCAAGCGGCAGTGGTTAGATTGTCTCTTGTTGGAGATGGTTATTGCTTGGCACTTGCGTGTTGCAAATGTTACTTGCCAGTTGTCAGTCCAAACCTGGATATTGCCCAGGTCTTGCTGAATTTAGACACAGCCTGTTTCAGTATCCAAAGAGTTGTGAATTATAGAATCTCTACATTATGGAAGCAGGCCATTCAGCCCATCAAGTCCACACCAACCCTCCGAAGAGCATCCTCACCCAGACATCTCCCCCATACCCTATCCCTGTAACCCTGTATTTCCCATGGCTAACCCACTCAGCCAGCACATCCCTGGACACTATGGGACAATTTAACATGGCCAATCCACCCTAACCTGCACATCTTTGGACTGTGGGAGGAAACTGGAGTACCCAGAGGAAACCCACGCAGGCACAATGAAAATGTGCAAACTCCACACAGACATCCACCTGAGGCTGGGATTGAACCAGGGTCCCTGTACTGTAAAGCAGCAGTGTTAACCACTGAGCCACCAGGGAGATTGATGAGGACAAGTAGACTTGGACTTTAGTAAAGCCTTTGACAAGGTTCCGCAAGGTAGACTAATTAGTGAAGTGAAATCACACGGGATTCAGGGTGAACTTGCCAATTGGATACAAAATTGGCTTAACGCCAGGAGACAGTGAGTGACAGTAGAGGGTTGTTTCTCAGACTGGACATTTGTTAACAGCAGTGTTCCACAGGGATGGGTGCTGGGTCCACTATTGTTTGTCATTTATATAAATGATTTCAGTGAGAATATAGAAAGCATGGTTAGTAGCTTGCAGATAACACCAAAATAGTGGACAGTGAAGAAGCTTATCTAAGATTACAAAGAGATCTTGATCAATTGGGTCAATGGGCTGAGGAGTGGTAGATGGAGTTTAATTTGGATAAGATGTGAGGTATTGCATTTTGGTAAAAGAAACAATGGCAGGACTTATATAATTAAAAGTAGGGCCTTGCACAGTGTTGTAGAACAGAGACCTAGGGGATCAAGTATATAATCCTTTGAAGTGTGCATCACATGTAGACAGGGTAGTTAAGAAGACATTTAGCACGCTTGCTTTCATTGCTCTGACCTTTGAGTATAGGCGTTGGGGCGTCACATTGAGGTTTTACAAGACATTGGTGAGGCCTCTTCTGGAGCACTGTGTCCAGTTCTGGTCGCCCTGTTATAGGAAGGATATAATTAAGCTGGAGAGGATTCAGAAAAATATTACCAGGATGTTGCTGGGAATGGAGGGTTTGAGTTATAGGGAGAGGCTGGATAGGCTGGGACTTTTTTCACTGGAGTGTAGGAGGTTGAGGGGTGACCTTACAGAGGTTTATAAAATCATGAGGAATGTAGGTAAGGTGAATGGCAGATGTCTTTTCCCTAGGGTTGCAGATTTCAAGGGGGTATGTTTATAAGGTGAGAAGAAAATAATTTAAAAAAGACATGTAGGGAAATTTTTTTACACAGAGAGTGGTTTGTGTATGGAATAGACTTCCAAAGGAAGTGGTGGATGCACGTACAGTTACAACGTTTAAAAGACCATTTAGATAAGTACATGAATGAGAAATGTTTGGAGGGATAATGGGCCAAGCACAGGCAGATGGGACTAGCTTAGTTTGTGATTATGGTCGACAATGACTGGTTGAACTGAAGTGTCTGTTTCTATGCTGTATAACTCTATGATTATAACTAAAGATGGTTGGGCCTCAGGAACTCCTGCAGAGATGTCCTGGAGCTGAGATGACTGGCCTCCAACAACCACAACCATTTTCCTATTTGTCAGGTATGACTCCAACCACCGGAGAGTTTGCCCCGATACCCATTGATGCCATTTTTCCTAGGGCTCCTTGATGCCATACTCAGTCGAATGCATCCCTGATGTCAAGGGCTGTCACTCTCACCTCACCTCTGGAATTCAGCTCTTTTGTCCATGTTTGATAGCACTGTTGATGACATCCTCCATCACTACTGATGATCGAGAGTAGACTGATGGGACAGTAATTGGTCAGATTGGATTTGTCCTGCTTGTGTACAGCACATACCTGGGAAATTTTCCACTTTGCCAGGTAGATGTCAGTGTTGTAATTGTACTGAAGGAGCTTAGTTAGGAGAGTGGCAAGTTCTGGAGCACAGATCTTCAGTGGCATTGCTGGAAATGTTGTTTGGGCCCATGCCGTGTGAATCCACTCCAACTGATGTGCCACAAGATTCTTCTCATGTATGTCAGTACCTTAATCAGAATCCACCCACTCCTCTACCTTCCCGCAACTCTCACAGCATTCTCCCTTTGGGTGTGTTGGATCATCTTTCTGCCACTCCCAGTGGATTCAGGAATCTGTGGTTGATGTGATTCCACATCAATCAGGCAGTGAATGGCAATATCTCTTTCGACTGTATTTTCAATGCTAACTTTCATCATTGTGCTGCTGTTCTGGGTACAGTGTGGCTCCAGACTATACCCAAAGCACCACCAAAACTCCACACTGCCAACCAGGTCACTTCCTGAAATCTAGTCACTGTCATAGCGTAGGAAGCAGAGGAGCACAGCAAGATCCCACACATGGCTACATGAGAATGGCCTTTTTTTTTGAAATGACATTAAAGTGTGCTTTCTTTAAGGACCACTTCTTTTTATGTGTCTTTTTTTGCTTGAGGACTGAAATGAAAAAGAGCTGTCTTAAAGCCAGTGGTTTAAAGTATGCTTGCATTTTTGAAAAACAAATAGCCTGACACCCATTGCAGACATCATGTAAACAATTGCTTGAACAAGTGGAAATTGGTGTTTGAGTTGCAGGAGATTTGGAGCTGAAGGGCTGTACAGGTGCAGCTTTTGCTGGCAACAATTGGTCTATGGACTGGTGACCAGTATCAGGGATAGCGTCCTTTCTGCCTGTCAATAACCATGTGATTGGTTCTCAGGTAACTGAACTGTTTGGAGCCAGGAAAACGTTTTCTGAGAGAGAGAGAGATGTGTTTGCCAGCTTGGGAGCTGTCTCTCTGTTCTCTGCAGTCAAAACTTACTGGATACCTGAAGAAAACCAGCTTGTCTTTTCTTCAACTGTTGTTATAATCTGTGACTTTTAACTGATAAGTTAAAGTTTTTTTTTAACAAGTGAACTAGCCACCAGTGGAAGCATCTGAGGAAAGATGACTGAAGCAACATGCTGGCCAGCAGAAGAGTCATAAAGGTCATGTAAACAACAGAACCTGGAAACAAAGACTGTATTATCTTTTCCAAAGCCTCCCCTCTGTCCATGACCTACTTTCCCCAGTCTGTTTGTCTGGCTGTTTGTGTGTAAGAGGGCTTTACAAGGGAGTAGAGTTTTAATTAGTGGTGTTAAATGCTGATGGTTTATAACTGTATACCTGGGGCTAGAGTCTAATTATTGTGTTAATAATGATTCTTATTCAGTACAGAAACATGCTTTCTGCCAATTTGGGTCTGAAAAGTGAGTAAATCGGGGAACTTTGTGCACTTCATAAAATCATTAACTTTGTGATGACTCTGACTCAATTTCCAGCATACTCCCCCAGTGAGGTGTCACATTTCTGAAATATTTCTTCTGACTGTTATTGACTACATGTTAAAGCTAGGTCTTGGGCTCATTGGAAAGAACACTTTGCAAAGTCGACGGTCAGCAGGAAGGGAAAACGTCACCTTAGCAAAGCACCTAAGCTGCCTGATTCGAGTCACTCAGTCACAGGACACTGGAACCATTCCAATCTGTCCCATCAATCTGTAAAACCACGAGCAGATCTGCCCCAGGCCTCAACATTGCCCTCAATTCCTCGATATTTCAAAAATCTATCTGCCTCCTGTTTAAATACTTTCAGTGATGTTGCCTCCACAGCTCTCTGGGCTAGAGAATTCTACACAGTCACTACCCTTGAAGACAATATTCCCTCACATCTCCATTTCAAATGAGTGTGCCCTCATTCTGTAACTGTGTCCCCCAGTTCATGATTCCTCAAGAGGAGAAACATCTTCTCAACATCTACCCCCTCAGAATCTTACAAGTTTCCCATTATAGGCAATACACACCATCAAAAATGAAGGGGAGTGGTCAGAAGAGACAGAAGGGGCTAAATCAAAATGGAGTTAGAGGGACAAGTAGTACTGTATCCCCTTTGATGCTCACCTCTCTCTAAAGGCATCTCTTTTCCATTTTTAAAAACTTCCTTTTGATTGAGCCCTCCCCAACACTAATTAGTTTAAAGCCCTATCTACAAGCCTAGTTATACAATTCACTAGGGCACTAGTCCCAGAATGACTCAGATGAACCTCGCCCCAATGAAACAGCTCTTTCCTTCCCCAGTACTGGTGCCTCTGCCCAATGAGTTGGAATCCATTTCTCCCATTACTAACCTTTGAGCCAGACAGTTACCTCACAAGTTTTATTTACTGTACACCAATTCGCATGTGGCTCATATAATCCTGAGATTATCATCTTTGTAGTTCTGCTTTTTAATTTAGCCCTGAACTGCTCATATTCCTTAGTTGAACATTTCCTAATCCTATCTATGTTGCTGTTACCTATGTGATCCACAACTACTGGATCCTTCCCCTCCCACTCCAAGTTCTTCTCCAGCTCAGAGAGATGCCCAGAATCTTGACATAAATTAGGTAACAGAGTCCTCGGGACCCATTGCTGCAGGGAACAGCAACTACCCCCTAACAATCTGTTTCCCATTACCAAATTATTTCTCTTTCTCCCCCACTTGAAATATACTCTCAACTATGATGCTGCGACCAGTTTGCTCATCCTCCCTTCAGTCTGTACCCTTTCCACACTTGGAGCAAAAATATTGTACCTATTGGATGCAGGCACTAACTGAGACTCCTGCAAAGCTAAATTCTAGATCCCCATACCTGCCTCACCCACAGTCACACCCACCCAGCCCTGTCCCTGGAACAGATTTTCTGGAATTAATCTAAGGGCTGTGATTGCCTGCTGAAACACAATGTCCAGATAACGGTTCACCTGCCTCAAGTGTCTCAGTGTCTGCAGCTTGGACTCCAGCTCATCAACTGTGAGCAAAAGTTCTTTGAACAGCCGACACTAGTTGCAGATGTGGATTGTACCAGCATCCACCAGCTCCCACATACTACAGCTGCAATACAGTGCCTGCATGCTCACCTCTAATCTGTGTCAGTACTTCATTTGGATTTTTTAATCTTTTAAAAGCATATTTCTGAAATATACTCTTCAGCTGTAGTAACATCTGATTGAAATCACTTGGCCAATTGAAAGAGAGACAGAATAAATCCTGCTTTTTATGAACCAGCTGTCTTTACTTTCTTTTGCACTGTTTCAGAAGCACAGGGTCCTCGTCACTTTTTCTCAGTTAGGTGCTGTTGATTGTCCCAGGGATCTCCTCTCTGCCATTTGTTTAAGTGCTGGTGTATGGCTCTGGAAACTCCTCTCTCACACTTTTTGAGATAACTTGCCTCAGGAGCAACACCTTTCTTGCTTCCCTCTCTTTCCCTGAAATGCCTCTCATCAAAGTTGAAAACTCACTGGAAAACCGCATCCTCACAAATGGTCGGTTCCTAAAGGAGAATTCCAAATCTACACTACTGTCTGCAGAAACAGAATTCTGCCAATCCCAACTGATCCAGGAAGGCATCCCAGTACCAACAGCCTGTATGCAAAATTACTTTGGCTACAGTCCAACATTTGGGACTTGTTTAGAATTTTATATTTTTACCCCAGGCTGGGGTCCTGTACATGTGCATGGTGGAACAAGCTCAGGAGCTGCATGGCTTACTCCTGTTCCTATATAAATATTGATGCAATATAAACCTTGTTAATAATCTTTACACCAAAATTGAGAAAGGTTTGCAGTTCTTTATTTGTCACTAAGTATGTATATAATTGTCAACACTTCCTTTTTTAGTGTGACCAATGGAGGCATGGGACAAGAAATGGTATCATTTCACCCCTCATAATCCTAACTCAGACAGTAACATTAGGTAAGGGACATCACATGGATTTTAGGTAAAGTATTGTTTCTTTTTAATCCATCAGCTGGGAACATGAATTGAACTTTTAAAAACAGACATTCAAAACAAAAAGTCAAAAAGGAACATGGGTATGGCTCATTGGGCTCAGAGTATGATTCTCGCTTAGGATACTGTACAGTGGTGACGTGTGAGAGGTCCTGGGTTCAACTCCCAGACGAGCCCAGGTTTCTTGTTTCACTTTTGGGTCGGCACGGTGGTTCAGTGGTTAGCACTGCTGCGTTACAGCACCAGGCACCAGGGTTTGATTCCACCCTCAGGCGACTGTCTGTGTGGAGTTTACACATTCTCCCTGTGTCTGCATGAGTTTCCTCTGGGTGCTCCGGTTTCCTCCCACAGTCCAAAGATGTGCAGGTTAGGTGGATTGGCCATGGGAAATTGCCCATAGAGTGCAGGGATGTGTAGATTAGGTGGGTTATAGGGGGATGGGTCTGGGTGGGATGCTCTGAGGGTTGGTGTGGACTTGTTGGGCTGAAGGGCCTGTTTCCACACTTTAGGGACTCTTAAAAAAAAATCATAGCCCAAGACATCTATCCAAATTGCATTTTGGTACATTCACCATTTTAATCCATTAGGCAGACAGGATTGAGCAGGAAATTGAGACCCTGGGGAATGTATAGGACCCACATCTCCTGTCCCATTAATAAAGCATTAAAAGAATCACCGGGGCCTTTCAATTGTATGAGGTGAACCAATAAAATTGAATCATTTGCCTGTATGGGGGCAGCTCCAACAGCACTCAAGAAACTTGACACCATCCATCCCGCTTGATTAGCACCACATCCACAAACTTTCACTCCCTCCACCACCGACACTCAGTAGACACTGCTGCTACAGTATACAAGATGCTCTGCCGAGATTCACCAAAGATCCTTATTCAGCATCTTCCAAACCCATGACAACTTCTATCTAAAAGACAAGGGCAGCAGATACATGGGAACACCACCCCCTCCAAGGTTCCCACCGAGCCCCTTACCATCCTGATTTAAATACATCAAAATCCTAGAATTCTCTCCCTAAGGGCATTGTGGATCAACCCACAGCACACGGACTGCAGCAGTTCAAGAGGGCAGCTAACTCTGATTTTTTTTCTTTGCAGGTGCTGTGAGACCTGCTGAGCTTTTCCAGCAACTTCTGTTTTTGTTCCTGATTTACAGCATCTGCAGTTGTTTCGGTTTTTAATTTGGATTACCAATCTATTTTTATTATTCAAAGCAAAGATGTGCAATGATTCCACAAGAGCACATAACTTTCGCTGAAACTGGATTTTGACATTTACGAGAGACTATCTGGCATCATTTGCCTTTGGGCTGAAAATGGAAGAAACTGTCCAACGGGAGTATGTCGATTGGTGTAGACTGGCAGCGGTGTCACAGAATGGAGAGAGTAGCTGGAATTTCCAGAAGCCTGCAAGCAAGTCAGATCTCCCTCTCCCTGTCTCTCCCTCAATCTCCATCTGAGATTGGAAAAGAAACAACATTCAAAGACTCTGCAAAGCAGGAGGTAAAAAAACTAACTCAAGCTAAGAGATAGTAAGAACTGCAGATGCCGGAGTCAGAGATAACACAGGGTGGAGCTGGAGGAACACAGCAGGCCAGGCAGCATCTGAGGGGCAGGAAAGCTAATGTTTCGGGTTGGGACCTGAAGAAGAGTCCCAATCCGAAACGTCAGCTTTCCTGCTGCTCTGATGCTGCCTGGCCTGCTGTGTTCTTCCAGCTCCACACTGTGTAACTCAAACCAAGACCTAGTTCCAACTGACCAGCCCCTGAATCAAGGATCACCACGGTCAACAATGATGCAAGATCACTGTGAAAGAAAACTCAGAGGAATTTTGAGAAAGTCACCTCATTTCCCTTTGTGGTTTGGACTCTTAGTCCACAAACTTCAAATTCCTGAAAAGCTGTTCATCTCTTTTGCTCTAATTGAGTGTTTGTGAATGGATGTGTGCAAGTTTGGATTTTAAAGAGTGCAAAGTCTAAGTTTGCATATGTGAGAGGATAAGGATGATAAACAAGAAGCTGTTGAGTTGTTTATTAATGAAACCTGCTGTGAGCTAATGAAATCTCACTGGGAAGTGCAGGGCAAGTCAAGTCCCATTATTCCCAGATTCATAAGAACAGTTCAATATTGTAAAAAAGTGAACAGAGTTACACAATTTCTGTCTCTTTTGATGACAAAAAGCATATACCAGGTTTCTGGACTGAACAAGAATCAATACATTCTAGTTACACATACACAATTATGAACCATTGTTGTATAGCTCACCTAATTAAACCTTTTATAAACTCATGTTACACACACAAATACACCTCCGACAGTGCCCGCTCCCTCAGCACTGACCCTCTGACAGTGCCCACTCCGTCAGCACTGAACCTCTGACAGAATAGAATCCCTGCAGTGTGGAAACAGGCCCTTCGGCCCAACAAGTCCAAACTGACCCACAGAGCATCCCACCCAGACCCAACCCCCTATAACCCACCTAATCTACACATCCTGAACACCACGGGCAATTTATCATGGCCAATCCACCTAACCTGCACATCTTTGGACTGTGGGAGGAAACCAGAGCACCTGGAGGAAACCCACACAAACACAGGGAGAATGTGCAAACTCCACACAGACACGGGGAGAATGTGCAAACTCCACAGACAGTCACCCGAGGCTGGAATCGAACCCAGGTTCCTGGCACTGTGAGGCAGCAGTGCTAACCACTGAGCCACCGTGCTCTGCAATGACCCTCTGACAGAATGGTGCTCCATCTGCAATGACCCTCTGACAGAATGGTGCTCCATCTGCCATGATCCACATACAGATGGACACTGACAGAAAACTAATGTTGATGTTACAGTTGAAAGGCCAAGAAAAACTGGAGAGCAGTTCTGGGGCCCCTGACCTCTAGGTTCACTGCGATGATGGTTCTGTTTGCCAGGGTTCACTGTTCTTCAATCTCCCTCCTCCCGGTCCCTTTCACCTCTTCACAAGAAGCACAGATCGACTGGTATATTCACTGTAAAGTCTCTTGTTACAACTTAAAGCCACAGCTTACAACAACTGATGAGAGATAATAAACTGGCTCTCTTCAGGTTTTAAGTATTTTATTGGAAAGAAAGACACACCCACTTCCCTGCCTGATGTCCTGAAATTTCTGCTAGTATCATTCACACCCACAAGCTGATTCAAAGGACCATAATATATAGGAGGTCGAATTAGGTCATTCAGCCTACTGAGTCTTCCATGGCATCCAATCATGGTTAATATGTTTCCCAAGCCCATTCTTCGACCTTCTCCCCATAACCCTTGATTCCTTTACTAATCAAGAACCTATCTCTGCAGTAAAGACACTCAATGACTTGGCCTCCACAGCCCTCTGTGGCAGCGAGTTCCACAGATTCCCCATCCTCGGGCTGAAGAAATTCCTTCTCATCTCAGTTCTAAAAGGTGGTCCGTTCACTCTGAGGCTGTGCCCCTGGGTCTTAGTCTCTCCTACTAATGGAAACATCTTCTCCATGTCCAGGACAACAAGGCGTAGAGCTGGATGAATACAGCAGGCCAAGCAGCATCAGAGGAGCAGGAAGGCTGACGTTTCCGGCCTAGACCCTGAAGAAGGGTTGAGGCCCGAAACGTCAGCCTTCCTGCTCCTATGATGCTGCTTGGCCTGCTGTGTTCATCCAGCTCTACACCTTGTTGTCTCAGATTCTCCAGCATCTGCAGTTCCTACTATCTCTTCTCCATGTCCAGTCTATGCAGGCCTCTTGGTATTCTGTAAGTTTCAATTAGATCCCCCTCTCACCCTTCTAAACTCCATCAAGTACAGACTTAGAGTCGTAAACTGCTCCTCGCATGACAAACCGTTCAACCCGGGATCATTCTTATAAACCTCCTCTTGCCACCTTCTCCAATGTCAGCACATCTTTTCTTAGATATGAGTCCCAAACTCCTCACAATATTCCAAATGCAGTCTGACCAGAGCCTTATATGCCTCAGCAGTCCATCTCTGCTCTTGTATTCTAGCCCTCTTGAAACAAATGTCAACATTGCATTTGCCTTCCCAACTGCCAACTGAACTTGTATGTTAACCTTAAGAGAATCCCAAACTAGGACCATTTGCACTTCAGATTTCAGAGCCTTTCCCCATTTAGAAAGTAGTATACACCTGTATTCTTCCTACCAAAATGCATAACTTCACACTTACCCACATTGTATTCCATCTGCCACTTCTTTGTCCATTCTCCTAGTCTGTCCAGGTCCTTTTGCAGCCTCCCCACTTCCTCAACACTACCTGTCCCTTCACCTATCTTTGTGTCATCTAAAAACATAGCAACAATGCCATCAGTTCCTTTGATCAGATCATTAATGTATAACATGAATAGTTTTGATCCCAACACTGACCCTGCAGAACTCCACCAGTCACTAGCTGCCATCCTGAAAAAGACCCCTTTATCCCCACTCTCTGCTTTCTGCCAGTCAGCCAATCCTCCATACATCTCAAAACCTTGCCCCAACACCATGGGCTCTTATTTAGCAGCCTCCTGTGTAGCACTTTGTCAAAGGCCTTTTGGAAATCCAAATAGATCATGGGAGGTCATGTTGCAGCTGTACAGGACATTGGTTAGGCCACTTTTGGAATATTGCATTCAGTTCTGATTTCCCTACTATAGGAAAGATGTTGTGAAACTTGAAAGGGTTCAGAAAAGATTTACAAAGATGTTGCTAGGGTTGGAGCTATTTTCCCTGTGTGTTGGAGGCTGAGGGTTTTTTTTTAATCCATTAATGGGATGACAGCATTGCTGGCTGGGCAGCATTTATTGTCCATCCCTAATTGCCCAGAGTCAACCACATTGCTGTGGGTCTGGAGTCACATGTAGGCCAGACCAGGTAAGAATGGCAGTTTCCTTCTCTAAAGGACATTAGTGACCCAGATCAATTTTTCCTGACAATTGAAAATGGATTCACAGTCATCATTAGATTCTTAATCTAAAAAATTTATTGAATTCAAATTCCACCATCTGCTGTGGTGGGATTTGAACCCAGGTCCCCAGAATGTTATTTGGGTCTCTGGGTTAACAATCCAACAATAATATCACGAGGCCACTGCCTCTCCCTTTAAGAAGTTTAAGGTGATCTTATGGAAGTTTATAAAATCATGAGGGGCATGGATATGGTGAACAGCGAAGGTCTTTTCTGCAGGGTTGGGGAGTCCAAAATTAGAGGGGCATAGGTTTAAGGTGAAAGGGAAAAGATTTAAAAGGGACCTAAGGAGCAACATTTTCATGCAGACGATGGTGCGTGTGTGGAATGAGCTGCCAGATGTGGTACAGGCTGGCACAATTACAACTTTTGAAAGGCGTCTGGATGGGTATATGAATAGGAAGGGTTTAGAGGGAAATGAGCCAAATGCTGTCAAACAGGACTAGGTTAATTTAGGATATCTGGTCAGCATGGATGAGTTGAACCAAAGGGTCTGTTTACATACTGTACATCTCTAACACTACGTCCACTGGCTCTCCTTTGTTTAACTTGCTTGTTACCTCCTCAAAGAATTCTAATAGATCTATCAAGCATGACCTCCCGTTGATGTAAGCATGCTGACTCAGCCCAATTTTACCATGCATTTCCAAGTACTCCATCATCTCACCTTCAATAATGGGCGGCACAATGGTTAGCAATGCTTTCTCACAGAGCCAATTCAACTTTCGCCTTCGGGGACTGTCTGTGTGGAGTTTGCATGTTTTCCCTGTGTCTGCATGGGTTTCCTCCCATAGTCCAAAGATGTGCAAGTTAGGGTGGATTGGACATGCTAAATTGCCTGTAGTGTTCAGGGATGTGTACATTAGGTGGGTTATAGGGGGATGGGTCTGGGTGGGATGCTCTGAGGGCCGGTGTGGACTTGTTGGGTTGAAGCGCCTGTTTCCACACTGTAGGGATTCTATGACTCTAAAATCTTATCAACAATCCAAGCCAAGCTAACCAGCCTATCATTTCCTGTCTTCTGTGCTCCTCCCCTTCTTAAACAGAGGTGTTGCATTAACCATTCTCCAGTCCTCTGAGGCTATCCCTGACGAGATTGATTCTGAACCCTGGGGTGAAATTCATCTGGTGTGAGTGATTTATCTGCCTTCAGACTTTTCGGGGGTGGGAAAAGAAGGGAGGAGAATGAGGGTAGGGGATGTTAGGTGAGTGAAGGGGGGAGTGAGTGAGGGGAGCAGAAGTGAAGGGAGGATGGGTGAGTGAGGAGAGGAGAGTAAGGTCGGGGGGCATGAAGGAAGGGGGTCAGTGGATGACGGATTGGGGAGTAAGGAGCTGTGAGGAGGGATAGAAAGGGCAGGGATAAAAAGGCAATGAGTGGGGGAGGGGAGTGGGGAATAGGGAGGGTGGGGAAGGAGGTTGGAGGCACGAAGAGGAGAAGGGAATGAGAGGAGGGTCGGCGCTGATCCCTCAGTGAGCCACTTGTTTGCTAAGTTCAGTCTCTCTCTCTTTCCCCCCTCACTCGGTGTTTGTGTCTGTCTCTATCACATGGGCTACGGGCCGGGCTGCTGATTGGGCGGCGGTACGGTGCTTTTGATAAGTTTCACTGGGATCTTCCTGTTCCCCGGAGTTGCCAATGAGGACGGGCAGTCAGCAGTGCCTTGCAGGGACACGGGAATCCCGGTGCTCGCTATGGACAGCCTGGGTGAGTGAGTGAGAGAGAATGAGAGAGAATGAGAGAATGAGAGAATGAGAGAATGAGAGTGTGTGTGTGAGTGTGAGAGAGAGAGAGAGAGGTGGCGGCGGCGGCGGCTCCGTGCCCCCAGCTCCTGCCGACCCTGTCACAGCCACAGCCCCACAGTTCCATGTTGCCCTGTCCGCCTCACGTCCCTGAGTTAGGGACCCCCTCAGCCTCAGGACTCAGTGCACTGCGCACTCCTTCAGGTCACGGAGCCGCCGCGATTCATGTTCCCAGGCGGGTCTAAACAACTTTGACTTGAAGTCAATTACATTCTCCCCCGATCTGAATTGCTGCCGCTTCCTTCCTTTCCAGTGTGACACTCGCCCTCTTTTCTCCCCAAGCCACTTTCCGGAACATTGCTGGCTCTCGGTACACGGAGCTGTCAGTGGCTCGGCTTGCTAACACCCAGCCAGTTCTGCACTTGCTTCACATGGGATCCTCACATTGGCACCAGCAGCAATGCTTTAGCACTGAGGGAGCGCCGCACTGTCGGAGGGTCAGCGCTGAGGGAGTGCCACACTGTCGGAGGGTCAGCGCTGAGGGAGTGCCACACTGTCGGAGGGTCAGCGCTGGGGGAGCGCGGCGCTGTGGGAGGGTCAGCGGTGAGGGAGCGCGGCGCTGTGGGAGGGTCAGCGGTGATGGAGCGCGGCGCTG
>NC_063374.1:10642985-10671179 GCF_021869965.1 Rhincodon typus | reverse complement strand
TGGGAGGGTCAGCGGTGATGGAGCGCGGCGCTGTGGGAGGGTCAGCGATAGAGATGCTGTGTTATGGATGAAGTGAGTTTTTGAAGTTGTATCTGCCCTGCCTGGTTAGAGAGGAATGATCCCACAGTTGGTACTCTGTGGGGCCTGGTATAGGTGTGGTAGTGTCTCTGTCAGCCCCTCTACCCCAACGTTTAAACAGGAATGATCATGGTGATTATCACCCTTTGTAGTGTCATAACGGTGATTATTTGAGAAATAATCTATCTGCCTACTAAGGTGCTTTGATGCTTCCTGTGGTGGTGAACTTTGTTGGCAAAGTACAAGATTTTTTTTCTCTCTGAAACTTTGCTTTATGTTGTGGAAAAACTGAATGTGAGACTTTGAAAACATTAATTTGACAGCAAGGTGGAAAGATAAAAGTGGGGGGAGGGCGCATTGGCCTGTGGAATATCGTGCGCATACAGCTGTTGATTTGGTGTTAACGGAGATGTCTATTTTTCAGTTCCATCAAGACAACTGTGCGTGTCTGTTCACTTTTGATGTACTATCACCCTTGTGCTGACCACCTTTTCTGACCAACAGTACAAGGGCTTTATAGATAAACTTTCAGTAACTGAGAACTTGCTGTGACAAGTACAATGTGTCCAAAGCACTGCACTCACAACCTTGGCAATTTACGTTCGCCCAGTACACCCCTGTGCTCACAGACTCACTTTAACGCCCTGTCCAGCCATGCTCCAAACTTATAATCTTCATCATTCTGTCAAATCATTCAAGGCCCCTCCCTATTTGTCACCCCTCCTGGCCACTCTCTATCTCTGTAACATCCTCCAGCCCCTCCACCCTTCCCTATCTCCGTAACCCCCTCCAGCCCCTACACCCCTCCCTGTCTCTGCCACCTCCTCTAATCCCAGCCTGCCAAGCATTCCCCGATTTCCATTGCTCCAACATTGGGGGCTTTGCCTCCTGCTGCCTGGGGCCCTCAGCTCGGGAATTCCCTTCCTAACACTGAGCTCTTTGACCATGCTTTTATGTCACCTGTCCCTCGTCTGGCTCGGGGTCAAATCCACTCTGCTTGATGCTCCTGTGAAGTGCCTTGTAGAGTTTTATGACGTTGAAGGTATTAGACAAATACAATCTGTTGTTATATAAAATAACGAATGCTGGTCAGTTGCAACACAGTCGGAGGCCACTTGGCTCTCTCTGGATTGCCAGCTCTCCAGATGAAGTTGGGTGCCTTACAATGTGATTCAATCAAATTATTGTGCTAGGGGCAGTGTTAACTGGGTCAGGGGTTTTAATTAATTTGGACAGCTATGGGGATTTAGTAGTGGTGACGATTTGTGAGCTGTGGGGAATCAGACGAAATGCTGCTCCAGGTTTGCTGATTGCTGTTCGTTGGAGGAATGTTACCCTCCCTCACTGACTAGGATACTCTTCTATGACCTGAGTGAGGTCCCAGACTTGCATGGGGTCCCTCTATCACAGGCTGCCCTCATAAACATGCCACACGGACAGCATTTGTTCTCGGGATGCTGTTAGCCCAAGGCACTAGATAAATGCAACTCATTGTTGTAATCTGAAATAAGGAACGCAGATCAGTACAGCAAGTATGAGGCCACTGTGCTGGCCTGTCCTCCATTTTCCAGCTTGAAGCAGACTGGGCAGGAACGCTGGCCGGGCTAGAGAGATCGGAGGCTTTGCAAGTGGCACTGCAAACACACAGACACACATACTCACACAAACATAGACAGACAGACAGACAGACACGCACTCATACACACAGAGACACAGTTACACACAGACACAGACACCTGCATGGACACACATAGGCAGACACACAGACACAGACACACACGCCTACACAGGCACATACTGACACAGATATACACACCCACTGGCGCACACATGGACACATACAGATACATAGGCGCAATCACATGGCTGATTGGCCAACTCAGTAGCCTAAATGCTGTTTTCTCCCCATAACCTTTGATCCCATTTGCCCCAAGTGCTGTATCTAGCCGCCTCTTGAATGCATTCAATGTTTTGACATCAACTACTTCCTGTGGTAATGAATTCCACAGGCTCACCACTCTTTGGGTGAAAAAATGTCTCCTCACTCTCCGTCCTAAACTGTCTGCCCCAAATCCTCATACTGTGACCCCTGGTTCTGTACACCCCCACCATCGGGAACATCCTCCCTGCATCGAGCCTGTCCAGTCCTGTTAGAATTGTATAAGTCTCTGAGATCCCCCTTATTCGTCTGAAGTCCAGTGAAAACAATTCCAACCTAGTCACTCTGTCCTCATACACCAGACCCGCCATCCCCAGAATTAGCCTAGTAAACCTACGCTGTACTCCCTCACCAGCAAGAGCATCCTTCCTCAGAAAAGGCGACCAAAACTGCACACATTATTCCAGGTGTGGTCTCACCAAGGCCCTGTACAACTGTAACAACACATCCCTGCTCCTGTACTCAAAATCTCTCACAATGAAGGCCAACATTGTGTATATATGTGTGTGCAACACACACACAAATATGCACAGGCGTGCAGACACACACATCGTTGCTTCATTCCAACTGTTTTGCTTTCTCTGTTGCCCTGAACTCTCCAGATCTCCTCTTGCACTTCTAGAAGATGCTGTGAATAGTGGGGGAGACCAGAACTATGGAGTAATAATCTCAGCCAGTCCTAAATAAATCCAGTGCAGAATTCAGGAGCAATGTTGTGGCCCTAGAGTGGGGAGAATGTGTGACTCACTCCCACAGGGAGTGCTCGAGGGGAATCATGTCAAGCATGTTTGGTGGGCTGGGGGGAAGCTCAATAAACATATGAGGAAGGGAGAAAGGAAGCAAAGGATAGAGGGGATGTTAGGGTGATGATGAGGGAGGGTGGGAGAGGCTTGTTGCTAAATCGTGCTATGGGAGGCCAGGCTGTGTGATGCTTTGGGCAGTTTTGAGAGAACATCGGCCTTCGGCTGAGGAAGCCTCAATGTGTGGAGAATGTGTGTCCAGTGATTTTTGACTACAAGATCCATTGCTGTTCTTAAGCAAAGAGAACGTGTCACAAAAACAGGAAGTTGGAAATGTTACTCGCATTTCGAAACTCAATGAGAGCAGATGTTAGTTGCAGACAGTACGAACAGGTGCAAACATTCAGAACAAGAGGAAAAATACACAGCTCCCTCTGATTAGGTGAATCTCTCTGTGGCTCAGTGGGTAGCACTCTCTCCTACTCTCTCTCTCACTCTCCCATCTGACTCAAAGTTTTAATTTAGAACATACTTCAGAGATTTAATCAAAAAGCCAGATTGACAGTCCCAGCATCACCCTGTTGGAGGGTCAGTACTGATGGAGCACCACACTGAGACTTCACAGCACGCCAAGAGGCCCTTCTGTCCATTGTGTTCGTGCTGTCATTAAACAACTATCACTTCACATCCCATTTCCCAGTACTTGGCCCATAGCTTGTAGGAAATGCCATTTCAAATGCTCATCTAAATACTTGTCATGGGAGGATTCCTACCTCTATCACCCTTTTAGGCAGAGAGTGCTGATACCAACCACCCTCTGAGCAAATAATGCTACCTCCAATCTCCTCTAAACCTCCTGCCTCTTAGCTTAATACTGTGCCCTGGTTACTGACCCTACTGTTAAGGGGGAAAGTTTCTCCATATTTACCCTGTGCCTCTCAGAACTTTGTACATCTCAAAAAGATCCCCCCTCTCCCCCCAACGCCCCAGCCTTCTCTGTTCTAAGGAAAACAGCCTCGGCCTATCCAGTTTTTCTTCATCACTGAATCACTCTAGCTCAGGCCACACCCTGGTGTATCTCCTTTGCACTCCCACAGTGCAATCACATCCTTCCTATAATGCGGTGACCAAAACTATGATAATCCAGTATTGGCCTAGTTAACATCATAACCTCTCTGCTTTTGTATTCAATATCTTGATTAATAAAGTCAGAAAGCACATGGCATCAGGTTATAGTCCAGCTGGTTTATTTGAAAACACAAGCTTTCAGAGTCTTACTCCTTCAGCTGTTAATGAGAGAGGCAGTATCTGACATAGAATTTATAAGTAAAAGATCAAAGGGTCACACCATTGATAAGGATGTAACAAACAAATGTAAATCTTCAATCAGTTAGAAGGTTTTAATTGACTAATATGTATATGTAAATCCCCAAATTTCTTTGACGTCGCTGTCCTGTGAGAACGAAAGGTTTTATCAGTGTAAAGAAGAGGTGACATTTTAGGTCAGACAACGCATGTTAGATGTGAGGCCTTGTCTAGAATTTGTTTGAGAGTGCGCATACGTGAGGGAGTGTGTGCGTGTGTGTGAGCGCGCGCGTGCGCACTTGAGACAGGATCTGTGTGTTTGTGTGAGCACATATGTATGCACGTGTGAGTGTATAGTGTGGTGTATCACCTGTAGTGTGACATGAACCCAAGATCCCAGTTGAGGCTGTTCTCATTGGTGCAGAACTTGGCTCTCAGCCTCTGCTTGGCAACTCTGCATTATGTGTATCTCAAAGTCCGCCTTAGAGGATATTTACCCGAAGATCCAATGTGTGAAGTGTTCCCCCACTGGGAGGGAGCATTCCTGTTTGACGATTGTTGTGCGGTGTCCATTCCCTCTCCATTTCTCTCTCTCTCAACACACACACACACGCATATCTATGGGGTAAATTTGTATTTACAGATACATTCTATTTTGTTCAAAATGCACACAATTTATAGACAGTCAGTCACTGACTGACAGACTGACTGACAGACAGTCACATTTTATAAATTCCTACTTTAGAAATTAAACCAGTCTGTCTCCAAACTAAAGCACAAACGGATTATAAACAAGGTCTCACACCTAACATGCATTATCTAACCTAAAATGTCACCTCTTCTTTACACTAATAAAATCTTTAGTTTTCACAGGACAGTGACTTGAAAGAAATTTGGGGATTTACATATTAGTCCATTAAAACCTTCTAACTGATTAAATATTTAACAGCATATTACGTTTGTTTAGTACATCCTCATCAATGGTGTGACCCTTTTGATCTTTTACTTATAAATTCTGTGTCTGATACTACCTCTCTCACAAACATCTCAAGAAGGAATAAGACTCCGATAACGTGTGTTTTCAAATAAACCTTGGACTGTAACCTGGTGTCATGTGATTTCTGACCTTGTCCATGCTAGTCCAACAGTGGCACCTCCACATCTTGATTAATAAAGGCAAGTGTCCCAAATACCTTCCTAACTACCTTATCCACTTGTCCTGCTGCCTGCAAAGATCTGTGGGCACCGAGGTCTCTCTGATGTTTTGTACTTCCTATGGGGTCTGAAAATTCAACATGTACTCTCTCGTCTTTTTAATCCTTCCCAAAATGCATCACCTCACAGGTTAAAGGATTAAATTCTATTTGCCACTGTTCAGCCGATCTGACCAGCCTGTCCATATTGTCTTGTAGTCTGAGGCTTTCATCCTTGCTATTTACCAGACCATTCATGTGAAAGGCACTTTTGGACATCCTAATCTTATGAGAGATACAAACAATTCTCTTTGTCTCATTGAGTACTGCATCCAAGTCTGTGAAATAGTCTGCGTTTGCCAGGTGTCTGCAGACACTCTGGGGATTCTCTTTGTTCCCCCTTTTTCAGATTCTGGAGCAGATGAACTGAGACTGCAGCTGGCGACAGTCTGGAATCTGAAGCATTCGCAGCAATCTTCAGCCAGAATTGCCGAGTGGATGATCCATCTCGGCCTCCTCCAGTGGTCCCCTGCAGTACAGATACCAGTCTTCAGCCAATTCGATTCACTCCACGTGATATCAAGAAATGGTTGGAGGCACTGGATACCGCAAAGTGTATGAGTCCTGACATTCTGGTACTGAAAAGACTTATGCTGCAGAATATGCTGCTCCCCTTGCCAAGCTGTTCCAGTACAGCTATAATACTGGCATCTACCTGTCAATGTGGAAATTTGCCCAGGAATGTCCTGTAGACAAAAAGCAGGACAAATCTAACCCAGCCACTTGCTACCCCATCAGTCTCCCCTCGAACATCAGTAAAGTGATGGAAGGTGTCAGTAACAGTGCTATCAAGCAGCACCTGCTCAGCAATAACCTGCTCAGTGACGCACAGTTTGGGTTCTGCCAGGGCCACTCAGCTCCCGATCTCATTACAGCCTTGGTTCAAACACGGACAAAAGAGGTGAATTTCAGACGTAAGTTAGAGAGACAGCCCTCTGCAGCAGGGCTGCATTTGACTAAGTGTAGCATCAAAGAACCCTAACAAAACTGGAATCAATGGGTATCAGGGGGCAAACGCTCCGGTGGTTGGAGTCATACCTGACACATAGGAAGATGGTTGTGGTTGTGGGAGGTCAGTTATCTCAGCTCCAGGACATCTTTGCAGGAGTTCTTCAGGGTAGTGTCCTCGGCCCAACCATCTTCAGCTTCTTCATCAACGATTCGCCCTCTACTATAAAGTCTAACCATTTCCCTTTGACACTCAATGGCATTGCCATGACTGAGTCCCCACTATCAACATCCTGGGTGTTATCACTGATCAGAAACTCCACTGGACTCCTCACATCAACACAATGGCTAGAAGAACAAGTCAGAGGCTAGGAATACTGCAGCGAGTAACTCACCTCCTGACTTTCCAAAGCTTGTCCACCATTTACAAGGCACAAGTCAGGAGTGGGATGGAATAGTCCCCACTTGCCTGGATGGGGACAGTTCCAAAAACACTGGAGAAACGTGACACCATCCAGGAAAAAGCAGCCCCCACTTGATTGGCACCACATCCACAAACATTCACTCCCTCCACCACCGACGCTCAGTAGCAACAGTGTGTACCATCTACATGATGCACTGCAGAAAGTCACCAAAGATCCTCAGACAGCACCTTCCAAACCCACGGCCACTATCACTTGGAAGGATGAGTGTACATTGATGGGAGGAGGTTACAGAGATAGGGAGGAGTGTAGGGGCTGGAGGAGGTTACAGGGACAGGAAGGTTACAGGGACAGGGAGAAGTGTAGGGGCTGGAGAAGATTACAGACATAGGGAGAGGTGTAGGGGCTGGAGGATATTACAGAGATAGGGAGGTTCCAGAGATAGTGAGAAATGTAGGGACTGTATGAGGTTACAGAGATAGGGAGAGGTGTAGAGGTTGGGGAAGGTTACAGAAATATAGATTTATGTAGGGGGCTGGAGGAGATTACAGAGATAAGGAATGGGTAATGAGGGGTTTGAAGAGAGAATGTTAAAGTCGGCCACTCAGCCCCTTGAGCTCTCTCTTCAATCACCCATTGCCCCAATAACCATTGGCTCCCTTCTTAGAGAACCATTTCTGTTCCATGGCCTTAAATTACTGAATGATCCTGTCCCCACCTCTCGTTGGGGAAGTGAGTTCCACAAGTAACAACCCTCCAAGAGACTAAAACACTTCTTGGTCTCCATCTTGACTGGGAGACTACTCATTTTCAAAATCCTCAGTTCTAGTCTCACCCACAAGGGGAAATATCCTCTTAGCATCCACCCTGTCATATCTGGTCAGCATCTTATACCTTTCAATAAGATCACATCTCATTCATTGTTTACAAGCCCAACCTGCTCAAACCTTCTGTCATAACACACTACTGCCCATCTCTTGCTCATCCTCTGCAAACTGTTTACTCTTTATCTGTCTTTAACAAATCCCTCACGTAGTGCAGATCAAACTGTTAGAGGACTTTGTGACAAAACACACTCTGGAGTTCAGAGAGACTTGGCATTTGTTAAACATTTGAACTCTGTTACAGTGAGTGGGATCCAGATGCACCAGAGTCATTCAATAGCACAGAACACTTTGTCAGGATATCTGAGAGAGTGCAAGGCCAGTCATCCCCAGAAGCAATTTAACAGCCTCATTCAGATCAGTAGAGGTTACTCCCCAGTGTCCATTATTTAAGAAACTATGGCCTTTAATGTGTGTCACTTTTAATGTCAATGCCTCACTCCTTGTGCCCTCACATTCACTTCCACCTCTCACTTGGACACCTTCCACAGCTGCCCTTGGATCCTCTTGTTACACAAGTGGGAGCTGGGCCAGGACCTAACAGCCAGCTGTTTGACTCTGGAAGGCATTGCTTGCCGTCCAGCACCTAGCCACGTTGCAGCTGGGCTTACCAGATAGCATGGAGGGGGCAGGAATCCAGGCAGTGTTGTACACACTTCATCCAGCACTGTACCCAACTAAAGGGGAACAGAAGCTAACTGTGGGCCAGCCTGACAGACAGAGTATGAGCCAGACTCATAACATTCAGATCATTGTAACCAACGACTGACAAGTGAGAGGGGCAGGCACAGTCCCCCTGAAGAAAGAACCTGTGTTTCTGGAGTCCTGAGACATCCCAACACTGTTTCTGGTAACTGGAGAGCTTTTGCCATGAGGTCACTATTGTACTGGTGGAATTGCAACTGCTTGCGTGTGCATAGCAAGATCCCACAGCCAGCTTACATGCAACTTCCCAGGTCATCTATCTGCAGCTCAGGTTACTGGGGAGAGCTCCCTCCTGCACTTCTTCCAGTTATATGATTTTTTTAACCCACCACCAACCGCCTACCTCATTCCCCTGTCCGAGAGAGGCATTTGTCCTGCCTGGAAGAGGACCACCAAAGCAGCTGCTTCCATTCCTCTTTGCACCATTCTTTTTGGGACTGGGCTAATTTAGATCTAATCATCAATCCTGAAACACTTCTCACAGGGTCAGTAAGCACCTGAGAGTCAGTCATCCGAGACTTCAGCAGCATGCTCCTGAGCTGATTCTCGATGGAAGGGCAGATTGCCATGGCCTGGAGACTGCTCCACAAGCAGGCACTAAAGAAGGTGCAGCCTCTCCAGGTCGAATGGCTGGCTGGAAGAATGCTCTCTCTGTATGTCTGGTCTGAAACCACCAATTGAGAAGGAGAGAGTGAGAGGAGAGAGGATTGAGAAGGTTTCTGCTGGTTCGGGGGAAAGCTGAGATGTTAGCAGGGAATTATGTGCAGTATTTCTCTGACTGGTTGCTTCCGTGTATTTCTGCAACGGGGAGGCACACCAGTTCCCTCCCTGCCTCACAACTCCTGCCCTGTCAAATGGAAGTTCCTCCGCTGACCATTGGGCTATGTCTGGTTGAAAGGTCGTACAGTCAGCGATCTACAGCACTGAGAAAGGCCCTTCAGTCCATTGTGTCCGTGCTGGTCAAGAACAACCACCTAATTAGAACTAGGGGCACAGCCTCAAAATAAGAGGGAGCAGATTTAGGACTGAGTTGAGGAGGAACTTCTTCACCTAAAGGGTTGTGAATCTGTGGAATTCCCTGCCCAGGGAAGCAGTTGAGACTACTTTTTAAGGCAGAGATGGATAGACTTTTGAACAGTAAATGAAATGAGGGTTAAGGTGAGTGGGCAGATAAGTGGAGCTGAGTCCACAAAAAGATCAGCTATGATATTATTGAATGGCAGAGTAGACTTGACATGACAAATGGCCTACTCCTGCTCCTATTTCTTATGTTAATTATTCCAATCCCATTTGCCAGGACTTGGCCCATAGCCTCGTCTGCCTTATTATTGCAAGTGCACATCTAAATGCTTCTTCAACAGTGTGAAGGTTTCTGTGTCTACCACCCTTACAGGCAGTAAGTTTAAGGTTCCTACCGCTCTCTGGATGAGAAGCTTTTCCTTGCATCTCCTCTAAACCTTCTGCCCCGACCTTAAATATGTGTCCCTGGTCATTGATCCCTTCATCAAGGGGAAAAGTTTGTTCCTGTCTACTGTATCTGTGCCCCCTATAATTTTATCCATCTCAATCATGTCCCCTCCACTGCTTTAAGGAAAAAAATCCTAGTCTGCCCAATCTCTCTTCAGAACTGAAACTCTCCAGGCCAGGGGCAGCAGCCTGATAACTCGCCTCCTCACTCTCTCTGGGTGCTGGTCCCAACCGGACAGCACTTTCTGTCTCTCCAGCTCCCTTATGGAGTGACCTCGCTGTGATCAATCATTTTCACATTCCTCCTTTAATCATTTGAAGATGTCTTAATGTAAACTGGCTCCAGATCATAGCAGAAGAAATGTGCCAAGTCTCAAAAACCTCTCCACATCAAAAAGGTCTCTCGTGGATTTTTGAATGTGACTTTGGTGCATGCCCAAGTACCTGTATGTGTGTATGTACACAAGCGGGGCAATATGTTTGCCTGACATGTGTGTGTACACATGCCTAGGTGCACATGTGTGATTGCATGCCTGAATGCATGTGTGTGTGTGTATGCATGCACTTGCATGTATGTGTACACGTGACTCAGTGAACTTGTCTATATACATGCCTGATGCACATGTGTCTGTGTAAGAATGCACTTGGGTGTGTGTGCGCCTGAGTCCAGGTGTGTGTCTGCACATGCCTATGTGCATTTGCATACACACGTGCACTGTGTGTATGAGTTTCTGGGTATACATGTTTGTACACATGCCTGGGTGCATGTATGTACTTGTGCCAATCAAGTGGGCTGTTTTCCCCTGGATGGTGTTGAGCTTCTTGAGTTTTGTTGGAGGCAAGTGGGGAATATTCCAATACACTCCTGACTTGTGACTTGTTGATAGTGGACAGGCTTTCGGAAGTCAGGAGGTGAGTTACTTGTTGCAGGATTCCCAGTGCCTGATCTGGTCTTGTAACCATTATATTTTTATGGCTAGTCCAGTTCAGTTTCTGGTGATTGGTAACTTCTAGAATGTTGGTAGTGGGGGAATTCAGTGCCGGTGATTCCATTGAATTTCAAAGGGTGAAGGCTAGATTCCATCTTGTTGTAGATAATCATTGTCTAGCACTTGTCTGAATTTTCTTTGCCACTTATCATCCCTAGCCTGGATATTGTCCAAGTCTTGCTGCATTTGGTCATGGACTGCTTTGGTATCAGACAAGTCACAAAAGGTGTTGTTTATTAATAGCTCCATAATTACAAGTCCAAGTGGGATGCAATTAAAGTGGATTAACATCAGTACAGATACAGTCAGTAACACAATGTGCTGGGAAGAGAGGGGTTACTGAGTGACATTGTGAGAGAGCTGGATTAACATCAGTAGAGATACAGTCAGTAACTCGGGGCACTGAACAGCCTGGCTGAAATTTGAAGTTTCTACCCTGCTGTTCTGCCCACACCCCCAAAGAAAACAGTTTCTCCCGACTGAGCGTACTGAATCCCTGAATCACTGTAAATACTGGTGGAAAAATTGGAAAATTCAAAACTGAGAGTGATTCCCTTGTTCTGGGGTAAGGGTGTTAAAAGTCATGAGACTGGGACAGACAAACTGAAATACTTGGCAGGTGACCCATAATCTCACTGATGTGTAGGAATAGGCTTGATGGGCTGAATGGCCTGCTCCTGTTCCTGATCCCGGGAGTTTAAGGGGCTGAATGGCCTGCTCCTGTTGTAGTGATACCTGTAGCAGCCTATGTTGTCTGGGGTAGTAGTGCTGCCTGTATGAAATGTGCTGGTGATAGGGGACTGCACACATCGTCCTGGTGCTGCTGTTTGACTGGGTACACAGGCTTGTTGCATCATGGCCTGCAGCAGTTTGACCTGCAGCCAGCTATTTGCTCAGATCCCAAGCATGAAGATTCCAGGCAGAACTGTTCTTGGCAGCAATCACAGATGTTTCTCTCGAGTTGTGTTCATTCCTGCCTCATTTCACTATGCTGCGGGGCCAGATGCCAATAATCTCTCCCTCACTCTCTTTCCTCGGGTCTGTGACCAATTGGGTCCCATGTGACTGATAGAGCTATTCAACACAGGAGCCTTCACGGTGACCTCTGATGCTGGCTAATTTCAGCTTTGATTGTGTTGGAATTAGATTGATGTGCTCTGCCAATATTTATTCAGTTATTGCAAGAAACCAGACAGGATCTGACCTCCGAGTCCTGAGAATGAAAAATGAATCCTCTGGGGGTGGCTCCTGAAGACTTCGACTGTCTTCTTCCTTTTGCAATTTGTCCTATTTTTGAGGGGGTGGGGAATGCCCAGCTGAGATCACCATGGCATGTGTCACTGTTGTAGGTTAAACTGACAAATTCATCTCTAAATGAAGAAAGTGCATTCTCGAGCGCCTTTCCCAATCCCAGGCCCTTCCTGAGTGATTTGTGGTGAAGTCATCAGCCAGATTCTGGCAGCAAGTCATCCCAAAACAACATTCCACAAACGACCAACAGGCCAGGAAGAGAAGAAGTTGTTTTGGTGACAGCTGAGGGATAAGTATAGAACCAGGACACCAGGGTGAACTGCCCTGTGCTCTTCTTCCAATAGTGGCCATGAAAAAGGATGGCACCTCCCTCAGCGCTGACCCTCCGACAGCGCGGCGCTCCCTCAGCGCTGACCCTCTGACAGTGTGACACAGTTAAGGGAGCTGATGGCCTAGTGTCATTATTGTTGGTCTGTTAATCCAGAGACCCAGATATTGTTCCAGAGACCTGGGTTCAAATCCCACCACAGCAGATGGTGGAATTAGAATTCAATAAAAATATCTGGAATTGCGAGACTAATGGTGACCATAAATTTATTGTCGATAGTCAGTAAAACCTATCTGGTTCACTAATGTTCTTTAGGGAAGCAAAATGCCATCCTTACCTGGACTGGCCTACGTGTGACTCCAGACCCACAGCAATGTGACTGACACTTAACTGCCTTCTGGGCCATTAGGAATGGGTAATAAATGCTGCCTAGTCGGTGATGCCCTCATCCCATAAATGAATAAAATAAAAACTCCCTCAGCACTGACCTTACATCGCCTCCCTATCTCTGTAACCTCCTCCAGGCTCTACAACCCTCGCTATCTTGGTAACCCCGTCCAATTCCAGCCTTTTGAGCAACACCCGATTCCCATCATTCCACCATTTGTGCCTGTGTCTTCAGCAGCCTGGGGCCCTAAGCTCTGGAATTTATTCTCTCCCTAAACCTCTAAACCTGTCAAGATGCTCCATAAAACTGACCTCTTTGGCCAGAAACTTTGTCTCCTGTCCCTCATGTGTCTGAATGTCTAATTCTGGCCTGATTTACCTCCTGTGAGGTGTCTGTGGATGTTCCTGTGTATTAATGGCAGTGTCAAGACATGAAAGTTTGTTGGGATAGTTGGAGATAGATACTGGCAATTTTCTCAAAGGACTGGTAGCACCCAGTGTCTGCGTGAGCTTGGTTGGCTTGTCTTAGTTTGCCTTTTCACTGTGCACAGTGAGTGGGCTGAAGCAAATGTACTAAATATGAAATGCTCTTCATTCTCGCTCTCCTCCTCCTCCTCCTCCTGCAACCGCATATCAGCTGTTAACTGAATGCTGACTGGTTTCTGCAGACTGCCTGTCACTCCTTCACAGACCCCTCTTGCAACATCAGTCACTGCACAGAATCACCCTGCTGCATGAATCAGTTCACCGTATGGTTTTTGACCCAATTCTCTTCAATCTGTGACCCTCTGGCGACCAACCTTCCTACCGCTGGGAACAGTTTCTCCCTCATTGACTCGGTCCAACAGCCCCTTCCTGACACTGAACGCCTCGATTCAATCTCCTCCTGAACCTTGCCTTCTCCCCAAGGGGAATGATCCCAGCATCCCCAATAATCCACTGAACAATGGTGCCTGTCAACTAGTAATGCTATTCACATGAGCAGTATGGGAGTACTGTCACTTGGCCAGAGGGGACCAGAGCCCTGATCTAAAGCACAGGATTTAAGGAATGTTGTAGATGGGAAAGTTTGGGGAAGAGAATTCCAGGCAGATGAAGGCATTGCCGGTGGAGTGACCGGATTGGGAAGAGCGCTGAGGTGTTGTAGAGCTGGCTTTAAATGTTCCAGAGATAAGGAAGTAGAATAAGGAATCGAGGGCTCTGCATGAAGTCAAGAGCTGAACAGAGAGTGAAAAGGTGCAGCTGCACAGTCAGCGGAACCAAGGTTCAGAATGTGGGTTAGAGTGAAGTATGGTTTTGCTTATCGTGGTGACTGGGGTGTTGTGGGGAGCTGTTGCCGAGCTAACAGTTGCATGATATCTTTCAGCTTCCTGCCTACAGGCCTCTTATGATGTGCATGGTTTGCCTGAAGTTTTGTAGTGGCGTTGAAGGCAGCAAGCACCAGCATTGCCCAACAAGCAACATCAGGGACAGCAAGTCTTGGAGCAGGGGCTGGTAAACAAAATTAACCAGCGGTCAAATATTTGTAATACAACGAAGCAATTCAGTAGAAATAAAAGCAAGTGAATCATTCGTTATGGTTTTGCACAGATTTGCAATAGGTCTGACTGCCTGAGGATCAAACCTAGATGTGGGGCCCTGGGCAGTTACTGAAGGAGGATTTGAAAACTATGAATGGAATATGCATTTTTCAATGGGAAGGGCTTTATTGGGAATATTTTACTGTTCTGGCTAACACAAAGCAGTCAAGGCCCAGAACCTCTGCTCTTCATGCAATGGGTCACTTACTCTCACTCCCTCACCCTTCTCAATCCTCTGATCAGTACATCATGGCTCTCAGCCACAATATCCAATCCACTACTACCAACACTGATACAGAGAGAGCACCGCACTATCAGAGAGTCAGCACTGAGGGAGCGCCGCACTGCGTCGGCTGGTCAGTACTGGGGGATCGCCGCACTGTGTCAGCTGGTCAGTACTGGGGGAGCACCGCACTGTGTCGGCTGGTCAGTACTGGGGGAGCACCGCACTGTGTCGGATGGTCAGTGCTGAGGGAGCACCGCACTGTGTCGGCTGGTCAGTACTGGGGGAGCACCGCACTGTGTCGGATGGTCAGTGCTGAGGGAGCACCGCACTGTCGGAGGGTCAGTGCTGAGGGAGTGCCGCACTGTGTCGGAGGGTCAATGCTGAGGAAATGCCGCACTGTCGGAGGTGCTGTCTTTCAGATGAGACATTAAACCGAGAGCTGTCTGCCACTCTCGGGGGTTGTTGGGGTGGAGGTGGTGTAAAAGATCCCATGGCCATTATTAGAAGAAGTGCAGTGGTGTATTCTTGCCGGGGTCCTGAGGCCAATATTTATCCCTCAATCAACATCACTGAAAACAGATGATCGGGGTCATTCTCACATTGCTATGTGGAAGCTTGCTGTATGAAAATTAATTGCTGGCATTCCTGCATTACAACAGTGACCCCATTTCAAAAAGAATGTTTTTCATTTATTATGAAATTCCTGGGATGTCCTGAGGAAGTGAAAGGTGTTTTGTGTCAGATGCTTCCTGTCCACACTGACTGGTGCCTCGCTGTGGCTCCCCTGCCAGCCTTTGTCATGTTCGGTGGTGAGGGAGGTGTACAGGGGAGTTTGAGAGCTGAGACAGCAAGGCATCAATGGGGTGTTAATATTTGGGCATGTCCAGACTGTCAATTTTGACTTAGACTCTGTCCAGTCTTCACTACAGAGGTGTACTGAGTGACTGCTAATCAGGGAAATATGGCTCAGCTGGAAGCCACAGGTACAGGGTGAAGGAAGGAGCTTGGATATCAGGCTGCATCAGAGACACACTATCCTAGCAATAGTGTCTCCATTCCTGAGCAACATGAGCTGCTTTTGAGAGCTGCCTGGACTTGTGCATCCTGTGTGTGGGTGTGGGAATGTTACTCTGAAATTTACTGACTCCAGGAAATGCATTCACTGTCCCCCTTTCAGCACATCCAGCTCTCCATAACAACCTCTTCGGAGACATTTCCGAGGAGGAGACCACTCATCCCGTTGGGTCTGTTACATAGGCACAAGAATGAGGCCATTCTGCCCTTCCTTGAGCATGTTCCACAGGAAGAAGGACAAGGTTATTCAGCCCCTCTTTGAGGCTGTTCCATAGGACAAGACCATGCAGTTCCCATCAATCACTTAGATCATGGCTGATCTGTACCTTAACTCCATCTACTTGCCTTGGTCCCTTGAGCCAATGACCATTGATCAATCTCAGTTTTAAAAATTTCAATTGACCTCTGGGTTTTAAGAGTACTTTTGTCATCTGTGTTGGGGGGAAGAGAGTGTGTGATAGGGGGATCTGGATTTCTACTCCTCTCTGTGTCAAAAAAATGCCTCCTGATGTCACCATGCAAAGACCTGACTCTGATTGAAGGTTTTGCTGCCTCATGTGTTTTGGTTGAGACCTTAAACTGGGGCACTTGTCTGCCCTTTCAGAGGGCAGGGGGGTGGTGTAAAAGATTCCATGCCATTATCAGAAGAACAGCAGTGGGATCTTTCCCCGGGGTCCTGGAGCCAATATTGATCCCTCAACCAACATCACTATAAACAGATGATCTGGGTCATTCTCGCATAGCTGCATGTGGGAGCTTGCTGTTTAAATCAGCTGCCGTCTCCCCTACATTACCACAGTGACCAGGCAAAGTATAATGTATTTTATTGGCTGCAGAGGGATTTCAGGCTGGGTGAGATAGTGTGATGGTTAGATTCTGATCCTCTCCCCATGACAGAGGACAATGTATCTGGAGTGAGTGAGTGGGATCACCAGGACCATCGGCTTTCAGTGCTTGAGCAGAGAGTCCAGCAGCAAGAAGACGAGATTACACTGCTTAAATCTGCACTCGCTGATGCCCTCCGTCGCATCTGCTTCTACGACCAGCACTTCTCACTGCTGGAAGCCAGCCACCCCGGTATGTTCCCAATTCCTAATCAACTCGCAATATATTCTGTTATACTGCTCACTCCCCACGCTCCTCTCACTGCACTCAGCCCCCTGTACCTGCTCCCCACACTCGCTTTCTACTCTAGCTCCCTGTACTTACCCCCAAGACCCACTCCCTGCACCTGCTACCTGGGCTTACTCTGTGGGCTTGCTCCCTGCACTCATTACCTGGGCTCACTCTCCATGCTCGCTCCCCGCCCTCACTCCCTGTACTTATCCCAGGGGCCCACACACTGCGCGCGCTACCTGGGCTCGCTCTGTGGGCTCGCTCCCCGCCCTCGCTCTCTGTACTTATTTCTGGCCCCAACCCCTGCACTTGCCACCTGGGCTCACTCCATGGGCTCGCTCTCCATCTTCACTCCCTGCACTCGCTCCCTGCACTCGCTCCCCGCACTCGCTCCCTGTACTTATCCCCGGGCCCGCTCCCTGCACTCACTCCCCGCACTCACTCCCTGTACTTCTCCCCGGGCTCGCTCCCCGCACTCACTCCCTGTACTTATCCCCGGGCCCGCTCCCTGCGCTCGCTCCCCACACTCACTCCCTGTACTTATCCCCAGGCCCACTTCCTGCACTCGCCCCCTGCTCTCACTCCCAAGCTCTCTTGCTCCATGCACTCGCTCCCTGTGCTCGCCTCCTGCACTGCACCCTTGCAACCTCCCCGCTTGTTCTTAGTCTGCTTCCCACACACACTGTCCTCCTCACTCCCTGTGTGCTCCCCCTGGCTCTCTCCCATCGGGGATAAGAAGGACAGGGTGGAGGAGGAGGGTGTGTGGTGGAGGAGTGGGAGACAAAGGAAGGCACAGTGTGAGGAGGAGGGTCAGTGGGAGGAGAAGAGGAGAGGTGGAGCAGCGGTACCTGGAGAGGGAGCAGGAAGGGGGGGTGCAGGAGAAGGAGGAGGAGAGGGTGGTGGAGGGGGCAGGGGGAGGAGGGAGGAGCAGGGCGAGGGAGGTGTAGGAAGTGGATGTGGGAACTGAAGGAGGAATTGGAGATGGGAGCAGAAGGGAAGGGAGGTGAAAGTAGAGTGGAAGCAGGCGGAGGGGGAAACTGGAGGACAGGGAAGAGAGAGGATGGTGGAGGGACAAGGAGGAAGAGGGGTTGCAGTGATAGGTGCTGATTGTTGTCAGGGAAAGGGTTGGGAGTGGGGTGAGATCAGCTTGGACAGTGACTCCACACGGAGGGGAGGCGAGGGATGGGCTGTTTTGGGACGGCGTTGGAACATTGTGCGATAATTCATTTGGAGATTTGAATGTAGTTTCAGAACTGGGAAAAGAGATGAGGGACGTTCAGGTGGCGTGCTCATCTTGAGGCATGTGTGTGAGGGAATTGTGTAATAATCTTTCTGCCTCCCTCTCTGTCTGTCTGTCTGTCTCTCTCACTCTCTCTCTCTCCCTCTCTCCATCTGCCTGTCTCTGTTTCGCTCTCTCTTTGTCTGTCTCTTTCAGGAAATCACAGTTTACAAAGTGCCTTCCCTACTGTGGGTCCAACTGGGCGGTCCAGTGCAACAAGGAGCCAGTCTTTGAGTTCAGCCTACGATTTATTGCGTCATACTGGAGATACTAGTACAAGGTACAAATTGTCCCCTGCTCCATCGCTCTCTGTAACCTGTGTCCTCAATTCAGCAAGGGCCGATTGCCAATTAGTCCAGTCCACACGGACCCAGCTTTTATCCAGCTCACCTCCTGACTCCCCAAAGCCTGTCCATCATCTACAAGGCACAAGTCAAGAGTGTGATGGAATACTCCCCACTTGCCTGGATAAGTGCAGCTCCAACAACACTCGAGAAGCTCGACACCATCCAGGACAAAGCAGCCCCCGCTTGATTGGCACCACATCCACAAACATCCACTCCATCCACCACTGATGCTCTGTAGCAGCAGAGTGTACCGTCTACAGGATGCACTGCAGCTACTCTCCAAGGCTCCCCTGAAAACATCTTCCAAACCCATGACTAGGACCTTCATTGAAGTCACAGGACACAGATACATTGGAACACCATCCTCTGCTAGTTCCACTCCAGTAAATGAGTTTATTAGATGTGGATCTTGGGTTATCAAGGAGAAGGGTCAATGTCTTTATCCCTAAATCCTGATCAGTAATCCCTGTGGACGGTGTTGCATTGTGCTGTTTGTCTGTCTCCACCACCCAGGCAATTCTGGTCTGTGAAATGTGCCCAGTGACCTACAGATAAAAGGGGTTTCACTATCAGATGTGGTGGTGGGGAGGGGGATAGGGTGGCGGTATGGGACAGCTGTGAATTGTGACTGATTTGTGTGTTTAATTTCTTTCTTTATCATGTACCATCTGCAGTTGTAAACACACAAAGGAGAGGAAAGTCCAGGGGATTGAGGCGTTATACCAAGCGCGTGTACACCAACCCAGGGGTCAGGCTGCACTGGCAGTGCATTCAGGGCCCCAGGACTCAGAATCCACAGTCAGGCATTCACTAGCCCCACAGTGCCTGTCCCACTGTGAACCTCATCCCTACCTGATCCAACCGCATGCATCAGTCCAACAACCTGCTGGAGACCACAAGCAACCGCTGTGCTGCCAGGAGAATGCAAAGAGCCCAGGATCCTGGCCTGCAGCCCAGGCCACTCAACTTCCAAACAATGGTGAACGCAGCTGGCAGCTTTGTGAAGGTGGCACCCTCCCAAACCACTCAGGAGAGCCCGGAGGCCGATCTCAGTTTGAGCCAAGTGCTCAGTGGCCTGCCAAGCTGTCCACGTGCCACCTGAAGGACGAGTCGAGGCTCCAATCTGCAGAAACACATTTGTGTACGCAAGGACAAGATACATTTCCAAGAGCGGAGACTAACACTGACCTGGAAACAGCCCTCGAGAATGCCCATCCTATCTCCCTACTCCCATCTCACAGTGCTGCCTCCCAGAATATCATTCAGCAATATTCTCAGTGCCCACCCAAACCTCAATCCAACAGGAGTCTAGACCAGCAGGATAAGCATTCAAGCCAGAGCCCAGCTGAGCAGGATCTCTGTCCTGTGGCTGCTCTGGATTTGTATCGGAGCCAGCCTATAGCAGAGACCCTTTCTCAATCTCAGGCCAGTCCAGACGCAGCCCCTCTGGATGCATCTCTGAGCCAGCCAAGCAATGAAGTCCATGCTGTGGCCATCAATGCAGATATGTCTCACTGTCTACAACAGGAAGACTCAGCACCTCTCACAGCCAGACCTGAGTCTGCTCAGGATGAACAAACAGCTGAAGGATCTCCCTCAGTAGCCAGCCTCGATGTCTCTCAGACTCCATCTCAAACACAGTCTGAACTGGTGACCAAACTCCTGCCATGCCTCCAGGAAAGTCAGGATGAGCTGACTTCTCAACCTCCGGGCCCTCGCAGTGTCAGCCAAGCTGCCCAACAGAGTCCCAGGAACTGCATCTCTTCATCATCACCTGTCATGACCAACTCTGCCCTCAACAAGAAAGTTCTGTGCGTTGGATATTAGCTCTAGTGTTATCTGTGTGGGTCAACTCTTTGGTACTGCTGGGTGATTGGAGGACTCCCACCAAACAACTCCCAACACCTTTGCCTAAACACCCTCTAACACGCCCCCAAAAAAAAGGCCACTGTCACTCAGCAGTTTCAAATCTCCTAGCATTCCTCTTTGCCTGACAGTTTTCCTTTCATCTGTCAAAATGACTGAACGTTTTGCACAGCTCATTAACAACCATTTGTGATCTGACATTGAGGGAGCTAAGATGGACCTGGAGTAATCCAGTTGCAGTGTCTCCTGGATTGATTGCAGATCTGATGCAGTGGGTTTTTGTATGCAGACTGTAATCAAGGGTCATCCTCTGGTAATCAAGGCTTCTTGGTCCTGGGCATAACACTTCTTCATCTATCATCATCTGGCCTGGGTGAAATGTGAAATCCCAATCCAGTTGCTAGCTCCATTTAAAGGGCACAGAATAGCTCAACTAGTCAGTCTCCAGCAAGAAAACTCATTGTATATGTGGAGAGAGTGTTTTTTTTGTTCCAAGGGACAAGATACATATACATACAGGTCAGCCTTTGGAGGTATGAGAATTCCACCACTTCACTCCACCTTTAAGCTCCTATGTTTAGTCAGGGTTTGCATTTATTCAAGGGATCTGGGGTTCACTGGCCAGGCCCAGCATTTATTACCCATCCCTAACTGCCAAGAAGTGTCAGCCACATTGCTGAGTCACAGGTAGGCCAGACCGTGTAAGTACAGCAGCTTTCCCATCCCTAAATGATGTTAGTGACCCAAGTGGGGTTTTATGACAATCATCTCCATGAAGCTAGTTTTTAATTTATTTCTGGGGGGTGGGGGGATTGAGGCAGGCTGGGAGAATGGGGACATTTCACCATTGTCAGTAGAGTTTGAGACAGGAGTTACAGATATTGAGGTATGATTAACAGCACATCCTTGGACTGACTGGTGTTGACAGACTGGAGAAGGGAGAGAGGTCTCTGATCTACAACACTGATATCCCCTTATCCTTGCTTGGGTTGGGACTCCGGCTAAAACTTTAATCATCTAAACAATTCCAGAAACTGGAGAATTGGAAATAGGAATGAATATACTCGGAATAGAGTACACAGAACTCTGGCCTGGACAACACAGTTGGCTAATTTTGGAATGTTGGGATTTCTCACACAGCTATGAACATTGTTTCTTACTAACTTCCTTCTAACCCATTAAAACAGTGGCTGATCGAGGTGTGTGACTAATGCATGTCAAATTCCAATCACTCCTTCTCAATGAAAACCTAATCAAATCCTGTCTGTGTTTGGGGAAAATGGAGTGACCTTAGCCTGAACTAACAGGGTCTGGTTTTCTGCTGCTTACTTCAGGAGAGACTCAGCCAGCATCAGAGACTATTGCCACTTTGTGCAGAGGGCAGCTCCCTGCTGTGTCTGAGCAGGCAGCAGGACAGGAGCCTGGTTTCATTTGGGCCAGGGCTGCTGGGAATGACTGACACCTGAAAGATCTTGGAGGGAGTGCAGAGATTGCTGAAACCTCCATTCTCTACAAACCAATGTAATTCACTAACACTCTGGAAAAGCTCCAGCTCCACATGCCATGAGATGGGCCATCACTCATGTTGTGTTGAGCTAGTTTATCTGTATCCTAACCTCAGCAACAGCTTCTCTGTAACCTGATTCTGGGTATCTGGCTTTGAATGCATGCCTCCCCTCCTGATTAGCATCTTCCCTCACCTTGCCTTTGATTTTAACCACATTTTTCTAAAATATTTTTTTCAGTTTAAGACGCTGCAGCACTTCAGATAAACTCGGAGCGCTGCGAGACAGGGCCACAGAGAATGGAAAACCCAAACTTGTGAGAAAATCTGCTTCCTCGCTGAATCTGATGACAAAATCCAGGAATGTGGACAGGTCAGTGTATTAAATAATTTCCCGTTTCTCTCTCACTTCCCATGTCTCTTAACTCCCGTTGCTGCCCCTCTCTGTGTCTCTCTGTCTTTCTATCACTCACTCTCACACCCAATCTGTCTCCCTCTCTCCTGCCTCTATCTCTCCCTCCCCCTCTGAGCTGCCTACCATCTGTCTCATTCATAAACAATCTAACCCCTTCTGCCCTGGCTCCACACCACCTTCCCCACCTCCCTCTCTGGCCCGCCTGCCACCTCTCTGGCCTCCCTCTGACGGGAATTGTAAGCCTGGATGATGATATTGTTCGGAAAGGGTCAGATTCTAACCATAGCCGCCTCTGAAACAAATAAAAGGGTTTTTAAAAAAGTGATAAATGGTGCTTGGTTTGGGAAAGAAAGCCACCATTATTTCCTCACAGCTGCTAGTGAAATAAATTCTTCAGCTCTTGGGAAGTGAATGTGGACGCAGCCTGACATGAAGACTATCAAGCTGTGGGGGTTTCTTTGGAGAAGTGAATTAATTTTGCAGAATAAATACCCTATTCAAAATTGACCTTTCAACAAATATGTTACTGAATTATTTAAGTTTTAATCTTCTGATTTCTTATCTCAGACGGCAGCACGTTGTCCTGAGCTGGATTCCCACAGTACTGGATGTCTTCTGGTTAATACTCATGTCAGCCAATACAGTGGAAAGATGTTTGACCCTCGGGCCATCACACAAACCCAATCTTGCCCCAGATACAATATTCACATCAGCATGGGACCTACGTGGGGTGGGCTGGATTATGATCTAAAGCCACAACCTTAGCTGGTTTCCTGCTCCAGCACCATGCTCTAGCCCCTGTCCCTCTTACCCACTACCAACAATTGCTAGTCCAAGGGTACTAATCCTCATTGCTGCCCAGTGAGTGCCAGCTGTGACTCAATGAATCAGATTTATATGTACTTCAAAAAAAAACCCTGTTTATCTGAATTTTCTGTCCATTAACAAATCCTCCATCCATGCTAATACAAAACCCCAACTCCATAAACTTGTGTGTTAACCTTTTAGAATCATAGAATTTTACAGTACAGATGGAGGCCAATCAACTCATTATGTCTGTACTAACTCCCGAGAAAGCTACTCGGTTAGTCCTACCTTCCAGCCCTATTTCCGCAACCCTCTAACTACATCACTTTCAAATTTATATCCAGTTCCCTTTTGAAACCACCTACGGAATCTGCCTCCATCACTCTACTGGGGAGCACATTCCAAATCCTAACAACTCTCTGAGTAAAGAAGTTTGTCCTCATCTCACTCCTAGCTCCCTTGTTGACAGTCTTGAAATTGTGACCCCTAGTTCCTGACATACCAACTATTGGAAACAGAATATCATTTTTTACTCTGTCAAATTGTTCATAATCTTGAACACCTTAATAAGGTCACCTCTTAATCTTCTCTGCTCCATGGAGAATAAACATAATCTTCTCTTGTATCTAAAATCCTTCATTCTTGGCATCATTCTAGTAAATTTCGTTTGTAGTCTTTCCGGGGCTTAACATCCTTCCTTAAATAAAGTGCCCTGAACTGAATACAAAACTCAAAATGTGGTCTAACCAATGATTTGTAGAGATGTAGCATCACTTCCTTGCTTTTATACCCTATGCCTCTCTTTATAAAACCAAAGAACCTATCAGTCTTTTTAACAACTGTTTCAATTTTCTTGGCCACCTTCAAAAAAATTATGCACTTGAACCCTGAGGTCACTCTACTCCTGTATGCCCCTCAAAGTTGAGCCTGTGTCGCGCCTCTATGTTTCTTCTACCAAAATGCATTACCTCACATTTCTCTGCATGAAAATTCATCGGCCAGGTGTATGCCCATTTGGCGAACTTGTCAGTGTCCCTCTGAAGTTGCCCAGCATCATCCTCACAATTCACTATTCTCCCAAGCTTAGTATCATCTATAAATTTAGAGATCTTGCCCTCAACAGTCCTCTCCAAATTGTTTATGTAAATCAGAAAAAGCAAGGGCCCCAACACCGATCCCTTGGAACACCACTTTCACTTGCCCACTTGCCCATTTCTTAAACAACAGTGTGACATTTGCAATCGTCAATTACTGTGTTCAGCGAAGTCTTGAAAATTTCTGTCAATGGCTCTGTGATTTCCTCCCTTACTTCTCTCAGCAATCTAGGATGCATCCCATCCATGCCTGGCGACTCCTCTACCTGGGGTGCCCTTTTCTCCTAATTCATTCACAGGTTGTTGCTGGCTAGATCAGCATTTATTGTCACATGTAGGCCAGTCTAGTAAAGGATGTCCATTTCCTTCCCTAAAGGAAACAGGTTTCTCTGACGATCAGCAATGGTTAGGCTACCCCGTGTTTATTTCCCATGGATAAAAGTCTCTAAAGTATCTGACTCCACTACCACCGCCAGCAGTGCATTCCACACGCCCACCACTCTCTGTGTGAAGAACCTACCTCTGACATCTCCCCTATACCTTCCTCCAATCACCTTAAAATTATGCCCCCTCGTAATAGTCATTTCCGCCCTGGGAAAAAGTCTCTGGATATCCACTCTATCTATGCCTCTCATTATCTTGTACACCTCTATCAAGTCACCTGTCATCCTCCTTCGCTCCAATGAAAAAAGCACTACTCCCTCAACCTTTCCTCATAAGACCTGCCCTCCAATCCAGGTAGCATCCTGGTAAATCTCTCTGCACCTTCTAAAACTTCCACATCCTTCCTATAATGAGGCTACCGGAACTGAACACAATATTCCAAGTGTGGTCTAACCAGAGTTTTATAGAGCTGCAGCATAACCTCACGGCTCTTAAACTCAGTTCCCCTGCCAATGAAAGCCAACAAGCCATATGCCTTCTTTACAACCCTACCAACTTGGGTAGCAACTTTGAGAGATCTATGGACGTGGACCCCAAGATCCCTCTGTTCCTCCACACTGCTGAGAATCCTGCCATTAACCCTGTATTTTGCATTCAAATTTGACCTTCCAAAATGAATCACTTCACACTTTTCTGGGTTGAATTCCATCTGCCACTTCTTTGCCCAGCTCTGCATCCTGTCAATGTCAAACATACTAACCCTTCCACTTCCTCATCCAAGTCATTTATAAAGATCACAAAGAGCAGAGGCCCCAGAACAGATCCCTGTGGAACACCACTGGTCACCGAGCTCCAGGGTGAATACTTTCCATTTACTAGCACCTTCTGTCTTCTACTGGGGACAGCCAATTCTGTACCAAACAGCCAAATTTCCCTGAATCCCATGCCTCCTTACTTTCTGAATGAGCCTACCATGTGGAACCTTATCAAATGCCTTACTAAAATCCATATACACTACATCCACTGCTCTACCTTCATCAATGTGTTTTGTCACATCCTCAAAGAATTCAACAAGGCTTGTGAGGCATGACCTGCCCCTCACAAAGCCATGCTGACTATTTCTAATCAAACTGTGCTTTTCCAAATAACCATAAATACTATCTCCCAGAATCCTCTCCAATAATTTGCCCATCAATTGATATGAATTAGGAGCAGGAGAAAGCCACTGAGCCCTCAAGCCTGAACCCCATTCAATAAAATCATGGCTACCAACCCCTGATAACATCTCACCACCTTGCTTATCAAGAATCTATTCACCGCTGCCTTAAAAATATTGAAACGTTCTGCTTCCACTGCCTTTTGAGCAAGAGAGTTCCACAGACAAATGACAGAAAATATTTCTCTTCATTTTTGTTTTAAATGAGTGACTCCTGGACTTTAAATGGTGACCTCTAGTTCTAGATTCTCCCACAAGAGGAAACATCATGTCCACATCCACCCTGTTAAGATCACTCGGGATCTCACAAGCCTCAAATAGTTGACTCTTTCTGTCCTAAACTCCAATGGATACAAACACAGCCTGTCCAACCTTTCCTCATAAGACAACCTGCCCATTCCCGTTATCAGTTCGGTAAACCTTCTCTCAACTGCCTTCAACACATTTACATCCTCCCTTAAATAAAGAGTCCAATACTGTACACTATACTCCAGATGTGGTCTCACCCTGTATAACTAAAGCATAACCTCCCTGGCTTTGAAATCAATTCCCCTCACAAAAAGAGATAACATTTGATTAAAAGATAACAAGGTGTAGAGCTGGATGAACACAGCAGGCCAAGCAGCATCAGAGGAGCAGGAAATAACTTTTCATTAGTTTTCCTGATTACTTGCTGTACCTGCAGATAAACCTTTTGTGATTCATACACTAGGACACACAGATCCCTCTACATCTCAGAGGTCTGAAATCTCTCACCATTTAGCTAATATACTTATTTTTATTCTTCCTGTCAAAATGGACAATTTCACATTGTTCCACACAATATACTCCATTTGATAAATCATTGCCCAGTCACTTAACCAATCAATATTCCCTTGTATGTCCTTATGTCATCTTCGCAATGTACTTTGCTATCTATCTTTGTGTAATCAACAAACTTAGCATCATACCTTCCAACCCTTCATCCAAATCATTTGTATGAATTCTAAATAGTTGTGGTCCCAGCACTCATCTCTGTGATGCACTGCTCATTACTTCTTGCCAACCTGAAAGTGACCCATTTATAACTACTCCATTTTCTTGTAGCTGACAGGTCTTTTATCCATGCCAATATGTTACCACCTGCACCATCAACTTCTATTTTTCACAATAACCTTTGAAACGGCACCTTACCTAAAACCCAGAAGTAGTTTCCTGATGACATGCTATCAGGTTAACTGCCCTATCAGTCCCTGTTTTCTCTCTTCCTTCCTTTCTGAATAGTTATGTTACATTTGCTAAATTCCAGTCACTGGGACTGCTGAGGAATCTGAGAAACTTTGGAAAACGAGAAGCAGTATCTCTCTGCAGCTCCCTCTTTCGAACCTTAGGATGTAGGCTTTTAATCCCTTACATTTTTCTACTATATCTAATGTCAATGATTTAAAGTTCCTGACTCTTTTCGTCCCTTGGTCAGCCCTACATCTGTTGTGTCATAGAATCATACACCATGGAAACAGAGCCTTCAGTCCAACCAGTCTATGCTGACCATAATCCCAAACTAAACGAGTCCCATGTGTCTGCACTTGCCCCATTATCCCTCCAACATTTCTTATTCACGTACTTAACCAAATGTCTTTTAAATGTTGTAACTGTACCAACATCCACCACTTCCTCTGGCAGTTCATTCCATACACGAGCCAATCGGTGTAAACAAAAAATACATTGCCTCTCATGTCTTTTCTAAATCTTTCTCCTCTTACCTTAAAAATATATCCTCCAATTTTGAAATCCCCCACCCTAGGGAAAACACACCTGCCATTTTCCTTATCTATACCCCTCATGATTTTATCAACCTCTAAGGTCACCTCTCAACCTCTTATACTCCCATGTAATATGTCCCAGCCTATCCAGCCTCTCCTGATAACACAAACCCTCCATTCATGTCATTTGTGCTTTTGATTGTGAGTATAGATACAAGTTATTTGTTCAACCTCTCTGCTATTTCCTCAATCCCCAGAATGACTTCTCCTGCCTAAATGATTTGCTCGCTAATATGTCACTCTCCTTTTCTGCAGCCGAACCAAGGAGCTGATACAGAGTCCAGGTAATGAATCGGAAAACGTCAGGGTACAGAGATATCCTGCAACTGCATCAGAATCTATAGAAGCCCTCAGGGTGTAGAGGGGACAGGGAAGTGAAAGACTGCAGAGGAGGGTGATGGGATTCATTGGATGTGTGGTGGGGTTCAGACAGGGTGACAGGAAGGATGAGAGGTGTCGGGTTTGGATGGTGCTGGGGAGGTGTCGGGTTTGGATGGTGTCGGGTCTGGACGGTGACGGGGTGGTGACGGGTTTGGACGGTGATGGGGAGGTGTCGGGCCTGGACGGTGTCGGGCCTGGACGGTGTCGGGCCTGGACGGTGTCGGGGAGGTGTCGGGTCTGGACGCTGTCGGGTCTGGACGGTGTCGGGGAGCTGTCGGGTCTGGACGGTGACGGGGAGGTGTCGGGCCTGGACGGTGTCGGGCTTGGACGGTGTCGGGCCTGGACAGTGACGGGGAGGTGTCGGGTCTGGACGGTGTCGGGGAGGTGTCGGGTTTGGAGTCGGGGAG
>NC_063374.1:10641940-10642585 GCF_021869965.1 Rhincodon typus | reverse complement strand
GTCGGGTCTGGACGGTGACGGGGAGGGGTCGGGTCTGGACGGTGACGGGGAGGGGTCGGGTCTGGACGGTGACGGGGAGGGGTCGGGTCTGGACGGTGACGGGGAGGCAACGGGTCTGGATGGTGCCACATCTAGCTGAAAATTGTTGTGAATGCTTTAGCCTTGCCTTTTGCTTTGAATTGCCTTTGACTTTTCATAAAGATGGGAAATACACTCTAAGCCTAACGCTTTTTTCTTTCAGGTGCTGTTTCCCGGCGTGGAGTCTACAATCAGGGTGAGCTTCTATCTTTCCTCATTGACCAAATATTGAACCAGGTGACAGAGACAACAACAACCGTCATTACAACCAAACATTACTCCTCAAACCCTCACAATTCTGAGAACTAGTCTCAAAATACACACTATCCCCGACAACTGCCCTCAAAACACTTACTGCACCCAAGAATTGTCCTCAAAACCCTCACTACCCAAGAAACCCTCAAAACACTCACAATCCTGAGAACTGACCTTGAAACACTCACTACCCCCAAGAATTACCCTCTAAGCATTCATAACCTCCAAGACCTACCCTCAGAATCCTGATTACCCCAAGAACTATCCTCGAAGCACTCACTACCGCCAAGAACTACCATCAAAACACTCACC
>NC_063374.1:10641146-10641930 GCF_021869965.1 Rhincodon typus | reverse complement strand
CTCAAAACTCCTGAATCCTGAGAACTACCCTCGAAGCACTCACTACCTTCTAAACCCTCACTACTCCAGAACGCCTCTTGAAATACTCACCAATACCAAGAACTACACTCCACATTCACTGATTTCAAAACAGACTACCACTAAGCTATACCCTCCAAATCCTCACTACCTGGGTTTTACCAGTTTCATGTTCATTTTTACTGATCCCAACCTAACATCCAACGTTCATTGTTCCCACAGTGGTTTCTCAACTCTTGTACCCAGTAATCTGCCTGCAGCACCACTGGCCCATTGAAGTAAGGGAGGGAGGTGCAGAGGTGTCCAGATAGTCATTCTCCTGCAGTCCTGTCATGCTGCTTTATAATCTGAGCTCCTCCTGTTCACTGTTCCAGAGGGAATATCCATAAAAATGTTCCTCCGAGGGCGTCCAATCACCATGTACGTCCCATCCAAACTCCAGAATACTGAAGACCTCAAGGCTGAGCTGCCAGTGGAGAAACTGAAACTGGACTGGGTGTATCCTCTGATCTGGAATAGAGAGTCAATGGTGTCTCATCCTTTCCCTTTTCCCATTTTCTCTGCCCACCCATTCTAACTTTTAGATATTGAACTCAGTCATTTATAACAACAAAGCTCAGAATAAGTTCCAAGCTTCCAGATTCCTGCTTCAGATCAATGCTGGGAACTCCAGCTGCGTCTCAGCCACTCAGTAACTCTCACACATTTACTGTTTAGACATTGTCACTCTGTCTAGACCAAGACAGCGGGACAGCCAGCTCACATT
>NC_063374.1:10599770-10641136 GCF_021869965.1 Rhincodon typus | reverse complement strand
ACAGCCAGCTCACATTGTCTAGGGATTGTCACTCTGTCTAGACCAAGGTTACGGGGCAACTAACCACACTGTCTTGATATGATGGATCTGTCTAGATAGAGGTTAGTGGCACAGCTGGCTGTCACTCAGTATAGACTTTTTCACTTTGTCCAGATAGACTTTAGTAGGGCAGTCAGCTGTCTAGACACCATCAGTCTATGTAAATGGAGGTTAGTGGGAAAGTTGGCGAACACTGTTTAGATATTTTTAGAATCTAGAGGGTGGAGTGTGCTGGCCAGGTGACAGCACTTGGGAAGATTTATAAACTGCGCAGGTTAGGTTTTATTTATTAGCTCGCCACTCCCATCCACCATTCCTTAACCAGATCTAGCTATGGTTACAGAGGACGGGATTCTCGCTACAACCTGCACTTGCTGTCTTCGGGTGAGATTGTCTATTTTATTGCCTGCGTCGTGGTTTTGTTCAACATCGAGGAGAGGGCACAGCGTCACTACCTCAAACACACCGACTGTGTACGCTGGTAAGATGGGGAGCTGTTGGAGGGAATGGACTGGGTGACAGGGCAGGTAGAGGTGTCTGTAATCCTGCAAAACGGTTCAATGTACAATGTGAAGTCTGTGGAGTGAGACAGTCTCGGACCAGGAGGTAGTTAGTGATTGGAGCGGTGGCTTGTGTGGCGGAGGTCTGTGGCTCAAGGTCGGAATTGGATTGAGGAGATTGTAGAATCAACAGGGGTGAGTGGATGGGTGTGGAGCTAGTCTCTGTGGGACTAGGTAGGGGTTTGGGTGTGTCTGAGAGGGGAAGGGTGAATAGGTCTGTCTCTTTACTCTGAGAGAGGGATTTGGGGAAATTCAATAGGCTGAGAGTAGCAATGGGGGCAGGGGAGGCTGAAGGGAGTTTGGGCTATCTGTAATCCAGGAGGAGACTTGGGATTCTTGATGATGTCTCTACAATCTGGAGGGTGGTTGGAAGTGAGAGGGAGGAGGATGGAACTGAGGGATCTGAGAGCCATGATGAGAGGGGTGGAGTTTGGAGGGATGAGGGGTAGTGTGTGGAATATCAGCAGGATTTTGAGGATTTATTAGATTCAGGATTAATAGACCATGCTGCTTTTCACTAGTTTGGCTGTCCACCCGGATAAAGTGCGGATCGCATCGGGACAGGCAGCTGGAGTCGATAAGGATGGCAAGGTAATGAGTGAAGTTCCAGTAGCCGCTCAGGCTGTGGGAGACAGGGGTTGTATTTAGTCGGTGTGGGTTGTTCAGTTACTGTGAGTAGACAGTCTGACTGTTTTCACATCTCTCACCATCACCTCCAAACTAAAAATGTATTCTCTGCCCTCCCCCAGTCATGGGGCTCAATCAGAGTGACTACACCAGTGTCTCTAAACAATCACTTCATGAAAATGACCTGCAACATCTCAGTCATCTCTGATCCTAACATACGCATAGTGATGCTGGATCATGTTACAGTTCATACTTTGACATTTATTCTGGTGAGAGAGCCACTGAAGATCAAGGAGGAGAGAAGTATAGAGGACATGGGGAGAGAGACAGAATGGGCAATAGAGAGTTAGGTAGTGAGTAACAGATGCAGTGGCAACTAGGAGAAGACAACACTGGTGGATTAATGCATGCCCCCATAGCTGTGCTGTAGGACAGAGAATAAATCAGAAGGTGGCATAGACATGTAAAATAGGCAGTACTTTAATTGTGGGTGACTTTAATCTTTACGTAGATTGGGAAAATCAAATTGGCACAGGTAACCATGAGGAAGAAATCATAGTGTGTATTCAGGACAGGTTCCTTGAGCAATCTGTTGTGCATCCAACCACGATCGGACTGGATTGGGAATGTGTAATGAGGCTAGTTTAATAAATGATCTAACAGCAAAGATCCCCTAAGGGAACAGTGACCATAACATGGTAGAATTTAGCGTTCAGTTTTGGCATGAGAAACATAGGTCCGAAACAATTGTGCTAAATAAGGGTAATTACAAAAGAATAAAGTCAGAGTTGGCTGCTGTGGACTGAGAGATGTGTTTAGCAACATTGACAGACCTTTAAGAAAATAGTTCATGACTCACAACAAAGATATATCTCATTGAGGAAGAAGGATTCTAAGAAGGGAATAATCTGACCATGGTTAACCCAGGAAATTAAAGATAGCGTCAAATTGAAAGAAAAAAAACAAATAATATGGCAAAGATTATTAGTAAGCCAGAGAATTGGAAAAAATTTTAAAAATTGACAAAAGATGACCAAAAATATAAGAAAGAGGAAGAAAATAACCTTTAAGGGCAAACCAGCAAATAATATGAGAAAGGATAGTAAAAGCTTCTTCCTTCAAAAGGAAGGGAGAGGCTAAAGTAAAGAGGTCCTTGAGAGAATGGGGCTGGGAAAACAATAATGGGTAACCAGAAAATGGTAGAGAGGTTGATTAAATACTTTGCTTCAATCTTCATGGTAAAAGACACTGATAGCAATGTAAATATACTAAATAATCTAGGGGCATAACATGGAGAGTAAATAGACAAAATAACTATCACAAGAGAAAAAAGCCTAGGGAAACTAATGGAATTAAAGGCTGATAAGTCCCCTAGACTGATGGGTTGCATGCTAGAATTTTAAAATGAAGATAGTGAATTCCCTGGTTGTAATTTTCAAACATTCCTTATATTCTGGAAAAGTCCCAGATGATTGGTCAACTGTCAATGTGATGTCCTTAGAGAGAGAGGGACAGAAATCAGTTAATTATATGAGCCAGTTAACCTAACATTTATCATTTGGGAAAATGTTAGAGTCAATTATAAAGGAAAAGGGGAGTATTTTCAAGATGGCAATCTGCCACACGGATCAGTACTGGGATCACAACTATTTACAGAAAATTCTTTGTATCTGAGAAATCATGCATTTATCTATTAGCACCAAAATATAAGTAGCAACAAAACTCAACATTCGTGGGCAAAGCTCGTGATTTTTTAAACTTATTTTTAATGAGCTCTGCACTTGCGAATTTCGTCAATCGTGGAGATCCTCGAGGAACGGAAATCTTGCAGATACAGAAGAATAACTGTACATTAATTACTTGGATGAAGAAAGTGAATGTATTATTGCAAAGTTTGCAGATGACATAACAATAGATGGGAGGGGAGCTGTGAGGATGACACAAAGGTCTTCAGAGGGATATAGACAGGTTGAGCAAATTGGCAAACACTTGACAGATGGAATATAGTGTGGGAAAATGGGAGGTTCTGCACTTTGGTTGAAAGAATAGAGGAGCTAAATATTATTTAAATGGAGAAAGACTGCAGAAAGCTACAGAACAGAATGATCTGGGAGTCCTTGCCCACAAATCACAAAAAGCTAGTATCCAAGTTCATTGGGTAATAGGAAAGACAAATGGAATGTTAGCCTTTGTTTTAAAGGGAATGGAGTATAAAAGTAGGTAGGTTTTAGTGAAAACTGTACAAGACACTAGTCAGACCATAGCTGGAATACTGTGAACAGTTTTGGATCCATTATCTAAGGAAAGATATACTGGCACTGGATGCAGTCAGAGAAGGCTCTCAAGGTAATACCAGGAATGGAGGGGCTGTCTTATTAGGAGAAGTTGACTAGATTGGGCCTGTACTCATTGGACTTTAGATTACAGTGACTCTTTTGAAATGTGTAAGATCCTTAGGGGACTTGACAGGGTAGATTGTCCAGGACCAAAGGGCATAGAATAAGGTGTCACACATAAGACAGATGAGGAGGAATTTCTTCTCTGAGGCTAGTGAATGTGTGAAATGCTTCACTGCAGAGGGATGTTGATGTTGGGTCGTTAAATATATTCAAGGTTGAAATAGTCAGATTTTTAATCAAGAAGGGAATCAGGGGTTATGGGGAAAAGACAGGAAAATGGAGTTGAATATTATCAGATCAACCATGGAATGTGGAATGTCAGAGCAGATTTGATGGGCTGTATGGCCTTCTTTTGTTCCTGTGTGTTACGTGACTGAGAGAGTAAGGTGAGAGGATGGGGAATGAATTATTGGGGTCAGGGAGGAAGAGGTGTGAGGCAGCTCTACTGGCCACGTTAAGATTGATTCTGGTTGTTGTGTTCCTCTTTGCAGCTCCTGTTGCCTTGTGTCCACATCTGGGACTCGGTGACTTTACAAACACTGCAACACATTGGCCTAGGCAGCTTTGAGAGAGGAGTCGCTACACTCGCTTTCTCCAAGGCTGTAAGTCCATCATCCCCATATTCCCTCCCCTCCTACTCCATTCCCTCCCCTGCTGCTCAACTCCCTCATATTTCCTCCCGTCCTCTCCTGCTCCATTCCATCATATTCCCTCACTTCCTCCTCTATTCTTTCCCCTCCTCTCTCTCTCTCAGTTCCCTCCTGCTGTCCTCTCCTCTCTGGAAGGTGCCGACTCTTTTGTAAGTGCTTGCTGCTCCTCTTCACAACCTACCAGTGATATTTGGATCTAATTCAGGACCTTTCACGCATACAGTTTATTTGGTCCCAACAATGAGGAATGTAGTGTTCCCCGCTCGAATTCCCCATTTGGGGCAACACTGTGTGTTGCCTCAATGACTACGTCCACACTGTGCCAGTCCATTTTAAGATCCACTCCTCAGTTGGACTGGGAACAATATGTGGTCCTTGCCGATCGATGTACAGTGTGGTGGCTGGAAGGGGACTCTCTCCAAAGATTTCTCATTGTGACTGGTGTGAAACTGAGTGATGCTGTATCCTGCAGTTTCCCTACTCTCTCACTTTGGATCAGACATTAAACTGAGAATCCGTCTGCATTCTTGGGAGGTTGGGAGGGTGTGGGTGTAAAAGATCCGACGCCACTATCGGAAGAGCAGAGGGGAGTTCTCCTTGGGGGTCCTGGGGCCAGTATTTATCCCTCACCGAATATCGCTGTAAACAGTTGATCTGGGTCATTCTCCATTGCTGTGTGGGAGCTTGCAGTGTGTAAATCAGCTGCCGTGTTCCTACGTTACACCAGTATATTTCAAAAACACCTCAATAACTGAAAAGCATTTGGGACATATCCTGAAGTTACAAAGCTCATTACAGCATTTTCCTCCTCTTCTATCGCCTTCCCTCAGCCCTCCCCTCTCCTTTCCCTCATCACTCCTTTACCTCTGTGACCCCTTGTCACTCCCTCCCCTTGTCACTTCCTCCCCCCACCTTGTCACTCCCTCCCCTCCCCATCCCCTCATCACTCCCTCCTCTCTATGTCCCCTCGTTACTCCCTCCCTTGGGCATCTTTCTTCTGAGAGGTTTCCTGGTGACCGGTCAGGGAGGCTCATGCTATTGTTTGATATTGCAGGATTCTGGTGCTTTTCTCTGTGTGGTTGATGATTCCACTGAGCACATCATGTCCATCTGGGACTGTGCCAAGGGCACCAAGCAGGTGGAGATTAAGGTAGGTATTTTAAACTCTAGAAAATGATGGGCAGGGAGGCTGGGATGGGTTCTTGTTAGGCTGAGGATTAAAAGGTGAATTCCTTTGAGGCAGTGACTTTGTAGTGGAATGAACTCTGCATGCAGGGTTGATGTATATCCAATATTAACCACAGTGGGACGTGGGGGACCTGGAGCATATCTATGTTAGTAAGCCACTGCTTTGTGGAGCTGGAAGGTGCTCCAGCCTTGATCACTTTCTGTGAGTCAGGGGTTTTGTAAAGTGATCAGCCCCAACCTAAACAACAGCCAGTGGAAAGCCTGTTGGGTGTGTGTATTGGGTAGAGTGCTGGCCTGCATGGCCCTGGCTACTCACCAAGTCAGAGTAATGCTGGAGGGTAGGCAGGCCTACGGGAAACCTAGCATTTGGGGTGCGGATGAACTATGATTTAAAATACCGTCTTCTACACAACTCACTGTGAGGACTGTGTTTGAGCTGTTCTGGATCCAGCAGATTCTGACTGCTACCTCCCATTACAGAGCAGTAATGACAGTTCCTTTAGCCAGGTTGTTCCCAGACACAGCTAAATATTATGGAGAGATGAAGATGAACATGGAAGTTAGGTCACGTTCCTTTTCAAGATGTGAGGGAGCTATTTGCCATCTGCATTGTGAATGGGGAAGGGTCTGGGATATTGAGGATGGAGTCAGTGTGGTTGCTGGTAATACAGTTCATACTGAGTGAATGAGAAACCATTTCCACTAAACTAACGACGTTGATTGTACAGAATTGACAGAGGGACCAGAGCAGGGAAAGAGAATTGCCTTTTTTGACACATTGAGTTGTTGTGATCTGGAATGCCCTGGAAGTGGTTTCATTAGGAACTTTCAAAAAGGGAATTACAGAAATAATGGAAAGCGTATGTTTTCAGTGCTATTGGGAAAGATTCGAGGAGAGTGGGCCTATTTGGGTAGATCTAATAAAGAGCTGGCATAGACCCAATGGGATGAATGGCCTCCTGTACTGTAGAATGCAGTGTTTGTCTCTGAACTGATGTCAGATGTTAATCCCCACTGTATTCTCACCCTGACAGACCACCAATGAGGCTGTGTTTGAGGTTGAGTTTCACCCAGCAGACAGCTCAAGTGTGGTAACCTGTGGCAAGTCACATGTCTACTTCTGGACTTGGACTGGCTCCTGTCTCACCAAGAAGCAGGGCATTTTTGGGGTGAGTGATGCAAGACCACTGTCTGACTAACAGTTAGTTACTCTCTATTGTGTCAGTGCCGTGAAACTGTACTCTCCCAATTATTTTTATTGTATATATTATTATCCCAGTTGTTTTTCGGACTGGAGACCTGTTATCAGCAGTGTTCCACAAAGATCGGTGCTGGGTCTACTTTTGTTGGTCATTTTATATAAATGATTTAGATGAGAATATAGGAGGTACAGTTAGTACGCTTGCGGATAACACCAAAATAGTGGACAGTGAAGAAGGTTGTCTAAGATTACAAAGAGATCTTGATCATTTGGGTCAATGGGCTGAAGAGTGGCAGATGGAGTTTAATTTGGATAAATGTGAGCCATTGCATTTTGGTAAAACAAACAAGGGTAAGACTTATACAATTAAACGTAGGGCCTTGGACAGTGTTGTAGAACAGAGAAACCTAGGGTTCAGGTACATAATTTTTTGAAATTTGCATCACATATAGATAGGGTGGTGAAGAAGGTATTTAGTACGCTTGTCTTCATTGCTCAGACAGTTGAGAAAAGGAGTTGAGACATCATGTTGAGGTTGTACAGGATGTTGGTGAGGCCTCTTCTAGAGTACTGCATCCAGTTCTGGTTGCCTTGTTATAGGAAGGATATTGTTACGTTGGAGAGGATTCAGAAGAGATTTACCATGACGTTGCTGGGAAAGGAGAGTTTGAATTATAAGGAGAGGCTGGATAAGTTGGGACTTTTTACACTGGAGCGTAGGAGGTTGAGAGGTGACCTTATAGATGTTTATAAAATCATGAGGGGTACAGATAAGGTACATGGTAGGTGTCTTTTCTCTAGGGTGGAAGATTTCAAGACTAGGAGGCATATTTTTAAGATAAAAGGTGAAAGATTTAAAAAAGACGTGGGCAATTTTTTTTCACAGAGAGTGGTTCGTGTGTGGAGTGAACTTCCAGAGGAAGTTGTGGATGCGGGTACAGTTAAAACATTGAAAAGACATTTGGATAAGTACACGAATAAGAAATGTTTGAAGGGATATGGACCAAGCACAGGCAGGAGGGACTAGTTTAGTTTGGGGTTATGGTTGGCATGGACTGGTTAGACCAAAGGTTCTGTTTCCGTTCTGTATGACTCTATGACTCTATAATTAGCCACCGTTCTGGTGAGTTCAGACTGTGCTTTCTGAACAATCATTTTATACTAAGCAGCTGGTGTGCTTGTGAGCTCAAACTGTACTTTCTAAACAGTCACTGTATTAACAAGGAACTCTGTGCCAGTGAGCTCAAACTATACTCCCTAAATATTCACTTGTACTAACAGGCTATTCAGTACAGGTGTGTTCAGATTGTATGCTCTAAACAGTCATTGTTCTAACAAGGAGCTCTGTGCCAGTGAATTCAAACTGTACTATCTAACCAGTCACTGCATACTAACTGGCACTTTGTACTGGTGAGTTCAGCCTATACTCTAAACGGTCACTCTGTAGCAGATCCCAAGAAAAGGAATTTGTGGAATGTCTACCAGATTTTTTTAGAGCAGATTGTGGTAGAGCCCACTAGGGAACAGGCAGTTCTGGATTTGTTGATGCGTAATGAGGCAGACTTGATTAGGGAGCTGAAGGTGAAGTAACCCCTAGGGTTCAGTGACCATAATATGATAGAATTCACCCTGCAGTTTGAGAGGGAGAAGCTGGAATCAGATAGAACGATATTACAATTGAGTAAAGGTAACTACATTGTCACGAGGGAGGAGTTGGTCAGAATTGGTTGGAAAGGGAGCCTAGCAGGGAAGACGGTGAGGCAGAAGTTTCTGAGTAATTCGGGAGGCACAGCAGAAATTCATTCCAAGGAAGAAGAAACATACTAAAGAGACGATGGGGCAACCATGGCTGACAAGGAAAGTCTGGGGCAGCCTAAAAGCAAAAAAAAACATACAGTGTGGTGAAGATTAGTGGGAAGCCAAGTGGAAAGCCAGTGGTTTGGGAAGCCTTTTAAAAACCAGCAGCGGATAACTAAAAAGCAATAAGATGAAATATGAGAGTAAATTAGATAATACTATAGAAGAAGATTCAAGAGTCTTTTTAGATATATAAAAGAAAGTGCAAGGGTGGATATTGGCCCACTGGAAAATGACACTGGAGAAGAAATAATGGGAAACAAAGAAATAGCTGAGGAACTGAATAGGTACTTTGTATCAGTTTTCACAGCGGAAGACACCAGCAGCATACCGGAACCTCATGAGAATGGGCGGGGACAGAGTAAGTGTAGTGGCCATCACTAAGGAGAAGCTGCTGGGGAAGCTGAAAGGTCTGAGACAGATAAATCACCTAAACTAGATGGACTACACCCCAGAGTTCTGAAGGAGATTGTAGAAACATTGGTGGTGATCTTTCAGGAATCACTAGAGTCAGGGAGGGTTCTAGAGGACTGGAACATGGCTAAAGTAACAGCCCCTAGTTAAGAAGGGAGGGAGGCAGAGACAAGAATCTATAGATCAGTTAGCCGGACCTTGGTCATTGGTAAGATTTTAGAGTCCGTTTTTAAGGATGAAGTTGTGGAATACTTGGAAGCGCATGGTAAAATAGGGTGAGTCAGCACGGCTTCGTCAGGGGGAGGTGATGCCTGGTAAATCTGTTCGAACTCTTCGAGGAGGTAATAAGCAAGTTTAAAAAAAAGGAAATCCAATGGACGTGATCTATTTGCATTTCCAGAAGGCCTTTGACAAAGTGCTGCACTGGAGGCTGCTAATAAAATAAGAGCCCATGCTATCAGGGACAAGGTATTGGCATGGGTAGAGGATTGACTCACTGGCAGAAGGCAGAGAGTAGCGATAAAGGGGTCTTTTCAGGATGGCAGCTGGCGACTAGTGGAATTCCGCAGGGATCAGTGATGGGACCACAACTATTCACATTATATGTTAATGATCTGGACAAAGGAATTGAGGGCATTGTTGCTAAGTTTGCAGGTGGCACAAAGATAGATGGAGGGGCAGGTAGTGTTGGGGAAATGGGGAGGCTGCAGAAGAACTTGGACGTGCGAGGAGAGCTGACAAAATGGCAGATGGAATACAATGTGGGAAAATGTGAGGTTATGCACTTTGGTAGGAAGAATAGAGGTGTAGACTATATTCTAAATGGCGAAATGCTTTGGAAATCTGAAGCACCAACAGACTTGGGAGTCCTAGTTTGGGATTCTCTAAAAGTTAACATACAGGTTCAGATGGCGGTTAGGAAGTCAAACGCACTGTTGGCATTCTTTTCAAAAGGGCTAGAATACAAGAGCAGAGATGTACTGCTGAGGCTGTAAAAGGCTCTGGTCAGACCGTATTTGAAATATTGTGAGCAGTTTAGGGCCTTGTATCTAAGGAAAGATGAGCTGGCATTGGAGGGGGTGGCAAGAGGAGGTTTATAAGAATGATCCTGTGGATGAAGGACTTGTCACATAGGAGTGGTTGAGGAGTCTAGGTCTGTACTCAGTGAGGTTTAGAAGAATGAGGGGCATCTGACTGAAACTTAGAGGCATGGATAGAGTGGACGTGGAGGTGTTTCCATCAGTATGAGAGACTAGGACCCAAGAGCACAGCCTCAGAGTGAAGGGACAGCCCTTTAGAACTGAGATGAGGAGGAATTTCTTCAGCCAGAGGGTGGTCAATCTGTGGAATTCATTACCACAAAGGCTGTGGAGGCCAAATTATTGAGTGTATTTAAGACAGATAGATAGGTTCTTGATTAATAAGGGAATCAAGGGTTACATGGAGAAGGCAGGAGAATGGAGCTGAGAAACATATGAGCCATGATTGAATGGCAGAGCAGACTCAGTAAATTGAATGGCCTAATTCTGCTTCCTTATCTTATGGTCTTATGGGAGAGACTGAGACCAAAGGGCAAAATCTCAGAGTAAGAGGTCACCAAGTAAGGACAGAGATGAGGGGGACTTTTTCTTTCCCATTGAGTGTGGTATTGGAATTCTTTACTACAGAAGGCTGTTGAGGCTGGATCCTTAAAGATATTCAAGGCTGAGATAAACAGATGTTTAATCAGTAAGAGAATCAAAGGTTATGGTGATAAGGCAGGAAAATGGGTGTTGAGGATTTTCAGATCAGGCAAGATGTCATTAATGACAGAGCATAATAACCTATTTTTTCTAATATGTCTTATCCTCTTATTTACTTTTTCTTCTATGTCTTATCCTACTGCTGTGACCATGCTGCAAATTATTCTGGTCCATACCACCCTCATAGTTGAATAGTTCCTGTAACCCATGCGCTGCCCTGGCTCAGCTGTGAGGAACTGGAAAGCTGGTGAAACGACAAAGTGATACAGTGAGGAGAACTGACCTGTTGGTGATTAATGCAGTGGCAGGAAGCGCGAGTTAGCAGCTGAATTTGTTTCCTCTTTCATCTTACAGAAATACAAGAAACCCAAATTTATTCAGTGTTTTGTGTTCCTGAGAAATGGGGATGTGCTGACTGGTGATTCAGAAGGAAATATCCTCCTGTGGGGTAAAGCAGCTGCTGACATCAAGACACTGGGCAAAGGAGCCAAAGGTACTTGGCAGCAGGTCTCCACCATTGGGGTTTGCCCTGGTTTCTGTGAGGGACATGGACATTAAACTGAATTATCAGAGATGAGACAGGCACACTCCCCACAAATAATGGCAGGAACGTGTGTTTTACATATGGCATGGCTTCAAGCAGCAGGATGCAGTGAGTAGTTTGCTTATGTCTGTGGGAGGCATCTCTCACTTGGTGTGGAATCAGCTGGTGTGGTTAAGATGTTAATTTTTTAATAATTATCTCAGTCAGCTTTCTCCCTCACCTCTGAGACAAAATGAATCATAGAATCCCTATAGTGTAGAAGCAGGCCATTCAGCCCATTGGGTCCACACCTTCCCTCCAAAGAGCATCCCACCCCACCACATTATCACTGTAACCCTGTATTTCCTATGGCAAATCCATCTAGCCTGCACAACCCTTAACACTGTGGACAATTTAGCACGGTCAATCCATCTAACCTGCACATCTTTGGACTGTGGAAAGAAACTGGAGCACTTGGAGGAAACCTACGCAAACACGGGGAGAACTTGCAAACTCCACACACAGTCGTCTGAGGGTGGAGTCGAACATGGGTGTCTGGCTCTGTGAGGCAGCAGGGCTAACCATTGAGTCACTGCCCCTGCCCCCACCCCCCACACCCCCACACCCCCACAAACCTCAAAGGTTGTGGGTTAAAGATTTACAGTGGAGACTTGGACACAAAATCTGGACTGACAATCCCATGGTTATACTGACAATCCCAGAGCCATACTAACAGATCCCCACACTGTCGGAGGGTCAGCGCTGAGGGAGCGGGCACTGTCGGAGGGTCAGCGCTGAGGGAGCGGGCACTGTTGGAGGGTCAGCGCTGAGGGAGCACAGCGCTGAGGGAGCGCCACACTGTCGGAGGATCGGTGCTGAGGGAGCACCGCACTGTCGGAGGGTCGGTGCTGATGGAGAACCGCACTGTCAGAGGGACAGTGCTTAGGGAGTGCCAGTGCTGAGGGAGTGCCACACTGTCAGAGTCAGTAATATGGGAACTCCACACAGTCAGAGGGTCACTATCGTACCATCAGAAGTGCTGTGTTTCAGCTGAAACATTAATCTGAGACCCTCTTGTCCTCTTAGCTTGAGTAAAAATTCCCACAGTTACCACTGGAGCAAGAGCAGGGGGTATCTGTCCAGCGTCTTGGGGCCAATATTTTTATGCTCTCGCCAACATCACCAAATCTGCAGACCCCCCTGATCTGTTACATGGCTGATTGTGGAGCTTGCTGTGTTCTAGCAGTAACTCCACTTCCAAATAAATCACTGCTTGTAAAGTGCTTTGGGTTGTTCGAAAAGGTTGAGGAGTGTTGTAAGAAATCGAAGTTTCAATGAACATGTTGCAGGAGTCTCTCTCAAGTTTTCTGGTACTGTTTCAGAAACCTATCAGATTGCCAAGCAAACAAAGGCCCACGAGGGTAGTATCTTCACCCTCTGCATCATGAGAGATGGCACACTGCTCAGTGGAGGAGGGAAGGACCGCAAAATCATCCACTGGAACCTGAGCCTTACAACAGATCGAGAGACTGAGGTGAGGCAGACACACAGTATTAAAATGTGAGGGAGAGAGAATACCAGCAAGTGGGGGGAGGTAGGGAGTGGGTGAAGGAAGTGGCGAGTGAGGGTACAAACAGGAGAAGCAAAGCTGATTTGGTAAAATTAGTGATTACATTGGAGAAGTACTTCATTATTGGTGATGTTACTATTTGGGTTGTCTCAAGTCTTGAAAGAACAGCAGCGTTGCTTTGTATTGCAGATCCCCGAGCGATTTGGTGCTGTGCGTACTATTGTGGAAGGACGAGGAGATGATCTCCTGATTGGAACCACACGGAATGCCATCCTGAGGGGCAGTTTTACTGAGCCCTTTACTCCTATCGTGCAGGTCAGTGCAGAACACCAAGATTCTGGCTCATCCCCACCCCTTCACAACTCAGGGTGATCCATTGTATGAAGGATATTAAGAACAATAGAACCAGGGTGAGGGAACGGAGCTGAGATACAGATTGGTCCGTGAATTAACTGTTATGGAGAGGTGTTTCTGTGTGGTTATGCTTTGCGGTTCACTTGCAGGGTCACACAGATGAACTGTGGGGATTAGCCACACACCCATTCCGAGATCTCTTCCTGACCTGTGCGCACGACAGGCAGGTGTGTCTGTGGGATCAGGAGCAGCACATGCTGGAGTGGAGTAAAACACTGGAGGTGAGAGGGAAAACCATGCATTCACACTCTGCGTTAGAGGAACAGGACTGAGAGATCCTGAACCTTCGAGGAGGGGAAGGGGAAGCTCTCTTCACACCAAAGTCTGACTGTTGCCCCTGTCTGGAAAACCCTTCCTGGGAAGTACTGCTCCCCTCTACCCAATTCAAGGGCAGTTGGGGATGAGCAACAAAAGCTGACCCAGTCAGTGATTTCCATGTCCCAGGAGTAAATAAAGGAAAAGGTTTATGTCATAGTCATACAGCACAGAAACAGACCTTTCAACCCAACCAATTCATGCCAACCATGTTCCTAACATTAGTCCCACTTGTCTGCGCTTGGCCCATACCACTCCACATCTTTCTTATTCATAAACATATACAAATGTCTTTTAAACATTGTAACTGTACCTACATCCACCACTTTCTCTAGCAGTTCATTCCACTCACGAACCACTTTCTGTGTAAAAATGTTGCTCCTTATGCTTTTTAGAGCTTTCTCCTCTCACCTTAAAAAATATGCCCCTTAGTTTTGAACTCCCACATTCTAAGGAAAAGACCCTCGTCATTCACCTTATCTGTGTCCCCCATGATTTTATAAACCTCTATAAGGTCACTACTTAACCTCCGACATTCCAGTAAAAAAAAGTCCCAATCTTTCAGCCTATTTTTATATCTCAAACTTTCCATTCCTGGCAACATCCTGGTAAATCTTTTCTGAACACCTCCAGTTTAATAATATTCTTCCTATATCAGGGCAACTAGAACTACACACATTATGTGTTTCTATATTTCACTACTGCCTGCCACCCTATCACAAGAATGATCCTTTTGTTCTTTCCCCAATCCTGAGCCTACACATTCTGCATCTGTAATTGCTTGACCCTGATTAAATCTCCAACCTGTCCAAGTTCTGATCAGAGGTTACGAGACTAAAACATTAACTCTGTTCTTCCCCTCTCAGACTCCCCTTATGCTCTATCTCTCTCTCTCTCTCTTTCTCTCCCTTCCCACCTACCCCCCCCCCCACCCCCATCTCCCCACCACACTCCTTTCTGTCTCTCTCTCTCTGTCTGATTTTCTACTTTATCACAAGCAGGAATCCCAGGACTCAGTTTCTCACATTCCTCATCCGAAAGGTGAGAGGTGATTTAAGCAGCAGTCATGTTAATTTCAGCACTTGAATAATAGCAAATTTCTGTGGATGCTGGAAATCCAAAACAAAAACAGAAAGTGTTGGAGAAACTCAGCAGGTCTGGCAGCATCTGTGGGGAGAGAAACAGACTTAATGTTTCAAGTCCAATATGACTCTTCCTTAGAACAGTTCTGAAGAGTCATATCAACTCAAAATGTGAACTTGTCTCTCCACGGACACTGCCGAACCTGCTAAGTTTCTCCAGCATTCTCTGTGTTTTTTCTGCATTCTGGCACAACTAAGCTGGCATCGAACCTGCTCCCTGGTGTGTGTCCTTCTCCAGGTTACATCAATTGCCTGACTGATCAGAGAGTGGGAGTGATGATAGTGCTGAGAAAAAAGCTGCCAAACCTGCTGTGGCCACAGCTTCTGTGTGTAGTCTCACAACAGGATGTGAGCTCCCTCTTGTGGCAGAAGTGAGCAGTTTAGAATAGAATCCCTACAGTGGTGTGGAAACAGGCCCTTCAGCCCAACAAGTCCACACCGAACCTCAGGGCATTCCACCCAGACCCATCCCCCTATAACCCACCTAATTTATACCTCCCTGAACACTATGGGCAATTTAGCATGGCCAATCCACCCTAACCTGCACATCTTTGGACTGTGGGAGGAAACCGGAGCATCCGGAGGAAACCCACGCAGACACGGGGAGAACGTGCAAACTCCACACAGACAGACATCCAAGGCTAGAATCGAACCCGGGTCCCTGGCGCTGTGAGGCAGCAGTGCTAACCACTGAGCCACCGTGCCGCTTAGAACCAGTAGAATTGTTACAGCACAGAGGGAGGCCATTCAATTTCTGATGAAGGGTCTAGGCCCGAAACGTCAGCCTCTCTGCTCCTATGATGCTGCTTGGCCTGCTGTGTTCATCCAGCCCTGCACCTTGTTGTCTCAGATTCTCCAGCATCTGCAGTTCCTACTATCCCCGGCCATTCAATTCATTGTGTTTGTGCCAGTCGACCTAAGGGTCAATTCAGGTAGTGCTCCCTCCCTGTTCTTCTCCTCATACTGCTTCAAGTGTCCCTTTTCAGACATTTAGAAAATTTAGAATGCTTGCAGAAACAGGCCATTCTGCCTATCATTGGATGAGCTGGCCAAGAAAAAGCCATTCAGCCTGATCCTATTTGCCAGCCATTGGTTCGTATCCTGGACGCCACAGAGCTTCAGGTGCAGATCCAGACATGATTTCAATGAGTCGAGGGTTTCTGCCTCTATTTCCCCTTTCAGGCACCGAGTTCCCACCAACATTCAAATTACATGGGGTACTGAATGAATTTTTCCCTAAAAGCTGCCCAAACGCTGGCAAAATTCATCGGGGTGATCAATTGAGGAAATGGACAAAATCAACAAAGAGCTACTCCACCAATTAAAGGTTGGTTCTCACTGCACTTTGAAAGTATTTAATTGTGTGTCAAGTATTTAGTGACATGGTGAGGTTCCTGCTGTATGGCCTGTATGTTTAACGGTTCCACTAATTTCACAGGAGACTGGACTGTGTGCTGATTTCCACTGCAGTGGCGCAGTAGTGGCTGTTGGACTGCAGACAGGCAGGTAACTCCCACATTTTACTATCTGCTTATTTTCAATTCATCTCTCTGCATTTTCACTGTGCCAACTGACATCAAAAGGTCATGCATCCTGATGATTGACTTCAGTATGCAGGAGACAATTTCAAACTTCGTGGATGGCCTGAAACCTGACGCATTGTAAACTGTGCGGCGGACAGTGTGGAACTCCAGAAGGATGTTGATAAGTTGCTGGAGTGGGAAGATGCATTACAGCTGAAGTTCAATGTGGAGAAGTGTGGGGTGATGCATTTTATGTACAATACAATTCAGCACAGGAACAGGCCCTTCACGCCACCAAGCCTGCGCTGATTCCTAATCCTTATTTAGACCTGCTACTTATTGCCCATGCGCAGTTTCCATCCCTCTGTTCGCCTCCCGTTCATGTATCCATCAAGGTATACTTTAAACATTCCTAATGTGCCTGCTTCCACCACCTCCACTGGCAATGCATTCCAGGCACCCTCCACCCTCTGGGTGAAAAATTTTTCCAGCGCTTTTCCCCAAAACTTTCCCCTTCTCGCCTTGAACCTGTGCCCTCTTGTAGTTGACCTTTCCACCCTGGGGAAAAAAGCCTCTGTCAAAGCTTCTCATAATTTTGTAGACCTCTATCAAGTCACTACTCAGCCTCTGTTTTCCAGTGAAAACAATTCAAGTTTATCCAAACTCTCCTCATAACTAAAACTCTCCAGACCAGGCAATATCCTGGGAAACTTTCTCTGCACCCTTTCCAAAGCATCCATGTCCTTCTGGTAATGTGGCGACCAGAACTGCACACAATATCCAAATGTGGCCTAACAGAAGTTTTGTATAGCTGTAACATAACTTTTTGCCAACTTTTATATGCAATGCCCCAGCCAACGAAGGCAAGCGTGCTGTATGCTTTCTTGACCAATTCATCCATCTGTGCTGCCACTTTCAGGGTGTGGACTTGTGAGCCCAGGTCCCTCTGTATGTCGATGCTCCTAAGTGTTCTGCCATTTATTGAATAATTCACACCTGAATTTGATCTTCCAAAATGCATCACCTTGCATTTGTTCAGATTAAACTCCATCTGCCATTTCTCTGCCCAAATCTGCAATCTATCTAAAAACTGAAAGAACTGCAATGCTGTAAATCAGAAACAAAAACAGAAATTGCTGGAAAAGTTCAGCAGGCCTGGCAGCATCTGTGACACGAAATCAGAGTTAACATTTTGGGTCCAGTGACCCTTCCTCGGAATTGAGGAAGTTCTGAGGAAGGATCACCGGACCTGAAACGTTAACACTGATTTCTCGTCAGAGATGCTGCCAGACCTGCTGAGCTTTTCCAGCAATTTCTGTTTTTGTTTCTGCAATCTATCTATATCCTACCATATCCTTTGACAATCTTCCTAACTATTTGCAACTCCACCAATTTTGGTGTCATCTGCAAACTTACTAATCAGACTATCTACATTTTCCTCCAGATCATTTATATATATTACAAACAGCAAAGGTCCCAGCAATGATCTCTATGGAATACCATTAGTTCCTTATCTCCATTCCGAAATGCACCCTTCAACCCCCACTCTCTGTGTTCTTTGCCCAAGCCAGTTTTGTATCCATCTAGTCATTATCTTGTCCAACAGCTTCCCCATCACACTGACGTCAGGCTCACCGGCCTATAATTACTTGGATTATCTCTGTTTCCCTCCTTAAACAAAGGAACGACATTGGCCATTCTCCGGTCCTCAGTGCACAGATATCTGTTAAGGCCCCAGCTATTTCTTGCCTTGTCTCTCACAGTATGCTGGGATAGATCCTGCCTGGCCCTGGGGACTTATCTACCTTAACATTTTTCAAGATAAACAATACTTCCTCATTCATTGTGTTGACCTGATTTTGGTAGAAAAAACTTTGAAATACATTAGCAGATACAATTCTAAAAGGGGTGCAGGAGCAGAGGGACTCGGCTGTACGTGTGCATACATCAAAGGTAGCAGAACAGATAGAGAGAGAAGTTAATAATACAGTATGCTCAGCATTACTAAGAGGAGCATATTGTACAACAGCAGGTGATACTGAACTTGGTAAGAATTATGGAATAGATATGAGTGCATTGGAGAAAGGGCAGAGGACATTTACAAGAATGGTTCCAGGAATGAGAAACTTTAATAATAACTGGAGAGTTGGTTCTCCTTGGAGAGAAGAAGGCTAAGAGGAGATCTGATAGAGGTTTATGAAGGGCCTGAATAGAGTAGGTGGGGAAAAACTGTTCCTGCTGGTAAAAGGAACAGGAACCAGACAGAACAGATTTTAAATGATTTGCAAAAGAAGCAAATGTGCTCTGAGGGAAATAAACAAGTGGTTCCAGTCTGAATGCACTGCTTACAACTGTGGTGAGGATAAGTACAATTGAAGCATTCAAGAGGGGCATTGGACACTTACTTAAATAGAAACAAAGTGCAAAGAATAGGGGAAAGGTAGAAGAATGGCACTAAGTCATGATCAATAAAAACTGAAAGCACTGCGGATGCTGTTAATCAGGTACAAAAACAGAAGTTGCTGGGAAAGCTCAGCAGGTCTGGCAGCATCTGTGAAGAAAAAAATCAGAGTTAACGTTTTGGGTGCAGTGACCCTTCTGCCAAACCTGCTGAGCTTTTCCAGCAACTTCTGTTTTTGTAAGTGATAATGTTCATTTGATGGACAGCCAGTGCAGACACAATGGGCCGAATGGCAGCCTTCTGCGCCTTAACACTTGTGTAATTCTGAGTGGGGGAGTGATGGCTTTCATAGACATGAACTGTCCAATCACGGGAAAACTTTGAGATGTATTCTCAGTACAATTCCCTGTGTCCCTGTTACTAGGTCTGAATAGTTTCAATGCTCAATCAATGTATTCATTGTGGGATGAACCTCATTAAATCTCATTACACCGAAACAAGAAATTGTGACACACACTTTTGCTCTGTCTCCTCCCCTTTCTCACTTCAGCCCCTGCAAATGTTTTTTTTTCTTCTCCCCCACAGGTGGGTGGTTCTGGATTGTGAAACACAGGCTTTGGTTTCCAGTACTGTCGACGGGAATGAGCAGCTCTCGGTGGTACGCTATTCCCCAGGTAATCACATGTTGTGAACTGTCACTGATACCAACTGGCATTCTCAGCTATCACAAGCTTGCTGAGTGGTAAGACACATGCCTAGCAGCAACCCTGCCCTCCCCATGACCCTGAGAGCTTCTAACAGTCTTGGTGGGTTGATTTTTGGTAACAGACAGCAATAGGCTCACTGATGGGGAGATCAGGAGGATTTAGCATGGTTAATCAGTGTCCCTCAGGATCATCTCTAGTCAGTCTACCAAGCATTCCAGATGAGCCTCTGCAGCCTGTGTGCTTTGCCAGGGCAGGTGGTAGTGTGGATATTGCAGCCAAGCTTTACACTAAGCTGGATGCAGTTGTGACGAGCAGGAACCTAGATCACCACCATCAACAAGCTCTTCCAAAAACCAGTTGTTGCATGTGTATTAATATTTTATATTCCAACAGATGGTAATTTCTTGGCAATAGGATCACATGACAACTACATTTACCTCTACACTGTCAGTGAGAATGGTCGGAAGTATAGCCGGTTTGGCAGGTGCATGGTAAGACTCATGGTGGCTAATATCAATTTATATTAAATTTGAACTGTTCTGAACCCTCCTTTCCCTAATCGTTCTATTTTTTAGCTCTTTCCTGTCCTCTGTTTGAGAGACAATGGGTCCACACAGAGCTACCAAGCCATTTCTAATGTCTTCCTATGTCAAGCCCAGGAACATTGCCCCAATCTTTTATCCGATGTTTCCCTCCCCCATATTGCCACTTCTTGGATTGGGATCTGATCTGCTTCTTCAATTCACCACTCCATCTCCACTATGTGCATTCCTCACCATGTCCCTCTCACTGCCCTCCAGAGGCAGTAATAACTGCTCAGGATACCATTCTATGGGCACACTGAGGGTCTGGCATCTTGCCCTAGAGGTCTTCCTTCCTCGTGTAAGGCTAGGTGGGCAAGTGAAGACAACCAGGTTCATGACAGGCAGGAGAAGATGACCTCCTACTCAAAAAAAGTAATTCACAATAACGTGTCTTCACACAGAATGTACATACAGTGCATTTCATGTAGGGGAATGTCCCGAGCCTCTTTGTTGTCAAAGTTTCATTGACAAAGCTGCAATAAATCACGCAAAGAGGTTTTAGGATAGATAATCAAAAACTTAGCAAAATAGGTAGGTTTTGAGGGCCATCTTAAGGTTTTAAGTCCTGATGTGGGCCTGGCTCCTGAACTAACATTCGTGATGCATGACCCACACAGACTATGTTGAAGTGTTAAGTTCTGCATTAAATGAATGTGCGATGGTTGGTGTTGGTTGTGACAGTGACTCATCGTAACCCCATTCCTCTCTTGCTTATATTTAGGGTCATTCTAGCTTCATCACTCACCTGGACTGGTCTCAAGACAGCCACTTCATCATGTCCAATTCTGGAGACTACGAGATCCTCTACTGTAAGTACAGAAGCTTCCAGATTACCTAGGCTTCTCCTAAAAGCAGCACTGCCATGCCCTCAGACCCATGTTATAAAAGAGGGCAGGGTTTGGTGGCAGCAGTAACGGTGCCAGGCTGGGCCTCAGTAGCTCTAGTTGGAGTGTGGAGGAAGATTTGATGAGGCGCTCTGCTTTTGGTCTGGTTGTATATGTTACAGATATGAAATGTGGAGGTGATTGTCATATCTCTGAGAAGTCAGTATAAACAAGGGAGATGTAAACACTTACTAGATTAGGGAGGATCTCTTGTAGATGAAGCCTGTGTCTTAGTGAGTCAGTGGACTGTCTGTGTGGTAAGTAGTGAAGACTCCTTGATTATTATCCAGTCTGTTGAGTTTGTAAGTTACAATTGATGAAGGGACTTCAATTGTCCTCAGTCTCTGTGATATCAGCAGATTCCAAACAGACTTGAATGGAAAGAAAAAGGGAAACAATGTCTATTTGAACAGGCAATAACTGAGTAATTTATTCTTAGTGTTGGCATCCTGTTTTACAGGGGACATCGGGGCAGGATGTAAATTACTCAGGAATCGTTACGAGTGCAAGGATCTGGAGTGGGTCTCATATACCTGTGTCCTGGGATTCCATGTTTTTGGTAAGGATTATGGCTTTGGGCAATGGTGTGAGCTATGGGGAGAGTGTTCGAAGGAATATTTGAGAATTCTATAGTCAGTGGACAGCTGAAGAAAGTGTGAGGGCTATTGGAGCACCTCCCTCTTTAAGAAGGGACATAACTCAGTGCTGGGGTGAATCTAACACAAAATTAACCAACTCTGACTTTAGACTGCCCTAGTCATGGGGGCTCCCAAACCAAACCGCCATCAAGATGGGCTTCTGAAGCCAATGCTCTGCAATGAAGGTGAATTCACAATAAACTGTTACAGTCAACTACTTAGGACATGGGACCTTGAAGTGGAAATAGGCCATTAGGCCTCTCCAGCCTGCTCCCAATTCAATAAGATTGTGGCTGATCTGATTGTGGTCTCAACCCCAGTTTCCTGTCTATCCATCCAGTGTCTTCAGGATTTTACTGTTTCAATAAGATCATCTCTTGTTCTTCTAAACTCTAACGCCCATCCCACTTAAACTTTCATCTGAAAAGTAGCCCTTCATCAGAGGAATGAATCAAGTGAACATTTGCTGAACTGTTTCTGGTGCAGTTATGTCCTTTTTCAAATAAGGAAACCAAAACTATGCACAGTACTCCAGATGTGGTCTCACCAACACTTTTGACAGCTGCTCTAAGCTTCCCTTCTTTTATATTCATTTCCCCTAGCAATAAACATAACTAGTGCAGATGCACTGTCCCCTTGCACTGGCAAATATAAACCTGCCTAAGAAAAGGGACAGAGGATATTTACTGGGCAAACTAGGGATGAGAGACTTTAAGTAATGTGGAGAGACTGGAAAGTGAGACCACAACCAGTGGTGAAGGAGACTTCATGAGTCACATAGCCTGCACATGCTCCTATAACTATGGGAAAAGGAGTGGGGTGAAGAAAAGAGTGGGAATCATTGGAGAGATCTTTTAAAGAGCTGGCACAGGCGCAAAGATTTTATGAATTCCAACAGCCTTGGTCCATACTGCTAACTTTCAAGCAGTTTGAAAAGCACTGGGAGCTATTTCTTTTTTACTTTTTGTCTTGCCGCAGGGGTCTGGCCAGATGGTTCTGATGGAACGGACATCAATGCACTGTGTCGCTCTCACAATGAGCGCACCGTGGCTGTGGCTGATGATTTCTGCAAAGTTCATCTCTTTCAGTATCCATGTGCCAAACCTAAGGTCAGTCAGAGTCGGTTGATGAGAGACACAAAAAGATAAATTGCTGGAAAAACTCAACGGGTCTGGTAGCATCTGTGGAGAGAAATCAGAATTAATGTTTTGGGTCCAGTGACTTGTATTCAGAATGTGGGTTCTGAAGAAGGGTCACTGGACCCAAAACATTAACTCTGATTTCTCTCCACAGATGCTGCCAAACCTGTTGAGTTTTTCAAGCAATTTTCTGGTTTTTTTTCTGATTTCCAGCATCCACAGTTCTTTCGGTTTTGTTTTGTTCAGTTGTGGTGAGTGTACCTTTGCAAGTTCAGCATCATAAAAAGTGACTGGGGGGACCCCCCCCCCCCCCCCCCACCCCACCACACACCGCCTCAGTCCATCAGAAATCTGTCGATCTCAGTGATGAAAATACCAAAGCCTTTTGGAATTCGGCAGTTCTAGATTTCCAAAACTATTTATGTGAGAAAGGTTTGTTTTGTGATTTCTCTGGAATGCTAATGGATGAGGACAGGCACCCAGCATGATGCTTTTATCCTGTCTCTGCCCTGTCGAGGTGAAAGCAGACAGACCATTCCAAGGATGCGACAGACAAGCACAGAAGGGCTTAGTGGACTAATGTCACAACATTACTGAGTATTAGGATCCCCCCACCACCCGTCTCTCTTTCTCTCTGCCTGCACACAGACAGTCCATGTGGGAAGAAGCCAGTTGGCAGTGTTATCAGTGCAAGCTGCTGCCCCCAGCACTGCCTGCCACACACAGAATTGAGAAAGAGCCGGAAAGGGAAATGTTTGGATGACCACCGAAGATACCTTTCCTGTTTTGCTTATGTGGTGGAGACAGATTTTAATCCAGTTGCTGTGAGGAGATGCCTGCGCTGTCCTTCCACATATTAACCAAAGCAGCTTTGTAAAGGAAAGTGGGTATCCACTTCGCATTCACCCACCTACTCCACTGTTCCCCCTCCCCCACAGCCACCATTGGGTACTAGTATTATGTAACAACAGCAGGGACAGATGACACTGCAATCGGGCTGGACTGTGATGCCTTCCAATGTTGAATAAGCTCCTGGCACTGAGGGTCTGGGTCTGTATATATCATATGGTACTGGATATTAAAGGTACCATGGGTGGCCAGTTCCTGTGCAACTGTGCCAGGGTCAGAACGGAGCCTTTGAGAAGCAGAATAAAAAGCTGCATTGAGGCATTACAAACCACTTCTCTTCTGTGGCTGGATGCACTATAATGATCACTGTGATCATTTCTGAGCTGCTTGGGCAAAGGCAGACAGGAGCCTGGGCTTTTTAAATACAGGCATAGAGTGGAAAAGCCAGAATTTATGCTGAGCCTTTCTAAATCACTGGATTAGACTTCAGTGGGAGTATTGTGTCTAAAATTTTGTTCATTATTCCTTTAGAGTGTCTATGACTAGGCCTACCCCTTAAGAATAACCACAATGATGTGGGTCTGGAGTCACATGTAGACCAGACTGGATAAGCACAGCAGATTTCATTCCCTATAGGACTTTAGTTACAGCAGGATCTTACATCAGTTCACCCTGGTTACATAGTAACCATTAGCCTTTTTCAAATATTCCAGATATTTCTTGAATTCAAATTTTACCAACTGGGATTGAATCACAGAATCCCTACAGTGTGGACACAGGCCCTTTGGCCCAACAAGTCCACACCTACCCTCAGAGCATACCACCCAGACCCATCCCCCTTTAGCCCCCCTAATCTAGGCATTCCTTGAACACTACGGGACAATTTAGTCATGGCTAATCCACCTAACCTGCACGTCTTTGGACTGTGGGAGGAAACCAGAGCACCTGGAGGAAATCCACGCAGACACAGGGAGAACGTGCAAACTCCACACAGACAGTCGTCGGAGGACGGAATCGAACCCAGGTCCCTGGCGCTGCAAGGCAGCAGTGCTAACCACTGTGCCACCATGCCACCCTAGAATGAACCCCTTAAGAGCCCAGAGTGTGGTCAATTGATGTTTTTAGGTGTGATTCAAAATACTGTTACATCATGAACTGTCCCGAACCAACTGATGGGGGTTTAACCTGGCGGTCGCCACACCTCCGGTAAGGGGAGAGGTTGAGAAGACAAGTTCTTCATGGTAATGTCAGCTGGTATGGGAATTGAACCATGCTGTTGGCATCACTCTGCATTGCAAACCAGCCTTTCATCCAACTGCGCTAAGCAACAGTGTTGGAATCTCTGTCCCCCAGAATATAACCTAGGTCTCTGGATTACTAGTCCAGTGACATTAATACTACACCACTACTCCTCAATTCTGGGCTCCCACACTTTTGGAAGGATTTTGAAGCCTGAGAGAGGGAATGGAGGAAATCTATTAGAACAGGACCAGGGCTGAGAGACAGTTAAGTGGGAGTGTTGACCAATGCTACAGTGAAATATATTTTCAAGTTCTAAGAACAAGTTGATTTGGTTTTAATGTAGCTACGCTTGGTGCCTGCGAGGGATACTGCTGAGCTTCCTTCTTGTTCCTAACAGTGCCCCACGCAGACACTCTGTGTTATTACAGTGCTTTGGCCTGGTTACCTAATGTCTTGGCTTCCTGGACACATAGACAGTTGCAATAATCCACAGTTTGGATGCCACAATTTTATGTCACATGGAGAAATTGTTGGGAGTAAAATGTGGCTCATCCAGAACTACTTGCATTGATATGGCACCTGATAATGCAGCATGATGTCCAAAGGTGCTGTAAATAAAGGGAAGCATAGGTGTAGTGATGTCACTTGATCCTCTGGGGACATGGCAGATGATGAAAATTGAATTCAGAAAATGGAAAATCTGGTCAAAAATCCATCTGTGTCACTAATGTCCTTTAGGGAAGGAAATTGTCATTCTTACATGGTCTAGCCCAGATGAGACTCCAGACCCATTGCAATGTGGTTGACTCTTAACTGCACTCTGAAATGGCCTGGCGAGACAATTAGTTGTATCTAAACACCACAAATGTTCAATAAAAGCAATGGGACTAAACTGACCACCATGCATCAACCAAGGCACTGGAAATAACAACACGGCCTTGTCAACCCTGCATAAAGAACATATACAACATAAATAACACTGAACCCATTTCAACAGCCATTCTCTGGTTTATTTCTAAGGGCATGCCTCGACCAATGAAAGTCAAGCTGCCTTGTTTAAAATTTAAACAAAGATTGGAACTTAACTGGCAATCATCATTAACTAGTGCGACATCTCAAAGTAATATCCTTACCAACCAGAGTCCACTTTACCAACCAATCAGCACTCACCACTTATACAACATATTGTTTTCCAATTACATTGGTTTTCTTGAAATTTGTCCTGATGAGCACTAGACAAAAAGCTTTAAGTATATTTTTCAGCAAAGCTCACATTCTGTTCTACCAAACAGCTATTTGAGTAACCTGCTCAGTGATCCTCAGTTTGGGTTCTGTCAGAGGCACACACCTCATTTTTAGCCTTAGCTGAAACATGGACATTGGAGCTAAAATTTAGATGAGGTGACAGTGACTCTCCTTCACATCAAGGTAGCATTTGACTGAGTGTGGCATCAAGGAACCCTAGAAAAACTGGAGTCAATGGGAAAATTTTTTGCTGGCTGTATTCATGCTTGGCATGAAGGAAGATGGTTGTGGTTATTTGGAGGTCAGTAATCTCAACTCCAGGGCATCTCTGCAGAAGTTCCTCAGGGTAGTGTCCTACACCCAACCATCTTCAGTCACTTCATCAATGCCTTTCCTCCATCATAAGGTCAGAAGTGGGGATGTTCACGTATGATTGCTGGTAACTGGCAAGTAACGTGTGCGCTATGCAAGTGCCAGGCAATGACTGGTTAGCTTAGTTGGCAGGATGGCTGGTTTGCAATGCAGAGTGATGCCAACAGAGTGGATTCAATTCCTGCACTGACTGAGGTTACCATGAATGTACGCTTTTTCAATCTTGTCCCTCGCCTGAGGCATGGTGACCCTCAGGGTAAAATCACCACCAGTCATTTCTCTTTAAATGTACTTGCCTAACAAGAAACATTCTAGGAGATTGCAATCGGTGCTACTTGTCTATTGAACAACCCCAATGAGGCAAAATCGATGTTCCCAAGGAGCCCCAGAGTATTTTATATTCTTTACTGTTCCTTTGAACAAATCTGTGCAATAACATCCAACTGTCTGAACTAATGAGAATCAGGGAGTATCAGTTACGGTCCTACACTCTCAAATGTTACCTTGAAAATTCCCAAACATGTGAAGACTTAAAGTCTCTTAATTTTTTTTTGCTTGTAGGCACCCAGCCATGTGTATGGTGGACACGGCAGTCATGTGACTAATGTCCGTTTCACACACAATGACACCCACTTGATTTCAACAGGGGGCAAGGACACGACTGTGATGCAATGGCAAGTGATGAACAGCAGCCTCGAACGCAGCACTTCCATCTCGTCCACCTCTGTTTCCTCGCTGGAAATCCCTTCAGGAGGCAATGCTTGAAATGTTTATTGGGCAGACACTCTCTCTGTGTTATTTGCCCCTGCCCCTGCCCCTGCCCTTTCTGAAAGTCAAAGGTAATCGGACTGACAGGTTCACACTATAGATACAAGTTGAGATGAGGTGTTTCTTCATGAGGGCCATCCTGAGATTATGTAAATACTGTGCACATTTTTCTCAGTTGTCCCATTCTTTACATTCTCATCTTGCCCCTATTACTGAGCGATGATGGGAGTGGGGATAACCTTGATACTGGATCTAAATGTAAAAGAATTTTAAAAATTGACTTCTTTTGAATAGATAAGGTAGGTTGAAGTTTAGTGGGACTGTGAATGTTCAATTGTAGAATTGCTGGTAAGTGTACAAGAACACCCTGCAGTAAAATGGGAGACTTGGGATTGTTGAGTCTTTATTGATGTAAGTACGAATTGTAGATTTATTGTGCAGAAGTGGAAGAAGCTCAGTCTGAAGGCAGTGGAATTATAAAATGATGAGAAAAAGAATTTGATTGTGTGCAAGGTGGGTTTGATGTATAAACAATATTGCAGAGAATGGGAAGGTGGCTTTTTTTGTAGAGTTGGGGAGGTAAGCCTATGTCTTTGCATTTCTTATTGAACAACTCTTATTAATGTCACGTTAAGAAGCAGGGTTGAGCATGAAGATCACAGTGTCACAGTGATGGACAGGAAGGTTGATTCAATGTTGCTCCTACATGGATGAGTGCAGGTCAGCGGTCAGTTGTCAGGGGCAGAGATGAACTTTAGTAAGTAACCATGCCAATGACTCTGTATTTGTTAAGTCAACAAAATGGGGGGGAAAATCAATCTTTTGCAGATTTTGTCCTTGTGATAGTTTTCCTTTTAAAGTCTGTGAAGTAACTGGGCAAGTGGACAAGTAAGCAAGAAAGTTGCTGCTAGTCTTCTGCCACTCACTGGGTGCTATAGTTAGGGCGAGGCGAGACCAGCCCAATCCTCCCCAACTCACTGACTTTGCCATGCAGGTCATTGGCAGCTCTGTGGGGAGATTCATCTTTACATTCCAACAGTCAGTGGCACTGCAACTCTACCTGATAATGTTCCTGCATTTCGTTTTCAAAAGTGGTAGTTTTCATTTGTCTTTTATAAATGTTGTCTTCTTGGGAAGACTTGAACTTTATGGAAATTAAATAATTGGAGCCAAATATTTTCACAAGGACCAAAGCACCTTACTCACAGACTAGATGATTGTAAACAGTTTTAAACTGTACAGAAAATGTATTTTTTTCTTTGAAATAAAGCCCGAATTTAACAATCATGTTCAACTGTTTGCCAGTATTTAAAATTAGCTGCACAACAGAATTGCTGATTTGGTTTCTTTAATTTTCACTTACCTTCTAATTATTTAGCTGCAAAACCATTCCCGGTGGAAACAAGAGTACATAGAACATAGAACATTACAGCGCAGTACAGGCCCTTTGGCCCTCGATGTTGTGCCGACCTGTGAAACCAATCTGAAGCCCATCAAACCTAAACTATTCCATTATCATCCATATGTTTATCCAATGACCATTTAAATGCCCTTAAAGTTGGCGAGTCTACTACTTTTGCAGGCAGGGCATTCCATGCCCTTACTACTCTCTGAGTAAAGAACCTACCTCTGACATCTGTCCTATATCTATCACCCCTCAATTTAAAGCTATGTCCCCTCGTGCTAGCCATCACCATCCGAGGAAAAAGGCTCCCACTGTCCACCCTATCTAATCCTCTGACCATCTTGTATGTCTCTATTAAGTCATCTCTTTACCTTCTTCTCTCTAATGTACACATTCAACTTCCGTAATCCATTCCACTGTCCAATCAATTCATAGCAGAAGTTCTTCTTCCCTTATCCTGTTACCATCTCTTTTTGACCTGCACCATCATTGCTTTTGTCATTTAATTTCTCCTGCTTTCCACACAATCCACAGACCTTCCCCTGTGTTCTTATCCGTATCACCCACCACCTCCACCCCACAACACCATTACCACCACCTCCCAATCACCCTGGGCCCCACAAACACACCTTTCACAACTCTGTCAGAGATAGTAGGAATTGCTGATGCTGGAGTCTGAGATAACGAGGTGTAGAGCTGCATGAACATAGCAGGCCAAACAGCATCGGAGGAGCAGGAAAGCTGACATTTTGGGTCTGGAATTTAGTAAGTAACCATGTCAATGACTCTGTATTTGTTAAGTCAACAAAATGGGGGAAAAAATCAATCTTGCAGATTTTGTCCGTGTGATAGTTTTCCTTTTAATGCATTTCCGAAGAAGGGTCCAGACCTGAAACGTCAGTTTTCCTGCTCCCCTGATGCTGTCTGGCCTGCTGTGTTCATCCAGCTCTACACCTTGTTATTTCACAACTCTGTACTTGCCGAAAGCCTAGTTACATCTCTAAACTTTCCCACTGCAAATGAAAGGTCAACAATCTTAAATGTTAACTCTGTTTCTTTCTTCACAGATCCTGCCTGACCTGCTGAGTTTCTCCAGCACTTTCTATGTTTACTTCATACTTCTAACATCTGCAGTATTTTACCTTTGTCTCTGAGAATCATCAACCTGCCACATTTCCTTAAACTCTATACATAACTACCATTCTGGGTTCTAAAAGCTCCAATCCTGATGTCACCCTTGAACTATCTGACTCTAAATTCAAGGTTCTGTCCCCTTGTTCTAGGCTCTTCCCACCACACTCACCACTACAGCTAATAAATCACCCTGAAAAAATAATGTTATTAGCTGTTGACACCAGTAAAATACAGTGAAAAGCTTCAATTGTTGCCACAGGATCTGGGCCTACCAGAACCAGAAGCTGCTGCCAATGCCTCACCAATAACCAGGAGTCCCTGGCTCTGGGCCTACCCCAACCAGAAGCTGCCACTGCCTCACCAATAACCAGGAGTCCCAGGCTGTGTGCCTACAACATCCAAAGGTTGCTACCACCACCTCACCAACAACCAGGAGACCCTGGCTCCAGGCCTACCACAACCAGGAGGTGTCACTATTGCCTCACCGAGTACTAGGACTTTCCACTCCAGGCCTGCCACAACCAGGAGCTGCCGCCACTGCCTCGCCGATAACCAGGAATCGCCAGCTCCTGGCCTACCGCAAACAGGAGTCCCTGGTTCCGCTGCAGCTGCCACCTCATTCCAGGGCACGATGGTGCACTTAGACTGTGATCTGGGCACATACAGTTGCTTTGTGACCTACGTTGCCAAATGTTTTCAGTGATGGAACAACAAATCTTTATGTCCCCAATTTCTCTTTTGAAAATTACTAATGAATCTGCTTTGTCTGCCTTTTCAGGCAACATATCCTCCAGAATACAACAACTCACCGAGTAGGAAAAAGTTTGTTTTCCCTCTGCATTTTACGCTCCAGATTTTTCTCACTAGGATTCAGTGGGAGAGACATTTCCAGAAGTCCTGGCATGAAAGAGCCTTAGCCAAAAACATAAGTAACACAAGAGTGAGGAGCTTCACATAGCAGATATATGCAGTATTACATGAATGCATAAAAATATGTATATAGAATCTGTTATTAGCTCAGTTCTTCAAAGAGCTGTACAGGGGGTTCTGTTATAATGCGATAGTTGCATTCGTACAAAATCGCGCTGTAGAAATAACAGGGCCTATGGGAAAAGCAGGGTTGGGGCAAACCACCAAAAAAAATCACTCATAATTGCTCAAAAATCACTCAAAAGCCTAACACAAAGGACAGCACAGTTTGAATAAATGTTTAATTCATATCTAATAATGAAATAGAAGTAAATTTAACACATTATCTTGAAAAAATGTCAAGATGACTTGGTGGGGGAGAAGGTTTTGAGGTTGCTCTGTTGTTAATGCAGGGGCTGAGGGTCATCATCATCAACATCACCTTCAGATGCAGAGATAACAAGGTGTAGAGCTGGATGAACACAGCAGGCCAAGCAGCATCAGAGGAGCAGGAAGGCTGAGGTTTCGGGCCTAGACCCTTCTTCAGAAAAATCCCTTCACCTTCAGATGCAGTTGTGGTTGCAGGGTTAGGGTGAAAAATAGTTAATCCAGAAGTGTATGGCTGTGGTGCATTGTCTTCTGACTGTTTCTTGGGGGTTGGCTTAAAAAAGACATCCAGTTTTTGCTGCTTTGCCCTTTTCCTTTTTTCAAGAAGAAGCTGTTCATAAGGTGCCAAATAAGATCTTATTCCATGAACTGCTACCTTGCTACATTCTGCATTGTAATCGGTGTCCTTTAAGAGCTGCAGCTACCTCTCAATTTCCCTCAGGATAGAAGACAGAAGTGGAAAACTCTCATGGTACTGCATCCTGGACGACTACTTTTTCATCTCCAGCTTCCACTTCCCCCCCCTCAGCGACAAGTAGATTAGCTGTAGACGAGTCTTCACAGTGGGATTCAAGCAGGTCTTCAACATCTTCACTCTCCACTTCTTCAAATCCAAATTGCTTTGCAAGATCAACACAATGTACTTTGATTGTTGGGAACTCCTCTGATGGATCATAGGTTTTAAAATCTTCTAAAAAATCTGGGAGAAGCTTCTGCCAAACTGCATGCAAGCAATCCTTACTGACGTCACCCCAGCTTTCACGAAAATGTCAATTGCATTCTTGGTATTAAAGCTCTTCCAAAATTGAAGAACACTGTCCTTATCCCCCTCAGTGGCTGCAATAAACCTCTTAAATGTGCACCTTAAATAATAAGCTTTAAGAGCTGCTATTGCACCCTGGTCCATGGGTGGAAGGAGAGTGGTTGTGTTTGGGGATAGAAATAGTACTTTGATGTTTTCAGAAAGCTCACCAATGGTGGGAGGATGGCTTGGCGCATTATCCAGGATGAGGAGAATCTTGAAATCCAAAATTATTTTTCCTGCAATAATTTCTAAAAACATCTTCCAAAACATCAACAATAAGGATTAGCAAATGCAATTCAATGCAGATAAATGTGAGGTATTGCACTTTAGAAAGTCAAACCAAGGTAGGACTTGTACAGTAATTGGTAAGGTCCTAAGGAGTGTAGTGGAACAGAAGGACCTAAGAATACAAGTACACAGTTCATTGAAAGCAGCATCACAAGTGGACAGGGTGGTGAAGAAGGCATTTAGCATGCTGGCCTTCATCGGTCAAGGCATTGAGTATAGGAGTTGGGACATTATACAACTGTAACATAAGTTGTTGGTGAGGCCACACTTGGAGTGTTGTGTACAGTTTGGTCACCCTTTATTGGAAAGACATAGTTAAATTGGAAAGTATGCAAAGAAGATTTAAAAGGATGTTGTCAGCACTAGTTGGCCTGAGTTATAGGGAGCGGTTGGCCAGGATAGGACTTTATTCCTTGGAACGCAAGCGAATGAGGGGTGACCTTATTGAGCTGTATAAAATCATGAGGGGAATAGATAGGATGAATGCACATAGTCTTTTTCCCAGGGATGGGGAATTGAAAACTAGAGGGCATAGGTTTAAGGTGAGAGGGGATAGATTTAAGAAGGACCTGAGGGGCAACTTTTTCAAGCAGAGGGTGGTGCCAGAGAAAGTGGTTAAGGCGGTTACAACAGCAACATTTAAAAAACATTTGGATAGGTACATGGATGGGAAGGGTTTAGAGGGATATGGACCAAATGCGGGCAATTGGAACTAGCTGAGTGGGCACCACAGTCAGCATGGATCAATTGGGCCGAAGGGCCTGTTTCCATACTGTACTACCCTATGACTCTTAAGGTAACCGATGGAATTGTGTCATAGCCAACACATGTGCGTGTTATTATTCAGATAGGCAGCTGATTCATCCATAAAGGACACTGTGGCCAACCCCAAGCTATCTTCTACATAGTTGCTATTCCAGGAAGGGAATGAGAATAGGAGTGAAGAAGAGACAGAACCCCAGTAATCTCTATCTGTACACCACCTTTCAGTTTGGATGAAATGTGCTGATTTTTCAGCACAGTTCAAATTAGCTTGCCTCAGTTAAAGTCAAATAATAGAATGACAAGGGCAATTAACAGAAGTTTGAAATGTACCAGATAAAGACCTGTTACTGATGTAATTTGTTATCTTATACTAGATTCCAGTGTCAATTGATACAGTCAAAGACAGCAACTTATGTCTGTATTCGTAACGTAAAAGGGGGCAAAGCTCTGGAAATCTGAAAACTGTGACAGCTGTTCCTAAGTGGCATGATCGCAGTTTATACGGACCACTTTCTGGATCAGAATAATGGCTAATGTAGCACAAGTTGACATTTTGGCACAGATATAGTACCTACTCTCTCTCTGGAGTCAGAAAGACATTGCTTTATGCCTCACACCAAGGTATTGAACCCAACAGGTCAAACCAACACTCTAAATCCTTGAGGTGAGCGAGCTGCAAACTATCAAAGGTCAGCACTGAGTGCATGCCACGTGATCAGAGGGTTCAGCACTAAGCAAGTGCCATAATGTCAGATGGACAGCATTGAGGGAGCACCACACTGTCAGAGGATCAGTGATGAGGGAGCACCATACTGTTGAAGAATTTGCAATGAGGAGGGCCACACTGTCAGAGGATTAGTGATGTGGGAGCACTGCACTGTCGGAGGATCAGTACAGAGGGAGCACTGCACTGTCACAGGGTAAGTACTGAGGGAGCGCTTCACAGTTGAAAGCTCAGCACTGAGGGAATGCCACACTGTTGGAGAGTCAGTGAGGAAGGGCAGACACTGTCAGAAGGTCAACACCAAGGCAATGCCTCAGCATCGGAGGGTCAGTGGTGAGGGCACACTGCACTGTCAAAGGGTCGTGCTAAGGAACTGCTGCACTGTTGGAGCCCAATACTCAAGAAGCGCCGCACTGTTGGAGGGTCAGTACTGAGGGAGTGCTGCACTATTGGAGGGTCAGTACTGAGGGAGCGCCACATTATCAGGGTGTCCCTTTCAACAACGTGCTTGAAGGGCAAACCTTGAGTCGTCAACAGGTGAAGCAGAGGCTTAGAAGGTGGAGGGAGGGGCATTATATTGGCACAAAGCATTGGCTAGATGTTGGGGACTGAAGAGAGAGTATGTACATGTACACATACGTTTTTCCAAGATTTCTGTTGTAAAGTAATACAATTCCAAACCTTGCACATCAAGCGATTTTCTCTGCACCACATCCTCTCCTTGCTGTCATCTGTCCACCTGCATTTGCAGCAGAGGACCAGTGTGTTCACAACATAGGAAGGGGAAAGTCATTCAGCCTCTCGAGCCTGTTTCATCAATGTGAGCATGATTCAGGGTGAGGGCTTCATATGTGTGCCTTTCAATGTGTCAGTTTAAGTCTGAGCATATTTCAGGAAAGAAGATTCAGTGAGATGGTGTGTTTCAGAGTGTGAGATTCAGTGTGACTGTGTTTCAGGGTGAGAGTTGGTTGAGAGTGTTTCAGATTCTGTGTGAGCATGCTTCAGCAGGTGTGATTGTGAGTAAGTTTCAGGATGAAAAATTCAGGGACTCTGTTTCAGGATAAATTTCAGTTTGAACATGTTTCAGAGTGTGAGAGTCAGTGCGTGTCTGTTTTCAGGGTCAGAGGTTCATTGTGTGTGTTTCAGGGTCTGAGGTTCATTGTGTGTATTTCAAAGTGTGAGAGATTTGGTGTGAGCAAGGTTGCCACAATTATTTTCTGGCTAGAAAGGTATTAGCAAGTTCTTTTAACTGAGTGAGCTGAAGAAATACCAGCGTTTCTAAACACTGTACAGAGTTTACCAATGCAACGTCATGCTGTTTGTGATGAAAATGCATGAGCAATGATAGAAACGTGACTTAAACCCACTGACATGTTAGGTACAGGGATACTAGTGTGAATATTATATGAATGGTGTTTTTGGGAACTGTACCAAAGCCTGATACAAAGCTTTGTTATTTTCAATTTAGAAAAACATGTTTTGGAATTAATGGGATTATATTTTCACTGTGTGTTTAAAACATTTGAATTGTATTGTAAGTATGTGGTTTGGTTCATTCTATTTAATGCCACTTCTTTTGTAATAAACTTCCATTTTGTTGTTCAAGCAAAATTTGCAGCATTGTGTGCTTATGTCTCTTATGCGACCACTTTGCTTAAACTAAAACAAATTAAATTATGATCTATCAGGCCTGGTTCCTGTCTAGGATCTGATTTGTCTAGTAATGACATTAAATAGAATCATTTCTTTCCATCTCATACCAAAGTGACCTACCCTCTGTCCTAAGACTGTGACCCTTTGTTCTGGATACCCTTCCCACGGGGAACATCATCTTTGCATCCAGTCTGTCCAGCCCTGTCAGAATTTAAAACATTTCAATGAGATTCCCTCGCATTCTTCTAAACACTGAATACAGGCCCAGTCAAACTAATCTCTCCTCTTACAACAAACCTGCTGTTCCAGGATTCAGTCCTTTTCCTTTAACTGCTGTCTCCTTGACTTCACTTAGCCTTTAAACCATTACTGGAGAAGCTACAACATTCGCTGCTGCCAAATCATTCCCTAAGATTTAAGGCAACTCCATGTGTGGGTAAATTATGGTCAATCCAACAGTTACCATTTCAGATATTAGCTCACATTCTTAACCCTGTACCCGATAACAAAGGTATTGATACATATGCCCCATGAATAGCTTTTACTAAAACTCTGGCAAGTATGTCATTCTCTGGTGAAACGGTCATGCCTTTCCCCAGCAAAAGAGTTTGTGTGGCTTCTGTATCTCTATGTATCATCATATGTTTATTAAGTAATTAATCCTCAAATGAGGCACTTTACATGTTGACAAGAATTTCCTATAAATCTTTGATAATTTGGTCACCTTGTTTAGTTGCCTGCACTCACAAAGTGTTTCCACCTGGTCTCGCACCTGCAGTCAGAGCTGTAACTTGTTCTGTAGTATTCTTAGTTTGGGATCCTTTCTCTGCTAACCTTGCATACCCTGATAAATCCCATGGATTCACCCAACAACTTCCAGCAATCAGCACAACAGAAACACCTAGGTCTTTGGGAATCACTTCCACCATCAGCACCCTCTTGTACGGCCTGAGGACAGGATCCTGGGGCATTCCCAGCTGTCCCTCCTTGTCCCTGATGGCTTGCCTTCCTTTCACCTTCCCAACTTCTGTCCTTCTCAGTTTATGGAAGTGACAGAAAAAAGGTTTAATTTTGTGGATCAACTTAATCGTCAGGCGTCTTAGCTGCTTGTCTTGCTGTTACAACTTTTTAGTTTTCAATGAATACTTTCAATGCACGTTTGCAATAACAGACGGAATAATATTTTAAATTCTTCAAGTAAATTACTTCCTCAAGGGTCTCATACATAGTTTCTACATTTCATGCATGCATCCAACAATGAAACTTTTTGCTTTACCCTCTCAAATTAAGTCGACTTAGGCATCCTAAGGATATTTTAACATTTCTGCTGTAACTCCTATGCAGCAAGATTACTTTTTTTTAAACTAACTCATTTTCTATAAAAAGCCTCCTCAAAAAGCAAGTAATTTCATCAACCAACTTTCAAAGAGCAATGTTCAGGTTTCTTTCGGCCACCTGTTCAGCCATCTTTTCAAAGGAAAGGGAAAATGCATCATAGAAACATAGAAAATAGGAGGAGTAGACCATTAGGCCTTTCAAGTTTGCTCTGCCATTCATTATGATCATGGCTGATCATCCAACTCAATAATCTGTTCCTGCCTTCTACCTATATCTTCTGATCCCTTTAGCCCAAGTGCTACATCCAACTCCATTTTGAAATCATACAATTCTTTGGTTATGACATTTTATGTGGTGGACATTTCCACAGGCTCAAAATTCTCTGGGTAAAGAAATTTCTCCTCATTTCAGTCCTAAAATGTTTACCCCATATCCTTAGACTGTAGCCCCCAGTTCAGGACTTCCCCACAATTCCTGCATCTGTCCTGTTTAGTCCTGTTAGAATTTTATAAGTGAAATAACTGCATAGAGGCTGGTATCCCGCCACCAAGTCACACGTGGAAAGTTCTTGACAATGGTCCAGCTTCCTCAGAGCTAGTTCTCAGAGTGAACTGAAACTCTTGACACTCCAGTTTATATCTGTCAGCTCGGGCTTCCTGAGCAGACCAGATTAACAGCCCCAATCAGGGAACTCATATTCTATGAGATCTACCTGGCTGACCTTGTTAAAAATATTACATCTGTTCCTGTTTTTTTGTAATTCCTCCTGGGACATTTAGCATGGGGTTCAGATCCTCCAACTCTGCCTCTGATAGGGTGTCATGTAATGCGCAGTACGCAAAGCATCTTGGAAGAAACTCATTCTCCTCTTCAGGTGGCAGAGGCGATAAGGCAGCAACATCCACTGTGTTCCATATTCTGAGGTATCTTGTTGGGGGGGGCAGGGGAGAGCACACGGGTTCTGTAATAGTTGGAAAGGCAATCGAGGAGCTGGACATGCTTTACTCCTACCCTGTTTGCAGCTTTCATATGGTCCATATGCTTGTTCAGGACATTGCACCTACCTGAACTTTATTGGATCTGATCTTGCGTTGACCATGCCTCTTATCCATGTAGGGCCATTCCCGTGATTGCTATAGCAAACTTCATCCCCTTAAGTAAACGGTCTCTCTCACTTATGCGCAGTTTTGTGTCAGGCATTAGTCCTCCTGATGCTTTTTCACTCCTCCCCCTCCCAGGTACAAGATGATCAGATTTCACTGGTGCAGAATCTTCCTCCCATTAACAACTCTGATGGAGCTATCCCTGAAGTTGCATGAGGGATGGTCCCATAATCAAACCAAGTCACTTTGGTGTGTAGTGAAGCTGTAGGCTAATTCTTTAAGCCTGCCTTCAAAGTTTAGACTGCTCTTTCTGCCAGACCATTGGATGATAGATAGTATGGGACTGTTCTTATATGTCGAATACCATTCCACTTTAGGAAATACTCAAATTCCCCGCTGGTAAACGATGGCCCATTATCTGTGACCAACACTTTCCAGGAGTCAACAAGGTGCAAGGCTGGATGAACACAGCAGGCCAAGCAGCATCATAGGAGCAGAAAGGCTGACGTTTCGGGCCTAGACCCTTCATCAGAAAAGGGGGAGGGGAAGGGGGTTCTGAAATAAATAGGGAGAGAGGGGGAGGCGGATAGAAGATGGATAGAGGAGAGGATAGGTGGAGAGGAAACAAACAGGTTGAAGAGGCGGGGATGGAGCCAGTAAAGGTGAGTGTAGGTGGGGAGTTAGGGAGGGGATAGGTCAGTCCAGGGAGGACGGACAGGTCAAGGGGGCGGGATGAGGTTAGTCGGTAGGAGATGGGGGTGCGGCTTGAGGTGGGAGGAGGGGATAGGTGGGAGGAAGAACAGGTTAGGGAGGCGGGGACGAGCTGGACTGGTTTTGGGATGCGGTAGGGGGAGGGGAGATTTTGAAGCTTGTGAAATCCACATTGATACCATTGGGCTGCAGGGTTCCCAAGCGGAATATGAGTTGCTGTTCATTATTTTGATTGGTTGATTTGGATGTTGCTAAGCAATGTAACCGATCCAAACCGGATGTCAGTGGACTTTCCGATGTGTACATTCTCCTGGATACCAGCCTATGAGTTCTCTGACTCAATTTAGGTCCAGTCGGACTCTTTTGCAGTCCACAGCGACCACAATGGATTGCTGGCCTGGATCCTGAAGAAAATTTTAATCGTTTGGCTGAGGCTTGGTTTTGTTTTCAGGTTTTGCTGTGGGTTGATCTTGAGTCCTTCTGTTCAGGATATGCCTTGAGTGAGGCTATGCAGTTGCCTTCATTCAAGTGGTGTTCCCCAAACTCAGTAAGACTGGTGAGGGTGACAATTCATATGTTCCACTTGCTGCATTTTCCAATGACAAAGCTAGTTGTAGTGCCTATTTGAGTTCCAGTTAGGCTTCAGCTAATAGGTGCTTTTGCAAGGTTATATCATTAATCCCACACATCAAACTGTCTCTCAGCATCTTGTTAAGGGTTAAACCAAAGTCACATGCCTGTGCCAGTCATCCTAACCTCATCAAAACCTTGGATTCCCCTGGTTCTTGAATTGCCGAGTAAATAGATAGCATCTCAGAATTAGAGGAGGCTTGGGGTCGTAATATTCCTTAATTAAATCCATCAACTCTTGAAAGGTTTTAGTATCTGTGCCTCAGGAAAAGAGGCTCCTAATAACCGAAAAAGCTGTGGGTCTGCAAGCTATTAGGAGAATTGCTTGTTGCTTTTCATCTGTCCCAATGTCATTTGCCTAGAAAATATGACACATTCTTTCCAAATACTGGGCCTAGTCTTCAACGGCAGGATTGAGCAAGTCAAGTTTCCCAAATTACGACATGATGCCAGAAATGCTTACCCCAACTCAAAGACTGCTGTTGCGAGTGAACTTCTTCAGGAGCGTGCTTTTGTCTCATCACCACTGAAATAGCTGCACAGAGGCCGGTATCCTGACACCAACTCACCCTTTATTTACAAATGGAAGGTCCTTGACAACTGATCCAGCTTCCTCAGGGCCAGCTCGGAGTGATCAGAGCCTCTGACACTCCTGTTTATATCTGTCAGCCAGGGCTCCCTGATTGGACCAGATTAACAAACACAATCAGGGAACTCATATTCTATGCAATCACTACAACAGATGCCCCCTTAGCCTTCTAAACTCCAGTAAATATAATTTAACCAATCCAGTCTCTCTTCAGATGTTAGACCTGCCATCCCAGGAATCAGTATGGTAAACCTTAGTTGCACTCCCTCTATAGCAAGAAAATCCTTCCTCAGATATGGAGACCAGGACAGCACACAATATTCCAGGTGTGGTCTTACCAAGGCACTATGCAATTGCAGCAAGACATCTATACTCCTATACTCGAATCCTCTTGCCATGAAGGCCAATATACCATTCTTTACAGCTTGCATTGCTTTCATTAGATTTTGAAGGCCTGCACAGATTTAAATAGTTCCAGTTGGGTTTTGGATTAGAGTCAGGTCTTTAACAAGAGTCAGAGCCCTCTTTTCAAGTACCAGCCTTTTAATATTAGTTATTGTTAAAACAGAATTTCTTCAATGAAGAGGCAATAATTGATTAACGTGTACAGTAGCGATGTACAAAGCCTAAATACCCACCCATCCAGATATCTCCAAAAGACTTATGCAAACACATGTCCTCTTTCTCTCTCTTCTGAAAAAAAAATGGAAAAAAGATTTCTGTATGGAAATGGGCTTTCTGAAAAACATACTTTGGCCAATGGGTTTTTCATGAAGACAAAAGAATAAATGTAGGATGTTCTCTAATGTTCAGGTACGTGCGATGAAGTCACTAATACTGTCTCTGAAGTCTTGCAGAAACAGCTTGTTCAAGAATAAGCAGCATTATATATGTCGATAGTTCATGGTTGCTTACCTGTGGTTTGAATCTATTTATTTGTAATAAGTAGTAATTTCTGTCGAGTACAGAAACCTTGTCCATGTTCTTTGTTAACTTGAATCTGAGCTTTCAGAAAATGCTTAACTTTTCTCTTATGATGGCTGTAGGAATAGCAGACTTATTTCCAGCGCACTACCCCAGCAAGGCATAACAGGAGGTATCAGGGTCCTAGTAGTAATTGTCAAATCTTCTCTGGCCACAGGTGAGGACAACAGGGGAAATATGAAAGGACCAGGCAGAGAGAGGGAGGGTGAATGTGGGAGAGGGCTGTGAGGAGAGAGACAGGAACATAACCACTGTGCAAAGCAGCCCAACTTCTAACTTGAATCGAATTCCAATCCGATGGCAGGCAATGGGCAAGGGGTGAGTGGGAGGAAGTCCAGCTCTGCTTGCAACATGCAAGGAGGTAGGGAAAGAGAGAAGGGGGTGGCTGGGAGAGAAGGGGTTGGAGAGAAAAAAGGGAGTGGAGGAGAGAAAAGGATGGGGTAAAGAAATGGGGATGGGGAAGAGAAGGGGATGGGGAGTGTTTCCATGAGTAGGACCTGAGAGTACAGCGTCAGTGTGAAAGGACAACCCTTTAGAACTGATATGAGGAGGAATTTCTTCAGCCAGCAAATGGTGATTTTGTGGAACTCATTGCTGCAGAGAGCTGTGGAAGCCAAGTCATTGAGTGTACTTAAAACAGAGATAAATAGGTTCTGAGTAGTAAGGGGAATCAAGGGTTACAGAGAGAAAGCAGGAGAATGGGTTTGAGAAACATAGCAGCCATGATCGAATGGCAGAGCAGAAGGTATAAGAGGGACAGAGGAGGAGATGGACAGGAGGTTGGAGGGGAGAGATGGAGGAGGGGTGTGGGGAGATAGATAGTTCGGGAGAGATGGAGATGGGAGAAGGTAGATGGAGCTGGACGAGGGGTGTTGGGGGTGATGGCGGGAAGATGGAGATGAGCGTGTGGGGGAGATGGAGAGGAAATGGAGTTAGGCCTGGGGGTTG
>NC_063374.1:10599131-10599670 GCF_021869965.1 Rhincodon typus | reverse complement strand
TGATGGAGATGGGGTTGTGGGGGGAGATGGAGTTGGGGCTGCGTGGGGGGAGATGGAGAGGGGAACGTGGGCAAGATGGATGTGGGGGAAGATGGAGAAGGGGCTGGGGGAAGATGGGGGTCTGAGCAGGATTAGAGTGTGGCAAAGATAGAGTTGTGGAAGGTGATGGAGATGCGAGTGTGGGGGAGATGGAGTTGGGGCTGAGGGGTAGGGGGGGGGGGGTGAATTTGCCGTTGGGCAGGATGTGGGAGTGAGGTGGAGTTGGGGTGTGGCATCGAGTTGGCATTGGTGCTGGGTTGGGTTTGGGGGGCTGAGGGGAGATGGGGTGCAGGAGGGAGGTGGCATTGAGGCAGGATGGGTGTGGGGAGGAAGGTGTATTGGGGCTGGGTGAGGTATGGTGGGGAGGTGGAGTTGAGGCTAGGGGGAGATGGGGGGGGGGGGGGGGTGGGGGGGGTGGGGGTGGGATGTGGGTGTGGACGGGAAGGTGGCATTGGGACTAGGTGGGGTGTGGGGTAGGAGGTGCAGTTGAGGCTGGGTGG
>NC_063374.1:10512512-10594131 GCF_021869965.1 Rhincodon typus | reverse complement strand
TTTGGGGTGGGCTGGGGGCAATGGCCAGATTGAGGGTGTTGGAGTGAGGGGTCATACAGGGGCTGTGGAAGGGAGGGGGTGGGCAAGGGGGCAAACAAGGGCAAGGTGCAAGCAGTGTAAACAAAAACCATGGCTAAAAAGCAAACTGGGGCAGAGGCCAGGGTGAGAGGCCAAAACCTGGGGTGAACTGCGAACCGAGGCCAGAGACAGGGGCAAGGTGTTAACACAGCTTTGGGGGTGCAGGTTAGCATGGGATTTGGGGATCAGGGCAATTGGCAAACTGGCACCAGAGATAAGAATACATGCGACTAGGATTTGGGGCTTGGGATGACAATTGAATCAGAATTTTAGAATTGGGGTAGTTGGGTTTTGAGAATTGGTGTGCAGGGCAAACCAGGTCTGAACTGGGACAAGGATGGGGCAGGGGGCTCATGTGGGGTTTTGGGATCAGGCCAAGGACAAATGGTGGCTTAGTGGGTCAAGGATTGGGACGCGGGCCGAATTGTTGTTTAGAGATAGGGCGAGTGAATGGAGAGGTGATGGCCTAGTGGTATTATCGCTGGACTGTTAATCCAGAGACCCTGGATAACATTCCATGGACCCTGGTTCGAATCCCGCCATGGCAGATGGTGGAATTTGAATTCAATTAAAAATATCTGGATTTAAGAATCTAATGATGACCATGAATCCATTGTTGATTGTCGGAAAAACCCATCTGGATCACTAATTTCCTTTAAGGAAGTAAACTGCCAGCCTTACCTGGTGTGGCCTACATGTGACTCCAGACCCACAGCAATGTGGTTGACTCTTAACTGCCCTCTGGGCATTTAGGGATGGGCAATAAATGCTGCCTGGTCAGTGACACCCTCATCCCATTAACTAATGATAAGAAAAAAGAGTAAATGTCCAGTGATTGTGAGGGGGACAAATCAGTGTTTGGGAATGGGGGTGAGAGGTGATTTCAGAGTTTTGGGATCACAATAAAGGGTGAACATTTGGGAACTGAGGTGAGGGACAAACTGGGGCCAGAGACCAGGGCGAGAGGCAGTCCGAGTGAGGGGCACACTCGAGTTTGGAGGTGGAGGTGACGATGACGATTAAGTTGTGGGCTTGGGATTAGAGCTGGGGGAAGTCAGTGTTTAGGGATCAGTGGAGGGCTCTGTGGTCGGGAAACATTACAAGGAGGGTCAGAGTGTAAAGGTGCTGAACAAATATTTGAAATTGAAATAAGGAGGGCGTAATGACAAAATTTGTATGATAAGCTAAAGAAGGATTTCAAACATAGGAATACCTGCCAAATAAAATGAGGTAATAGTCAAAAAGGGGTTTGGAGGTGGGGGTATGTTGTCAGATTTGTGTAGATTTTGGCAGAAGTTCAGGTGGGTGGGGGGGTGATGGGCGTGTTTAGTTGTATACCTCATTGGGATAGACCTGGCACCTACTATCTCTGGCACAAGGGGAGTTGGGTTCTCAGTGAGAAGCAGCAATCAGGGAATGTGAATTAAAGCCAGAGATTACAGGCTAAAACTGTCAGATAGATGTGTATGTGAAGTTCTTACACCATGGGGGCAAGCTCAGGAAAGAGGTGAAACTGCTGGAATGAAAGTCTGGATGAGTCGGGGTAGAGGCAACAGCAGTCATTTTGGGGTGGGAATAATATCTTACAGTCAAGGATAAAATGGAAGGAAAGAACATTTCAAGGTTTAAACATCAGTGCATCAAAAAGGCTCTGATGTTGTGTGGAATAAGAGCTAAAAAGAATCAAGGGTATATCAAGCCAGAGCCATACAACTCCATGACCAGTGTGTTTGGGGGGTGGGGAGCATGTGGAGGTGTAATTTGTAAGTTTTGTGAACTAAGGTTGGCTTTTGAAAGGTTCCTGTCTAAGATTCCAGTCGGAAAAACAAGATGCAAATTCTCTGTTCAGATCAGTGGTGGCCCTAATATTAATGTCCCTAATCTCTCTCAACCAATTTGAATCCTGACCAAGTACAAGAGACTGCTGAAGGACCAGGGAGAATGTTTTGGGGTAATCATAGTTGGGGAATTTAAAAGTTCACCTGGTATGGACAACTTGTCAAGAAAACTTGCAGTGGTTGTGGTGGGGACGCAGGTGCTTCTTAGTCGAGGGAGTGTTTGTGGTTTTACAGAGTGAAGATGATGCAAAATTTTGATGGCCTCCCTGCCCATGAGAGGGAATTGGAAAATCAAGGAGCAACTAACTTTTGTCTGTGACAGGATGCCAAAGGTGGGGGCATGTGTAGAGTCTCGAACAGCTATGTGTCTTTGCAGTCTATTAGCCTTGACGTGGGCTGGGGGTGTTCCTTTCAGCACATGCTGGCGACGTGCTCTTCATGTTCATGGACCCGACTTATGGAGGATTCGCGAGTGCCAGAGGTCTACTCTGTGGCATCATCCTCTGCAAGTACCAACTGGAGTAAATTTTAGGGACTTTTGGTTGGTCAGTGGCAGATGGACCCCCTCTAAAGGAGCTCCGGTACTTCGTGTGCGATACCATTCAGTTCCTTTACCTGGGAGTCCATCTTTGCCCTACCAAGGAATCCTGGTCAGCTAATTGACAAGGGTTGACCTGGAAGAGTAAAATAATTGACTCTCAATTTGAGGACATCAATGAGAGAGAGAGAGAATGGGGAGTCTCGGGCTGCTGTATCCCTCTCTTTCACGTACTATATTTATGGACTGCTATGAACTATGTGTAATACTGTGATTCTTTCTCCTTTTCCCCTTCTTAAACCATTGTGCTGTGTCACTTCATATCACTCCTAGGGTAGAAGTTGTGTCCTTTCACCCATGCATGTACATATTCACTACATACTCTCCTGGGAGAAGTGAGAAAATCCAAGGTCAACAAAGGGAAATAAATAAACTAGAACTTTCTCTTCCACTTACAGCACCAACCCAAACCAGGGATTAAACATCCATTCAGGGGCTCACCTGCACAACAAAGTGTCTGCCAGGGGTTCTGCACAATGGACTGAGTGTTACATGTGAAGAAATTTGCCTTCTGTCTGATGCAGCCTTGGACTGACGTGAGAATGTCATGGTGAAGGCAAAATAGTTTTCATTTGTTTAATTTTGCTCCCCTATATGACTTACTCGTCTCCAAACCGTGCAGCTGCACACCCAACTGTCCTGTACCCTGACTGACTGCAGTGCTTGATCAGCATAAGCTGTTATTGTTAACGTATCACATTGGGGCTATGTTATGAACTTCACCAGCAGAGTGTGGGTGTTTACAGGGAGACTCCTGAAGGGCAGATTTGTGTTTACAGGGAATCTGCCCAGGAGCATGTCCGTGTTTAGAGGGAATCTGACTGGGACCAGGTCTGTGTTTACAGGGAGACTGTCCAGGAGTAGGCCTGTGTTTCTAGGGATTGTCCCTGGAAGCAGAGCGGTGTTTGTCGGGAATCTGCCTGGTAGTGGGTCAGTGTTTATAGTGAAGCTTCCTGGTGGCGGGTCACTGTTTAGAGGGAGGCTGCCTGGTAGCAGGTCAGAGTTTATAGGGAATCCACCTTGGAGCAGGCCTGCATTTGCAGGCGCGCCGCCAGGGCATGGGGCTGCCTGGGAGCGGGCCTGCGTTTGCAGCGGGCTTGCCCGGGAGCGGTCCTGTGTTGTAGGAAGGTTGTGAGGGTTATATTTGCTAATTGTTTGAGTGACCTTTAACATAATTACAATTGGAGCCCACTGCTGTAGGTGGGTTGTTGGACTTTTGTACGTCCTTAATTTCTTCTCTCAGCAATGATCCTTTATCTCATTCACCAGCGCAGCACTGGCTTTTTAAAATACATTCTTCTTCAGGATTTCCAGAGGGTCTTTCTGAACATAGCCTTGTCAAATTTGTCCATCACACAATTTGTTTGTGTGTATTTGAAGTGTCAGAAACTGGAAGGGCTCTAGCTTGGTGCTCTCTTTGTTCGTTAGACAACCTCAACCAGGACAGCAGTGAGGTTTGGAATTTTCTTTGCCAGCTGTAGAATCACACTGAGAGAAACAGGCTATTCAGCCCATCATATCTGGGGAGGCAATGGCCGAGTGGTATTATCGCTGGACTGTTAATCCAGAGACTCTGATAACATCCTGGGGACACTGGTTCAAACCCCGCTATGGCAGATGGTAGAATTTAAATTCAGTAAAAAAAAAAAATCTGGAATTAGGAATCTAATGATGACCATGAATCCATTGTTGATTGTTGGAAAAACCCACCTGGTTCACTAACGTCCTTTAGGGACGGAAATTGCCATCCTTACCTGGTCTGGCCTACATGTGACTCCAGACCCACAGACTCTGAACTGCCCTTTGGGCAATTAGGGGTGGGCTATAAATGCTGCCTAACCAGCGACGCCCTCATCTGTTAATGAATATAGAAAAACAAAACCCTTTGAAAGACCTCTGTTGTACTCCCACTTCCCTTGCCCCTTCTCCATCGTTCTGCATATTTGTTTCCTTCTCAAAATGATAAAAGATTTTGACAGAGTAGATTTTGAAAACCTATTCCTTTTGGTGTTCAGATCGGTGGTGCAAAATCATTGGTAAAAAATCTACAGGGGAAATGAGAATCCTCTCAGAGTCATTGAGATTTGGAATAGTTGACCTTTAATGGCAACTGATTCTGTAAATAATTTAAAGGGGAATTGGACAGAACATTGAGGATGAAGCGCTTACAGTGTTACAGAGAAAAAGCCACAGTTTGGAGTAACTATAATTATAATCCAAAGAGATGAGTTGAATGGCGTTTGTGATTCTAATTTTATATCCAATTCCCATTCAAATACTTTTGCTTCCACCACCCTTTCAGACAGCACATTCCAGATCACCACAACTCACAGTATCAAATAAACATTCTCCATTCCCTGACAGGTTCTTTCAACAATTATCTTTAATCTGTGTCCCTCTGGCTTTGACCCTACTGCCTTTGAAAATAGTTTCTCCCTAATTCCTTGATTCAATCCCTTCATGAGTTTGAACACATCAATTCAATTTTCTTCTTATCCTTCTCTGCTCCAAGGAGAGCAGTCCCAGCGTTTCCAGTCTCTCCACATTCACTGAAGCCCCTCATCCCTAGTCCAGTTCCAGTAAATCTCCCTCCATGCTCAGGCCAAGGCCTTGACATCCTTCCTGAAACATGGGGATGCTATACCCCAGCTGGGGCCTAACTTAGTGATGTAGAAAGGTTCAAATTAAGTTTGAATGAGTTGGCCTGATGAGTGAATTTCAGGAATGGGGTGGGCTGTGACTGTGCTGATGCACACATTGACAGTTGTGCATTGGCATACTAGAATGGTCACTTGGAGGAGAATGGGTGTTGCCCAAGGGACTGTGAGTCACTGCCTTGAGAGAGAGAGGAAATTGTTGTAGGGGCAGGAGCAGGGGAATACGTTTGTGACCCGCAGCAAATTGTATGTAATATAGAAGCACTTCAGTTCAAATTGTTGCCTTGCCCACGTAGCAGTCTGTGGGCCGATTATGTATGGGACTGGTTGGCTTGTGATAGAGCTGTTGGTGGTAGTGGTGGCCGGTGGTGATAACAGGCAATGCTGTCTTCCTGTTTCGATAGGGCGGGTGTATTGGTTTTGACCTGTGGAGTGGTGAAGTCTAAAGGAGGGCTTCCTGTAATTGTGCTGCAGCACGTGAAATGGTTGCCCTGTTAGATGTGTGTGTGCATGTGTGTATTTTATGTGTATGATGCTGTGTGTCTGGGTATGTTGGAACGCCTGTTTCCCCAGTTGGGGGTTAGAATGGTGGTGAGTGACTGTCCTGCTGATCCATCCTTATTGACCCCAGCAAGCTGTTGGCTTTCATTTCTCTTTTTATTTAAAAAAAAGATTTATTGAGAGTTTCTTTTAGCACTGTATATTGTCAGCTGTTATTGTCCATCGAGACGAGAAATAAGTCGTTGTGAAATTTTTTCTTCATTTTTTTATTGCTCCTATTTTCTCTCCTCACCTAAGATTTCAGTACTTGTTAGACTATCCCATTGGCCCTGAGCCTCCTGTTCGTATGCAGACCAGTTCATTGAGAGTCAGCAGGCTGATCACATCATGAGGGCATTGGGGATGAGCTTGCATTCACCTGCAAATCTACACTACTATAGGGCCACTGGATTTGGATGATCAGCCAAACTCGAACCTTGCACCTTGACATTAACAATTACTTGTGGGTTTTAGTCAGCCATGCCTCTGTGGTTGAGAGATTTGAACCATCTGCGTGCTTCCAGGTCCAGGCTGGGGGAAGGCCTTGCTGCAAGAGGGTCAGACCTGAGGGAGTGTTGCTCTGTCAAAATATCACTTCTGCACAGTCGGAAGGTCACTGCTGAGGAAATGCTGCACAGTCAGAGGGTCAGCACTGAGGGAATGCCGTGCCATCTAGGGATGGGGGGGGCGCTCAGCACTGACGGCGTACCATGCTGTCCAGGGGGTGGGCTCAGGGCTGAGGGGACACTGCGCCGTTCAGGGAGGGGGTGTGCTGCGCCATCGGGAGAGTCAGCGCTGAGGAGGCACCGCGCTATTGCAGGGGCTCCAGGCCCGTCCCGGGGGATTGGGCTCCGCACCGAGGGGGCGCCGGGCCGTCCCGGGAGGGCCTGTGCTGGGGTGGGGGGGTGTGGGTTAGGGGCACCGCGCCGTCCTGGGAGGGCCAGCACTGGTGGGGCAGGCGCCGTGCCGGCCCGGGAGGTCCAGCGCTGGAGGGGCACCATGCCGTCGGTGGTGCCAATATTTAGAGAATGACATGCTGCCAGAGGCTTGGTACTGTTATAAGATTAGTATTGAAGGAGCCCTGTATTGCCAGAGACGCAGTCTTTTGACATGAGATGGTAAACCAAGGCTTAGTTAACCTAAATAGATCCTTTGGTTGCAGTATGTTTCATCCTGTTGTCCTGGCCAATATTTAGTCCTTGCAACAAAATCTCAAGCAATAGTTCACCCAAACTGTTGCTTCTCTCTTTGGATTGTTATCATAGTTAGTGTTTCCCAGATGACTCACCTTTCCAGCTTGTTTATCCTCCTTACTCATTGCTCCGGGAAAATGGCTAGATCCTGGCTGCAAGGAGTGGAAAATCATGGCGTGAACTCTCATAATACAAAGGCAATGTACTGTATATCTGAAAGAAGACTCGATGTGGAAATGCCTTAATTAAGAATTTTGCTGTGTGTGTGTGTGTGTAATAGAATTGACAACTGAACTGACTCCTGGTCCAGTGCAATGTCTCCCTACTTTGCACATTTAGACTGAGAATCATAGATTTGCACAGCCAGAGAGAGACAGTTCAGCCCATTGTGCCTGTGCAAGCACTTTTCATCCAATTAGTCCCACACATTCATTCATTCCCCACAGCCTTTTCAAGTATTTCTCCAATTTCCTAACACCCTTTTGCTCAGTGTACTGTATCATTCATCAAGATCAGTCAATCTTTCTGTTGGTATAAGTACACGGCACAAACCACATTTATGTATTTGTAAAAACTACTTTTATACTAATTTATCAACATCTTAAACCATTGTTGCCATAAACAGTGGTGTTCCAGTTTGGGGTTTAGTTAGACATGAAGACATACGGCAGCTATTTTCTTATTTCTGGATTGACAGATTGAGGAACATATAAAGGACTGAAGTGCTGGAATGTTTAGAGCAATGGCCAATGACTGTCACCTTCAATCTGTGTCCCTTTGGTTACTGACCCTCCTGCCACTGGGAATAGTTTCTCATTTATTGCGTCAACACCAGGTTACTGCTTGAGCATCCATAACTTTGTGTGCTCTTAAAGAATCATTTGGCTTCTTCAGTCTCTCGCAGTAATTTATCTCTGGTACTGTTCAACATTTGCAACATACAGTTTAATATTTGTTTAAGCTGATCTACCATAATGCTCCTCATGGGGAATGATTTAGATTTAGATTGTGATGTGAGGTGCTACGAGAGAGATTGATTGCTAACCTGGTCTGTCACTTTAGGGTCAATGATAGCCTCAGTTCAACCAATAAGATGCACAGATAGGTGAGAGAATAGGATGTGTCAGGCATGAGTTTACAAAGGGATCAAGTGGGTTAAGTGAGTGGGCAAAAAATTAACAGGTTAAGTATAAAGTGAGGAAATGTGACCTTCACTTTTGTAGAGAGAACAAAATATCAATGTATTACTTAAATGGAGAGATTGCAGAATTGAGAGATAGAGAGGGATATGCATATTGTGTGACACAAGTCACGAAAAGTTAGTATGCAAGTGCAGCAAGTGATTCAGAAGGTAAATAGAATAGTGGTATTTATTGCGAGGGGAATAAAATATGAAAGTAGGGTGTACACTGCATTGGTGAGACCACACTTGAAGCACTGTGTACAAATTTGGCCTCCTTATTTAAGGATGTAATTGCACTGGAAGCAGTTCAGAGATGGTTCACTTGACTGATTCCTAGGATGGGAGTGGGAAGTTATCTTAAGAAGAATACATGGACAGGCTGGGCCTATATCTATATTTCAGAAGAAATGGGGGTTTATTTTGGAGTTAATAATGTAAGATTCTGAGGGAGCTTGACATGGCGGATGCTGATAGGATGTGTCCCTTTGTTTGAGAGAGACTAAAACAAGGGGACAAGCTTAAAAATAAGGCATCTCCCATTTAAGACAGATGAAATTTTCTTCTCTGGTTATTACTCTGTGAAATTCTCTTCTGCAACGAGCAATGGAGGATCACTGAATATAATCAAGTCAGAGTTAAACAGTTTCTCGATTAACGAGAGTTAAGGTTTATCGGAGGTAAAAGAACAGTAGTGTGACCACAGTCAGATCAGCCATAATCTTATCAAATGACAGAGCAGGTTTAATGGACCCATTGGTCTATTCTGCTTCTTGTTCATATGCTTGTAAGTAGAGGCTGAAGCTCAGATATTGTGTGGGAAAGTGATGTCAATTAGGGGCTAATTATAGTTGAATGTTTCTATAGACTGACAGCGACTTGGCTGGTCCTTGCACTGTATCAATATCTCTACAAGGTCAAAAATACAGCAGGAAATAACTAGAGTTCTCCCTCTTTATGTATCCTTTTGAAAAGATTGTTCAATTGTAATTCAGATTATCATATAATATCGAATAAAATGCTGTTATATAAATGACAGCGAGATGGACAGGAAGAAAGCAGCATGAGGGAGAGATAGAGAAGGCATGTGTGGATGGAATGAGGCTAGGTGTACAAACTGTGGCTAACGGAGAACAACCAGGATGTAAACAGCCCGGCGCTACAGTCCTTCGTACATTGATATATCTTCTCAATCTGTGAATCCAGAGATAGGAAAATAGCTGCTTTGTGTCTTCATGTCTAAATAAATCCTAATCTGGAATACCACTGTTAGTTGACAACAACAGTTTTAAGATATTGGTAAATTAGTACAAAAGTAGATTTTAAAACAATATAAATGTAGTCTGTGTCATATACTTAGACCAACAGAAAGATTGACTGGGCTTGATGAATGTTTTACAAACCATAGTGTAAATTCCCTCTTTCTTGAAGCCACTAATATAACAAGTTTTGTAACCATCTGTTGGCTAACCACCCTTCTCTAGTAATGTTCCATACAGAGTAGGTAAGTGGGTAAAGCTCTCTCTTGTGTCTGAGTCACGGTTTCAAACCCCATATTAGAGACGTGATCACAAAATCAGTTGGATGTCCTTGGTTTGACTGTGGGCCTTCTGTGTCTCCTTCACTGACTGAGCTCAGTCCTTCTCACTGGCTCAGTGGTTGGCACTGCTACCTCACAGTGACATAAAGGAAGGAGGGGCTGCAGTCTACATTTATTACTACCAACAGGAGATGCTTCTTGTCTGCTAAGGGACCATTCCAAACCACAATCCTATCCCCCCCGCCCCTTTCCCAGCTTATGTCTGCTGTCTGAGGGAATACTGCAGTCTCGAAGGTGCTGTCTTTCAGATGAGATGTTAAACCCAAGCCTTGTCTGCCCCCTCAGTTGGAACTAAAAGAGACCTCTCAGCCACCATTAGATGACAAGCGGGTAAGTTCTCCTTGTCCTCAATATTTATACCTCAACCAACATCACTAGTGCTGATGAGCTGGTCTGTTCGTGATCTCAGAATGCCCCAAAAAGCTTTGTAATGACCATGAGATTTTCCATCCAAGCTGAGAGGATGGATAGGCTCTTGGTTTAGCACGTTGTCCTAACAAGCAGAAAGCTGAAAAATTCACCTGGACCATCTCTGATATCTCCCTCCCCTTCCTGGACCTCTCTGCTTCCGTCTCTATCTCTGGTACTGCCTCAACACCGACATCTGTTTCAAGCCCACCGACTCCCATAGCTACCTGGACGACAACGACTCTCATCCACCCTCCTGCAAGAATGTGATCCCTTACTCCAAGTTCCTCTGGCTCTGCCACATCTGCTGTCAAGATGGGGCGTTCCACTCCCGGACATCCCAGGTGTCGTCCTCTTTCAAGGAATGCAACATCCCCCCCCTCCGGCGATCAAAAATGTCCTCAACTGCATCTCCCACACTTCTGCCCTCAAACCCCTTCCCCTCCAACAAAAATAAAGACAGAATTCCCCCTGGTCCTCACATACCACTCCATCTATCTTTCCCCAGTCCCACCCCTCCTCTCTCAATTTATTTCCCAGCTCCCTTCCCTCCCATTTCTGAAGAAGGGTCCTGATCTGAAACGTTAACTTTCCTGCTCCTGTAATGCTGCCTGGCCTGCTGTGTTCCTCCAGCTCCACACTATGTTATCTCTGATTCCAGAATCTGCAGTTCTTGCTATCTCCAAGCTGAAAAAGAACTTGGCTTGGTGGGTCAGTGTTTTACAGGGAGATATTACCGAGTTGTGTACTCCAGCAAGGTCACAGGTTTGATCCCTAATCTGTGGGGTGTTAGCTGACCTTAGACAGCTCAGCTCTAAGTGCATAATCACTGCCCTTAGCATTCCAAAGAGATCAAGGGTACCGTCATCAAGTTGGCGTTCACTACAGGGTCCGAGAACAGCATCCTATTCTCCTTGCTTTGCTGTGGCAGAGGTGCTGGTAAGAGTTTTGAGAGTGCTATTCATTCTGTGAGCAGACACACAGAAAGTCAGTTTTGCCATGTGTTTCCTAATCCTGTCCTTGTATCTCTCTTCCAGATTATGTTTACTTTGAAAACTCCTCCAGTAATCCATACCTTATCCGAAGGATAGAGGAACTGAACAAGGTACAGGCTTTATATTCTTTAATGAGTACAGTGTGAACCCTGATGGAGATGTGTATCAGCGCAGTAAGAAATATTGACTTGTGGTTTTATGGGGTGATGCATATTTCCGTCTCCTGCCTCTATCACTTCACAGACCAGAGGGCTGACAGGCAACCTGCTCCCTTTCCCTTGAGAAAGAGACAGATACATGACATCAACTGTACTGCGGAGAGGTGATGGTGTAGTGTTAAATGTCACTGGATTAGTAATCCACAACCCCAGTCAAATCCTCAGGGGACATGTGTTCCCAAAGGATGGGTGACCTTTGAATTCAATACAAATATGGAATTAAAAGTCAATCTAATGACAAAATAAAATCTAGTTCTTTAATATTCTTTAGGGAATGACATCTGCCGTCCTTACCCAGTGTGGCCATGTGACAATTGACTTCGGATCCACAGCAATATGGTTGACTCATAACTGCCCTCTGAAGTGGCCAAGCCAGCCACTCGATTGTATCAAACTGCTACAAGATCTAAGGAAACAAAACCAAATGGACCACTCATGATCAACCTCGATCAACCTCAATAAACCCAGGTCTGTCGATCCTGCAAAGTCCTCCTTATTAACATCTAGAGAGTTATTAGGACAGCTGTTTCACAGACCAGTCAAGCGACAGCCCAACATAGTTAATCTCATAGAATTATGCCTTGGAGACCATATCCCAGACACTGGGATCACCACCATACCTCGAAATGTCCTGTCCCACCAGCAGAACAGATCTAGCAGAGGTGGCAGCACAATGGTGTACAGTCAGGAAGAAATTGCTCTGGGAGTTTTCAGCATTGATTCCAGGTCTCATGAAGCATCATTGCATTAGGTCAGACATGGGTAGGAAACCTCCAGCGTCCTCCCTTGCAGCTGATGAGTCATGATGAATCACTCCTGCATGTTGAACACCATGTGGAGGGAGCACTGAGGGTGACAAGGATGCAGAAAGTAGTCTGGGTGGGGTACTTAAATATCCATCACCAAGAGTGGCTCAGTAGCAGCATTATTGACTGAGACAGCTGAATCCTAAAGGACATAGCTGCTAGGCTGGGTCTGTGGCTGGCAGTGATGGAACCAACAAGAGGGAAAAAAACACACCTGAGCTTGTTGTCATCAATTTATCTGGCAGGTATGTGCCTATCCATGACAGTTTTGGTAGGTCTGACCATTGCATGATTCTTGTGGAGATGAATTCCTGCCTTTGAGCTAAATTGTCAAACTATATTGTGTTAATGACTTGGTAATCTGGTTTTTCGTGATGATGATTGAGGGTTAGATATTCGCCCGGAGACACGAGGGAGGGCAGACAAGGTCTCGTTTTTGACTCTTGTACTCTGACAGATTGACCAGCATTATGGGCTGCGCTTCTCTAAGTTGAAGGAACAAGACCAGGAACCCCGTTGGATACTACACTTGGCTTTAATGCTCCTAAGCTTGGGTATAGAAGTGACTGTACAGTGATCTCTGGAAAGTGAACGAGGAATATGAGGATGGGAACTTGCCTAGTTGTGATGTTTCTTATGTTTGAGCAGTCTGTTGACTTTACACAAAAAGGCATTTGGATAAGGTATCTACATCTTTCATAGGATGTCCAAGCCAGCATTAGTTGCCCATCCTAATTGCCCTTGAATTGATTGGTTCAGTTAGCCATTTTAGAGGCAGTTGAAGGTCTGGAGTCAAATGCAGGCCAGATTGGGTAAGGATGGCAGATTTTCTTCCCTGAAAGAGCATTAGTAACCTAAAAGGAATTTTACAACAACGGGTGGTCACCATCTTTGAGATTAGCTTCTTTACATTCCAGATTTATTTATTGAACTTAAGTTTCACTAGGTAAACTGGACGGTTTTGAACCCCTATCTCCAGAGCATTTGCCTGGACCTCTGGATCACTAGCCCAGTTCCATTACCCCTATGCCATTGTCACCCCTATGGGAAAAATGTCTTTACAAATTGCAGGAAATTTAAAAGAAATAAACCAAAGGATTGCTTCATTTTTAACCAGAAGTAAAATTTGTGCTTGAATTTAGTAGAATCTATTGCCCAGAGATGGATTGTTCAGCCTGACTAGTCTATGCTAGTGTCAATGCACTTAACAACTGACTTATTAACTGTGCTGCTGCTGCCTCTCCATATTACTGCACGAAGTCTCTCTAGTCACTGTCAATCTCCCTGCTGCTGTAATGCCAGATGACAGTATTCCCAAGTGACTTGCTGCCTGATTTTGTTATTCCTGCGCTGGAGTAGGAGGAGTGGGAAGTTTGTCAACCGGGAATTTATCTCCTGGGTAGTTGCCTTATTCTCACTACTCCCATTCTGTGGTGCAACCTGTTGTCAAACTCTTTCCATTCTGCAGGAATAAGACTCTTGCACTTGAACCCAAACCCCAGAAGACATTTTCCCATCTTGCAAACAACTAGTTGTTGCCTTTGGAGATAGTAGGAGCTGCAGATGCTGGAGAATCCGAGACAATAAGGTGCAGGGCTGGATGAACACAGCAGGCCAAGCAGCATCATAGGAGCAGAAAGGCTGACGTTTCGGGCCTAGACCCTTCAGAAAAGGGGAAGGAGATAGAAGCGGGCAGTGCGGGGTTGGGGAACGATGAGGTTGGAGGCCGCGGGTGGGAGGTCACCTGAGGTGATGAGGTTGTGGATGGTTTGGGAGATGATGGTTTGGTGCTCAGGGGTGGGGTCATGATCAAGGGGGCGGTAGGAGGAGGTGTTGGAGAGTTGGCATCTGGCCTCGGCGATGTAGAGGTCAGTGCGCCATACTACAATTGCGCCTCCCTTGTCCGCGGATTTTAAGGTGAGGTTGGGATGGGAGCGGAGGGCTGCACGTTCTGGGGGGAGAGGTTGGAGTGGGTGAGAGGGGTGGAGAGGTTGAGGCGATTGATGTCTCGACGGCAGTTGGAGATGAAGAGGTCAAGGGAGGGTAGGAGGCCTTGGGGTGGTGTCCAGGAGGAGGGGGTGTGTTGGAAGCGGGAGAAGGGGTCAGTAGAGGGAAGGTTAGGTTCACGGTTGAAGAAGTAAGCGTGGAGGCGGAGGCGGCGGAAAAACTGCTCTATGTCCAAGCGTGAGTGGTATTCGTTGATCTGTGGGTGGAGGGGGACAAAGGTGAGCCCTTTGCTGAGGACTGACCGTTCGTCCTCAGTTAGGGGGAGGTCTGGGGGGATGGTGAAGACTCGGCAGGGCTGGGTGCTATTGTCCCCTCTGGAGCTGCTGGCTGTGGAGTTTGTGGGCGCTACAATCAAGCCTACCCCAGCTCAGAGCCTCCCTCTCCCAGACCTGCAAAAGACCTCTCCTGTTTTTTTATTCTTCGTAGGATCCACAACCTGAACTCACAATTCTACTCAGCTTTATTGGACACTAAAAACAGTAAGTACAGTAAACTTACTGGAGCCTACCACCTAAAACGGGCTTCCTCCACCCCCCAGATCCCCAGCCGTACCCAGGACCTTCCCCACAATGGGCCCGCCGCCATTGGCCATGAGGCCACTATTGGAGAACCCACAAATGACGTCACATCCGCCACCGCCAGGTCCCCCACTTCCGGGACAGCGAACACCATCGCTGCCGTTGCCACCGCCTCCATTTCCAAGACCAACACCACCAACACTGAAGTCGCGACTACCGTCACCGCTACTGCCGCCACCTACCCCGCTCCCCCCACTGCCGACGCCGCTCTGCCCATCACCGACGCGGACGCAACTCCGCCCGACGCGGACGCAACTCCGCCCACAGCCGATGCCGACTTCACTCCGCCCACAGCCGACGCCGACGTGGTTCCGCCCACAACCTCCACAGCCAGCAGCTCCAGAGGGGACAATAGCACCCAGCCCTGCCGAGTCTTCACCATCCCCCCAGACCTCCCCCTAACTGAGGCCGAACGGTCAGTCCTCAGCAAAGGACTCACCTTTGTCCCCCTCCACCCACAGATCAACGAATACCGCTCACGCTTGGACATAGAGCAGTTTTTCTGCCGCCTCCGCCACCACGCTTACTTCTTCAACCGTGAACCTAACCCTCCCTCTACTGACCCCTTCTCCCGCTTCCAACACACCCCCTCCTCCTGGACACCACCCCAAGGCCTCCTACCCTCCCTCGACCTCTTCATCTCCAACTGCCGTCGAGACATCAATCGCCTCAACCTCTCCACCCCTCTCACCCACTCCAACCTCTCCCCCGCAGAACGTGCAGCCCTCCGCTCCCTCCGCTCCAATCCCAACCTCACCATAAAACCCGCAGACAAGGGAGGTGCCGTTGTAGTATGGCGCACTGACCTCTACATCGCTGAGGCCAGACGCCAACTCTCTGACACCTCCTCCTGCCGCCCCCTTGATCATGACCCCACCCCTGAGCACCAAACCATCCACAACCTCATCACCTCAGGTGACCTCCCACCCACGGCCTCCAACCTCATCGTTCCCCAACCCCGCACTGCCCACTTCTCTCTCCTCCCCCTTTTCTGATGAAGGGTCTAGGCCCGAAACGTCAGCCTTTCTGCTCCTATGATGCTGCTTGGCCTGCTGTGTTCATCCAACCCTGCACCTTGTTGTCTCTAGTTGTTGCCTTTTCTGGGTCAGGTTTGCCTTTTGTTTAATTACGTGGGGTGTGGACATTACTGGCTGGGTCAGCAATTTTTGCCAATCCTAGTTGCCTCGGGAAAGTGGTGGTGAGCTGCCTTCTTGAATTGCTGCAGTCCACTTGCTGAACAGACACCCGCAAAACTATTAGGGAGGGAGTTCCAAGATTTTAACCCAGTGACACTGAAGGAACAGTGATATATTTCCAAGTCAGGATGGCTTGGAGGAGATCTTGTATGTACTGGTATTCCCATATATCTGCTGCCCTTGCCTTTCAGGATGTCATGGGTTTAGAAGGTAGTGTCTAAAGACCCTTGATGAATTTATGCAGTGTATCTTGTAGATGGGTAACACTGTGCTACCGAATGTCAGTTCTGGAAGGAGTGAATGTTTGTGGATAAGATGCCAATTAAGGAAACTAAGGAGTGGTTTTACAATCCATACTGACTCCGAATTGAGACTAGAAAATTGCATCTCCGCTGGTCTGGACTCAACCCAGTGTCCCCAAGTGAAAACTCAGTGCATAACCACCTGCACCAATTCAAGATCAATTCAACTCCCCAAATGACTCCTTAGATACATCCCAATTTCTCCAACCCTCTACATTCCACCTTTGGGGAATGATCTTATCCTTTTGACCCTTGCAAATCTTTTTCCAAAAATCTGTCTGTCTTCCAGCAGACAACAGCTCATGGCTATTTGATGTCTTGGGTCTCTTCTGCTGCTCCTCCCTTAAAATCATAAACTTTTTTGCTGTTTAAGTATAAATGTTTATCAATTTAAATATCCCAAAAACACATACATGCTCTCTGTTTAAAAAAAAAACCACAGGGAAGAAGTCAACTGGGTTTCTCTGTAGAGATTGGCTTTCTGAAAAAAAAATACTTTGACCGGTTGATTATCCTCATAGGCAAAACGGTTAAATGTAGGATGCTCTAAAGCCTGGTATTCCAGTTGACGTGGTCAAATCGCTCATCATGCATCATCTTTCTGAAATCTTGCAGATGCAGCTTGCTCAGGAAATATAGTCTTAAGTTGTTCTTTCAAGCACTCTTTCGAAAGAATGTACAAGTTTCATCTTGAACTCAACAAGACAATTTTTCTTTCCAAAAATGAGAGGGGTCAGATAGGCACCTTGTTCTTGATAAGCATTCCTCCAACTCAGCTTATTCTTAGGTTTCCTTCAACTGAACCAGCTGAAACAAGTACCTCTCCAAGCCAATTATTGTTCAAAAAAGCCCCAGCAGGAATTTACAGCACAGCAAGCACTTATGACTAGTCATGTGATTTTCAGGAAGCCTTTTTAAATGAAATGTGCGAAGTCCACTGTGAACTTTCAATAGCCTCTTCTAAAGAAACCATTCCAGGTTTTTCCACAAAACTTAAAATAAATTAATTTCAACCTTCCTTCAAAACTTTAGTAGTCTAATCAACCTTCAACATAAAGCATTTTCATGACTCTTGTAAAATAATTCTCTGGCAGGAGGAGAGTGGCTGTTGGTCAGCAACTTGACGAAAGGAAGGAAGGGCATGGTGGTGGAAGCTTCAGCCCAGGTCACTATTCGGTGTGCTTGGCCAGTGCATGTGTCGGGATTGAGAAACGAGCAACATGATGCTCATGAAAAATGACTGCTTGGGTAGGGTGCTGCAGCAGTGATGTAGGAGCAGAAGTATGCCATTTGGCCCGTTAAACCTACTCTATCATCCGCTGAGATCATGGTTGATCTGAGTGTGGCTTAATTCTGTTCTTCTGCCTGCGCAGCCATAGTGCAGAGGAAGCTAATAATGAGAGAAGAGAGTTGGAGGGGGGGTTACAGGAGCCAGTGAACATTGCGGTTCCTGTGAACTGTAATGATAACACAGAGTGATCGGCGTTCTGGCATTGATGTTGAGAGGTGACCTTATAGAAGTTTATAAAATAATGAGGGGTATAGATCGAGTTAATGGCAAATGTCTTTTCCCTAGGATAGGGGATTTAAAGACAAAGGGGCGCGTTTTTACGGTGAGAGGAGAGAGATTTATAAAAGACAATGGGGGCAAATTTTTTTACACAGAGGATGGTTTGAATGTGGAACGAACTTCCTGAGGAAGTGGTGGATGTGGTTACAATTACAGCTTTTGAGAGATTTGGATAAGCACGTGAACAGGAAAGGTTTGGATGGTTATGGGCCAGGAGCAGGCAGGTGGGACTAGTTTAGTTTGGGATTATGTTCAGCATGGACTTGTTGGACCAAAGGGTCTGTTTCTGTGCTGTATGACTCTGTGAAGAAAAGAGTAAAAATGTGTATTTCTCGTCAGTTTTTGTGACCTGAGGACATTTCAAAGGGCTTCACAGCCAACAAAGTGTTTTTTGAAGTGAATTGTCCATTCAGTGCAAGGAACTCAATATAGTGGTTCAGATCACTTATTTGTAATGATGTTGGTGAAGAGTACCAGTGATAACTGCCTCCTTCTCTTCCAATGGAGGGTGTGGATTCCTTCACACCCCTTGATGGCAGACAGGCTCTCTGTTTGATGTCTAAGGAAGAAATGGCCTTTCCAAAAGTTGATCACTTTGTCTGTATCATGCTGGAAATTCAGTCTGGATTACATGCTAAAGTGTCTGGAGTGCGACTCGTGTGTGAAACCTTTTGAATTTTGACACGGGTGTTGTCTGATGAGCAGTGTTTATTGAGTGGGCAAGTTACACACGCAGTTTCACCCCACCACTTCATGCAGCATGCAAACTGGATTTAATTTTGTTTTAAGCAGACCGGCAGCGGCAACGTAGAAGCTAAGGTTGTGTGTCTGTACCGGAGAAGAGACATTTCCAGCAACCTCAATGGGCTCGCAGATAACCATGCACGTGAGTACCTTGTGATTTATCTGGGGCGTGCGTGGGTGGTGAGGACAGGTGCTCAAATATTATCTGATCCAGCGGCAGTAATGTCTGAGGGTGTTCTGTTTGAAAGTCAAGGCTGGCTGTTAGTGCCATGGATTGGCTTTGTTTAAATATAGGAGGTTTCATGGCTGATGTTTGGTTTCAACCTGCAGTTCAATGAGAGAAATTATGCACAGCTCTAGTACTTGTGTGGTGTAAACAGGAGTTTTGTTCCATTTAGAGTACCGTGTTCTGGGCACTACACTTGAGGAAGGAAATATTGACCTTGGAATGGGTGCAGTGCAGATTCACCAAAATGAAGGTAGGGTCAACCAGGCTAAAATTACAAGGACAGGTTCCATAGTCTAGGCTTGTGTTCCCTTGATTGTAGAAAATTAAGGGACAATTGAAGGGTTTAAGATGATTAAGGTGGATAAATTAGATCAGTCAGGATCTAATTGCATAGTGGAAGAGGCTCAGGTTTGGGGGGGTGGGGAGCTGATTGGCCTCTTTCCATTTCTGCATTCCCAGTGCACATTATTGCCAGTGGGAATATTGCACCATATGTTACACCTCATTGAATACCTGTTTTTCTGATAAACCAATGTTCTTTTAATTTAAATGTTATTTATTTAGGAAACTTTGCATATTTCTATTCTGTGTTTTAAGACTGTCTCATGGTTAGCAGTTTGTGATTATTTGTGTGGGCAAAGTAAATAATTTTATAAAATAAAGAATTTAACTATGAAAGCATCTAGCTGTGGAACTGTTACACTGCAGTTAGTTTGTCACAATAAAAATCACTTCATCCTGTCTCCATTCTACATACTTTTTCAAAAAGCTACTCCATTGAATCTTGTGAAATAAAACTCACTTTTTCACTGTAGGTATGAAGGACTTTCATTTCAGTTGAGCAGTTTGCTAGATTCTCATGCTTTCCCTTAAATAATAAATGACATCCACCAGAAGAGCAGTTGTTTGTAAGCATGTCGATATGAGTGAAATACTGCCTCTGAAACAGTGATAGAGTGTGGTTTTATAAGAGGAAGGTGTCTTGCATGTGTTGATCCATTCTGACTGGCTGTAAAGTTGAGTGGACAACAACTTTGAGGGATCACAGATGATGATAGCAGGTTGATGGTTTGCCTAAGTAATTCTTTCTACTTTTGTTGCCTCTCCTCATCCTGCCTCTCTCTCAGATATGAGCACACAAATTAGGATCAAAAGTAGGCCATTCAGCCCCTTGAGTCTGCTCCACCATTCAATAAGATCATGGCTGATCTGTTTATAATTCAGATTCCACATTCCCATCTACCCCCAATAACCTCTGATACCCCTGCATGAGAAAAGTCTGTCTACATCTGCCTTAAAAATATTCAATGACCCTGTCTCCAATATCACCTGAGGCTGAGATTCCAAAGTTGCACAATGCTTTGAGAAGAAAATATTTCTCCTCATCTCTGTCCTAGGGGGGAAATCCTAATTTTAAACTAGTGACCCTTAGTTCTGGACAGTCTCATAGAAGGAAACATTCTTTTTGTCAAGACCATTCAGGATCTTATACACTTCAATCAGGTCACCTCTCTCTCTTCTAAATTTCAGTGGAAGTTAATTTTTTTAATACAACAACCTGCTTATTCCGGGTATAAATTTAGGAAGTTATCTCTGGTCTGCCTCCCAATGTGTTTACATCATTCCTTAAATAAGGAAACCAAAATCCCATACAGTATTCAAGGTGGGATCTTACCAGCGCCCTGCGAAACTGACGCATGACATTTTTACTGAGATAGTAGGAACTGCAGATGCTGGAGAATCTGCGATCACAAGGTGTAGAACTGGATGAACACAGCAGGCCGAGCAGGAAGGCTGACGTTTCGGGCCTAGACCCTTCTTCAGAAATGCCCATTTCATGCCAACATCAGCCTTCCTGCTCCTCTGATGCTGCTTGGCCTGCTGTGTTCATCCAGCTCTACACTTTGTTATCCATGACATTTTTACTTTTGTGTTCAATTGCTCTTATAATAAATCATAGCATTCCATTAGTCTTAATTACTTGCTGTTGTTTGTATCAAGTTTCTCATTACTAAGCTAATGCATTGTGCATCAAAAACTCTATAAAGCAGCAAGTTCCATATTTTTACCACTAGTGATATTAATCCAGCTCCCTCTCACCCCAGCACCCTGACTGTGTATCTGCCGACATTAATCCAGCTCCTTCACAGTCATTTCGTAACCCCTCTTCCCCCAGTGCACTGTGTTCCTGACTGTATCTCTATTGATGTTAATCCAGTTGCCTCTCACTGTCACTCAGTATTACCGCCCACCCCCAGAACCCTGTGTCACTGACTATCTCTGCTGATATTAATCTAGCTCCCTCGCAGTGTCACTCAGTAACCCCCTCCCCCACCAGCATCCAGTGTTTCCAACTTGGTATTATCGCTGGACTGTTAATCCAAACACACAGGAAATGTTCTGGGGACCTGGGTTCAAATCCTGCCACAGCACATGGTGGAATTTGAATTCCATAAATGTCTGGAATTAAGAGTCTAATGATAACCATGAATCCATTGCCGATTGTTGGAAAAACCCATCTGATTCACTAATGTCCTTTAGGGGACGGAAACTGCATCCTTACTTGGTCTGGTCTACATGTGACTCCAGAGCTACAGCAATGTGGTTCACTCATAACCGCCCTCTGGGCAATTAGGAATGGACAATAAAAGCTCGCCCAGCCAGCAATGTCCTCACCCTGCGAATGAATAAAGTAAAAAAAAGAGACTGGAGGCCTGTGACCAGTGGTGTGCTGCAAGGATTGGTGCTGGGTCCACTGCTGTTTATCATTTATATAAATATAGGAAGAATGATTATTAAGTTTGCAGATCATTCCAAAATTGGTGGTGTAGAGGACAATGAAGAAGGTTACCTCAGAGTACAATGAGACCTTGATCAGATGGGCTAATGGGCAAAGGACTGGCAAATGGGAAGTTTAATTTAGATAAATGTGAGGTGCTGCATTTTGGTTAGGCAAATCAAGGCACGACTTATACGTTCAGTGGTAGGATCCTGGGGAGTGTTGCTGAGCAAAGAGATTTTGGGGTACAGGGTTCCTTGAAGGTGGAGTCACAGGTAAACAGGGTAGTGAAGAAGGCATTTGGTACACTTGCCTTTATTGGCCAGTGCACAGTATATGAGTTGGGATGTCATCTTGCAGCTGTACAGGGCATTGGAATACTGTGTTCAATTATGGGTCTCCCTGCTGTAGGAAAGATGTTGTTAAATTTGAAAGGGTATGGAAAGGATTTACAAAGATGTTGCTGGGGTTGGAGGGTTTGAGCTATAGGGAGAGGCTGAAGAGGCTGGGGCTATTTTCCCTGGAGTGTTGGAGGCTGAGGGATGACCTTATAGAACTTTATAAAATCCTTTTCCTAAATTGCAACAGTGACCACATTTCCAAAAATGGTTCCTTAATTGGCTTCAAACACTTTTGTATGTGCCACGGTAGCAAGCACCAGTAGGAGTTCATTCTTTCAAGGAGACAATGCTGAAGCAACAAACTTTCTGCTGCAGTGATAAGAGATCCTGTGCACTGTGTGAGCAGGATGAGAGGGATTGAAGATCAGGAGCACCTCACGAGCTGATCAAAGGCTTTCTGAAGCAAAAGGAGCAGCAGCTGCAAATGTAGAAAGTGGGTTTTGTTTTGGGAGGAGTGGGTGGGAGTGATGTTCAAGAGGAATTGCGCAGGGTGCATTGCCCAATCTCTGTGGAGAATTGGTTGCTGCCTGAGGCAACATGCTGGAATGTTTAATTGCAGGGAGCCTGATGTTAAAAGGCAGACTGTTTGTGGAAACTCTCCATGACCCTCTACTCACTACAGCCCTTTTTGTGGTTTACTTCCAGTCATTCCTGAGGAAAAAACAAAACTGTGGGATCCACCCAATTGATGGCTAGTGAAGGGGACAGGTGGCAGGCTGCCCACACAGTGTTTACAGTGTGGGCTGGGACATTGTGCTGAGGAGGAGTTGGTAAATAGATGGTGGGGCACATCTCTGTTTGCCTCTGCAGTCATGGAGTCATACAGCACAGAAATAGACCCTTCGGTCCAACTCATCCGTATTGACCAGATATCGTAAACAAATCTTGTCCCACTTGCCAGATTTGGCCCAAAATCTTTCCTATTTGTGTACCCATCCAGATGCATTTTAAATGTTGTAGCTGTTCCAGCCTCCACCACTTCCTCTGGCATTTCATTCCATGCACGCAGCACCCTCTGCATGAAAATGTGAGAAAACTCCTTTAACAGCCTGGTAGGTGAGGGTGATGCCAGTTTACTCACAAAGTTCAGCAAATCCAGTTGTCCCACACCAGCTCACAATAAATCGGCCAGAGCCCTAGTTCTGACGGCTGTCCTGCGATGTATCACTTTCCACCCCCACCCAGGCTTTCCGTTTAAAGAGATGGCTGTTAGGTGCCTATGAAACTACTTGCCAGTGGTGTACCCATCAGCACAACATCAATGAGCAGTCCATCAATCCTCAGTCAATAGACTGACACGCCCACCAACAATGGACCTTGTGAGTAGGAACAAGGGGGTAACTTGCACAAATGCAGAAGTGTTACCACCGTAATTAACCTTTCCTATTCTAATATGATATCCTGATGAGTTACAAGCTGGTCAGTCTGCTATGGTAATGGTGGTATAGGATAAATATTAGCACCATGACATCGGGGAGAACTCTGTTCTTCAAATTTGGCATCACTCTCATAGGGCAGATGGGACGTTGGCTGAACTGAAAGCCGCTCATTCTAATAGGGCATCGTTCCCAGTGCACTGACTCTCCTGACAGGGCAGTGGTCTCTCAGGTGTGAGCCTGTCCCCAGGTGGCATGGTACACCCTTATCCCTGACCTCACCTGACAAGACACACTCCCTGACGCCTCATCCCCGTGACTGTGTGGTAATCCATACATACTGGTTTTCTGACGGTGCAGTGCTTCCTCAGCACTGAACACCACCCCCCAATGGTGTGGCGCTCCCTCAGTGCTGACACCTCCACACCTTTTGTGCTGCCAATAAGGATATCGGGTTAGATTGTATCCTCCAATCTCTGAACTAAGGCTTTAACCGATGCCTTTCAGAATCGGATGTGAAAATCCCACTAAAAGAAATGCAGCTGACATCTAAGACAGTTAGATGGATCTCCCGGTATCCTGAACGGATTCATCTCATGATAGCTGAGTTCTGTGTTGAACAGTTACTGTTTCAATGTTGAGGTGCAGTTACTACCAATATTATTTCATTTATCGTGATCGGGGCCCGATACACAGCCTGATTTCCTCTTTGCCTATTCTGCCCCACCATTCCCAACAGATACTAGCTTATTTGCAGTGAGGAAGGAAAGTACTCTCTATATGGTGAGTTGGGGGGTTGCTGGAACCGGTTCAAGGGACTGCATGGACTAATTGGCAGAGGTTGAGGTGACACTCAGAACAACATATTTAACTTGAGCATTAAGCTTGACATTGGAGCGAGGTCATTGAGGGGTAGGTATGTCATTGCAACACTCCCAATGTCACAAACAGTACTGAAAATCTGGAAGGTCTGTGGGTCAGTTGAACCTTGCAGGATTGTGATTGACAGATTTCCATTTGGGAGAGGTATTGATGTCTAGGCAACCAAGGTCGAGTAATGGATTTAAGGGACAGATCAGTTTTGACCTAAGTGAACGTAGAACAGGCTCAAAGGGGTGAATTGTCATCTCTGATTTCTCGGTTTCTCCACAGCCACAGTAACTGAATTCACTTAATCAACAACGAAGTTCTATTTTCACTTTTTTAAAACCCAACAATGTTTCTTCTGCCATTCTACATGACCTGGATAACGTGGCCAAGATTTTATCAAATTTTTTTGTTTTCAAATATGTATCTGCATGAACATAGGAACAAAAGTATGAACAAACATATGAAACATGTGGAGAGACGTGGACTCCAGTTAGATAAAACTGAGGTTTAATGTCTGTTTATGCCTATGCACAAAACCTCAGCTTCTGCTGTGCTGTGTGTTTTCCCTTAACTTAAAAAAAACAGTGAAACTGCAGGTTAACGTGCTGTCACAGACTTGTGTACCAGTGGTGCTTTTTTTTAAAACATGCATCTCAGTACAGGAAGCTTGAGGTTGTGATGTGAGAGCCCTTAACTTGTCTACATAGAGTACGCAGCAGTTTGTGTGTGGGCTGTCTATGGCCTGAGGCCCATGCTGGGAATCACACGTTGTAGCATTAATCTTTGGCTCAGTCAGGGTTAATATAATAAAGGGCTCTTTATATTTACACATGTACATAGGCATACACATATAAGTGGGGAAGGAATGGGTGGGGTTAAGGCGCAAATCAATAAGGGGTTTCAGGACTTCATAAGCAGGGGCTGTGTCTGACTTTGTGTGGCTGCTCTGTCAGCTACGCGAGCGTAAGGGGTTAAGGACACATTTGTTGAGAGGTTCCGCCCAGATTAAAACAGGGTTTCCTGATCGAGGTCAGCAGGGGCCTTTGTTGCTGTAGTGTCCGTTTTCATTTTAATCCCCTTCTTTGATATAAATGTGCCTGACATGTTTGTACTAGTGAGTTTTCAGACGAAAGGGTGGGGTGGGGAGTCAGCACAGTCAAATCGAACATTATCCTCCCCTATATGTATAAAATGTGAGGAAAAACATCTCTGAGCAGGAGTCAATTTCTATGACAATCGGGTTTGATTGCTGCCCCAATCGAAACCCCTTTCTGTCTCTCCTTCCCCCGCCCTCAATTTTGCTGCTCGCTGGGCCTGGCCTTTTGTGTTGCAGTGTTGGGGGAGGGAACTCCTTCCTGACCTCCTCCTGATCACAACTTTTCTGATGTCATAGTGTTCAGGAGTTGGAAGCCCGACTAATTTCTCCTCTGAACATGCCTCTTCTGACCCTCTCAAAGGCCAGGGACGTTAAGGTCAACTATTTTGCTTCTCACCAATGTGCTATTTTTTGTTTTTTTAAAAAAAAGAATTGCAGATGCTGGAAATCAGAAACAAAAACTGAAGTTGCTGGAAAAACTTGTTCTGAGGAAGGGTCACGGGACTCGAAACATCTGCGATTTCTCCACAAATACTGCCAGACCTGCTGAGTTTTCCAGCAATTTCAAGTTTGATATTTCTTTCCGCTTTTTAAAAGAAATATGCATATACCTTTTTTTTTTAAGATCAATTCACAAGATACGGGCAACACTGGCTGGTCAATGTCCCTAATTGCCTTCCGGGTTGATAGAGAGCTGCCTCCACCTTGAACTGTTGCAATCTGTGGTGAGTGGTCTGGTACAATTGAGTGCCTCGCTGAACTGTTCCGGAGGGCACTAAATGGTCAACCACATTTCTGTGGGTCTGGAGTCACATATGGATGTAAAGGAAGTTTGTGAACCAGATGTATGTTTACAACAGTCTGATAGTTTCACGGCCACCATTACTGATTCTAGCTCTTTAATTCCAGATTTATTTAATTAACTCAGATTTCATCCCAGCTGCTGTGGTGGGATTGGAGTCATGTCTTTAGATTCTTAGTCTACCAACATAAACCACTGTACTGAACTACCCACGGGGATTAGTGCTGTGAAGCAACTCCGTCTTGCTGCTGTTATATGTAAAATAAATTCCAATGGGAAAGGGAGCAGTGCTGCCATTGTGTTTAGTTGTACTGGGTATTGAGGAGGAAGCCCTGCTGCCTTACTGTAGGGGTGCTGGAGCAAGGAAAATTGTGGCATGTTATTCCTATGGTCTTGTGAAGTTTCTGTTTCTCTTTCAAAAGAAACATGCTAATATTTGAAATAAACCAACCCGAAGAAATATCCTACATTTCTTTGTTGCCTTTCACCATCTTGGGCAACCCAAAGTGCTTCAAAAGATGACAATTCTTTTGAAAGGTACTAACTGTATAGTAGGAAACGCAGAAGCCAAGTTGTGCAATACAAGCTTCCCCAAGCAGGAATGAAGTCATGACAAGATGACCTGTTTTTAATTAGTGTTTAAGGGATTAATAGTGGCTGCGGGATCATTTATATCCAACTAAGAAGACATCCATGGACATGGTTTGCCACCTCATATGAAAAGCTAACCCTCCGACAGTGCAATGCTCCCTCAGTACTGGTGCTTGCTATCTTAATCTAACAGGGAGTGGGACTTGAACCCACAAATTCTGACTCAATGGAGAGAGGAATGTCCACTAAGTCAGAGTCAATACAGTGTGGAGCTGGAGGAATACTTCAGGTCAGGCAACATCAGAGGAGCAAGAAAGTCGATGTTTAAGGTCTAGACTGTTCATCAAGACTAGGGAGGGGGAAGGCAGTTCAGAAATAAATACAAAGAGAAGGGGTGGGGCTGGGGAAGGTAGGTGGGATGGTGATAGGTGGATGCAGGTAGCGGGTGGTGGGGATTGATTAGTGGTAAGTGTGGGGCGGATAGGTTGGAACGAAGATGGACAGGTAATGTCAGGTCAAGGAGGTAGGTTGAGAGGGAGGCTTGGACATGGGATGAGGCCGAGAGTGGGGAGATTTTGAAAGTGGTGAATTCCATGTCGAGGCCATCAGGCTGTGTTGGCTCCCAAGGTGGAATATGAGGTGTAGTTCCTCTAGTTTGTGTGTGGCATCATTGTGACACTGGAGGTCGAGTCCACTAAATCAGGTTCACTCCAGCAGTGCTTGGGAAGTTACATCTGGAATCTTTATGTGGATGGTCCAGTACCACATACTACACTGTGTTCGACAGAAATCACTAAATCTCTGTTACATTCAGGTAAGTTGTAGAAATGCCCCAGTACTTTCATGGTCCAACATTTGTGATCCTAACCATGTATTACGCTCAAGCTAAGATATTCCTGTATTCTGTCTAATTCTCTGTGGACTTAAATGTGAAATTGAGTTCTTTTTAAAAACTGATCATTGTATCCAAAGCAAGGAAACATGTTAAACATGCAAACATGGATTGTTTTTGTATTTATCTACTGAGAAAGAAGAGAAAATAATTCTTAATTTTTTTTACAGATAGGTATATAATTATCTGTTAAACTGAACAGAGTATGGCTTTCTCCCCTGGAAAATACAGGAATTTAAAATTATGAATAGTGTCAGTAGGATAGATGTAGAAATGATGGGTCCATTTGTGAAGGAAACCGAAATGAGTTGGTCATTAATACAAGACAGTCACTATTAAATCCAATGGGGAATTCAGGAGAAGTTATTTCTTAACCCCGAGGGTGTGGCACTGCCTATCACAGGCAAAGGTGAACAGTGTCGATGCAGTTAAGGAAAATCAGATAAACACAAGGGGGAAAGGAATTGAAGGGTGTGATGATAGGGTGAGATGAAATTGAGTGGGGTGGCTTGGGTGTATCGTGAGCAGCAGCATGGCGAAGATGTGTTGAATGGCTCTCATTCTTATTACTCTCTCTCTAATTAGGAGAGTTTGAAGAAGACTCGAAGCAGCCAGCCCTGGTGGATCAGGAACGGCACCAACTTAAACACAGAGAGCTCTTCCTGTCACGTCAGTTTGAGTCCCTCCCTGCCACACACATCAGGTAATCGAGCAACTTCAAAAGATGGTCATCAGTCATACTAATTGGGATTGAGTCTGCCGCTTGGGCAGACATCATATGTTTGTGCCTAAGAATGAGTGCATTTCTATGAAGTTCCTGGTCAGTTATTTGAAATAGTGTGTTGATTAATATAGGCTGAAGCCAGAGGTGAATAATTACATGAAAGTCATTTTGAAACTTTTTTTGTTTGGGGAGTGTGATTATCTCCATGAGGATTTCCAGCGTCACAAGGTGAAGGTTCTTGATGAAAGGACCATTCCTGCCTCCTCATTGGCCAGGATTCCTACTCCTGATCACCAGCCACTTTTCCACTAACCCTTGCTTTTGGATGGGGCGACATACAAAAGTGGTCAGGAGCACTACTGTGAGATATTGCACCCTCTTCTGAGCCATGTAATCTCATGTAAGAGACAGGTATAAACCCAGCCTACTTGAACCTTAGGAATTTTTCTCTGTCCTTAGAAACAGGCCCTGGCCAAGCTGATTGATTTGCAGGATCAAGATGCCTGGTTTTTGTAGGAGGTGATCACTTCCCCCAACTAGAAATTTGGTTTGGTTTGAATTATAATGAGTCTAGCTCTGGCTTGAAAGAATTTGACAAAGTAGTGTCCACCACACGAGAAATCCACTGTTCTCTGAAGAAGGAAAGCCAGCTTCTGATGACCCGCCCAGCTCTGAACTTGTATAATGCCGTCTTATCCAGACAAAATTTGTTTTACATAAATATAGACTAAAGCTCCATCAAATTGTATGGGTTGAGGCTTCTCTAAAACATACAGACTCTAATTGTTGAGTCTATCTGGGTGTTTTAAACTGGGAACTAGTGTTGCACCCTTTCCAAAGTCTCAGTAACCTCTGTGTAAGGAAACTAAAATGGAGGCCCAACCAAGGTCCTTTACAGGACAACTTGTACATCCTGTTTTTGAGACTTGCTCTGTCAATAGAGCATGAACTCACTTTGCTTAATTTTCACAGCATTTGTCCAACACTTTTAGAAACACTTTAAAAAAAACCCCAGATATTGAATTTTTTTTCTATTACTGGCTTTAATTCTTTTCCCTTCTCTGTGTATATGGATCACTTGTCAAACTCGGACCTAATCCCATCCAGCACATCTTGATCTGCCTGCAGTAGTCTAACATCCGAACAGCTCCAACTCCCACATGCATCTTGCTGTTATCTGCAAACATTTGGCAGGTGGAACATGACATAGGAAAATGTGGACTTGTCCACCTCAACAGGACATTAGAAAAGCAACATGTTATTTAAGCAAAGAGAAACTACAGAACTCTGAAGTACAAAGGGATCTAGGTGTGCTGGTATGTCAGTAACAAAGTAAAACAGGTTATTAAGAAGGTAAGCAAAATGGTGATTTTTATTGCAAGGAGAATGTAATACAAAAGTGGAGAAATTTTACTGTAGCTGTACAGGTCCTAGTGAGACCACATCTGGGATACTGTGTGCAGTTTTGGTCTCCGTGTTTGAAAAATGATATAATTGCATCAAAGTCATTCAGAGAAGGTTCACTTGACTTACTCCTGGAATGAGAATGTCATCCAGTGGAAGAATTTTGAAACACTGGGCCTGCACCTTTTGAAGTTTAGAAGATTGAGAGGTGATCTTATTGAAACATAAGGTCTTCCAGGGGCCTGCTAGGGTTGATACCAGGAGAATGTTCCCTCTTGTAGAGACAAGACACAGTCGAAGTTTAAGAGGTTTCCTTTTCAAAGCAGAAATGAGGCTCGAAGAGTCAGTTATCCTAATCCTGCTCTAAAATTGTATGGTCCTAGATTGTTCCCCCACTGCTTACATATGATCTACAAGGAAGGTCGTAGATCCAAAGTCTGAGACTCTGCTTGTGATCTGGTTTCCAAGCAAATTCACATCTAAGTAGACAGTGTCTTATCAGTGGTCCTCATCTACTAAATTGGTGACATCTCAAATCACCCTAGCAAGACATGACCTCCTTTACTAGGCCCTGATGTACTCTTTGCTTCAACCCATTCCTGTCCCGTTAAGCCTGTGTCTTCCTTCCTCAGCTAGACTTCCTCACAATGTAGTCTCATGTACATTGGGGTGATGAAAAGCAGACTGGGTGATTCTTTGCTGAAAACCTGTTAAAAGTCCATTAAAAATAATTCCAAGCTTCCAGTTGCCTGCCACTTCAATATACCACCATTATCCCATGTTATTGTTTCTGTCTCAGGCTTGCTGCAGTGCTCCAGCAAGACGCAACACAAGCTGGAGGAACAACACTTCATCTTCCACCTAGGTACCACACAGCCTTCAGGACTCAACATTGTGTTTAATAATTGCAGAGCGTGATCCTCCTGCATGTTGGTTACCCTCACCTCACACCCCTAGGTCCTGTGTGGTATGGGTTGCTCCCTGCACAGCCAACTCATTTCAACTATTCACACTTCCCATTACCTCCCCACCTAGCATTTATCATTCTTTAAGCTTATCATCAGCTATCTCTGTTTGCCTATGCCTTTTTTCCTTTCTTTCTGGGCTCCATCTCCGTGTACTCTCTTTACCCCCTCATCAGCATAAATGCCACCATTTCCCAGCTATTTTCAGATATGACATAGGACTTGAAACGTTAACTCTGCTTTTCTCTCTACGGATGCTGCCAGATCTGCTGAGTTTCTCTAGCTGTCTCAGTTTTTGTTTTATACTTTCTCACATTCATGTGTAAGGATTCCATTCCATTCTCTCATTTTATCCATCTCCATCACATCCAGTCTGTTTATGCTGCCTTCCATAATGGTGCTTGTGCTATGGTTTTTCCCCCTAACTGTGGTGGACAGGCCCTCACTCATGTCCAACCCACTTTTAGCTGTTCCATGCTCACCCTTTAGAGTCATAGAATTTCAAAGCACAGAAAGAGGCTCTTCAGCAGTGTCCACCCTCCCAGAAGGTGAGCAGGATTCCCCATTTTTTTGACTTCAGCAGCCTCTGCATTCAAAGATACATCCTCAACTAAATCTGCCACCTCCAGCATGCGCCATTACCAAACGCTGGTCCTGCTCCTCTGTCAGCATTTCCCAGAGTCTGTTCCAAGTGTGACACCTTGGTCCACTTCTGTATCACTCCAACAGCTCATTTCCATCTAATGGCACTTTCCCACACAACCAAAGAAGATGTAGTATTTGCTGTTTTATCTCCTTCCTCCTCAGTGTCCAAGACCCCAAGCATGCCTTCGACGTGAAGCAGCAATTTAGTCTTGTACTCACTACTCTCAATGTATTGGGGATACTAAACGCAGACTGAGTGAGCATTTTGTGAAACATCTCCGCACAGTCTGCAAGTATGACTCTGATAAGTCAGTTGCTTGCCATTCAATACTCCATCTTACTCTTGTACCCAAATTTAGCTTCTGGCTCTGCTGTAGTGAAAGCTAGTACAAACTGGAGTAACAGTACCTCATATTCCACTTGGAGATTTTACAGCCTTCAGGACTCGATATTAAGTTCAGCAACTTCAGACCATCAATTTTGTCCTCCATTTTGTTCTTCTGCCAACTCCCTCCTCACCCTAACTTTGGTTTTCTTGGTTTTGCACTCAGCAGTGATGACCTATATCCCATTGTTAAAGCCCTTACTATTAACACCTTCTTTGACCTGTCTCTCTCGTCTACAACTGTTATCGCTTCTTCCTTTGCCTTTTGTTCTGTGACACCAACGGAGACACCCAGGGGTTCGGGTACATAATTCTTTGAAATTTCTGTCTCAGCTGGACAGGGTGGTTAAGAAGACATTTAACATGCCTTCATTGCTCAGACCTTTGTGTATAGGAGTTGGGACAAGACATTGGGGAGGCCTCTTCTGGACCACTGTGTCCAGTTCTGGTTGCCCTTATAGGAAGGATATTATTACGCTGCAGAGGGTTCAGTAAAGAGTTACCAGGATGTTGGCGGGAATGGAGGGGTTGAGTTATAAGGAGAGGTTGGATAGGCTGGGATTTGTTCCACTGGAATGTAGGTGGTTCAGGGGTGTCCTTATAGAGGTTTATAAAATCGTGAGAAGTATAGATCAGGTGAATGGAAGGTGTCTTTCCCCCAGGACGGCAGGTTTCAAGACTAGAGGACATATCTTTAAGGTGAGAGGAGAAAGATTTGGAAAAAAATGAGGAGAAACTTTTTTGCACTGAGTGGTTCATGTGTGGAATGAATGACCAGAGGAAGTAGTGGATGCGAGTACAGTTACAACATTTAAAAGACATTTAGATAAGTACACAAATAAGAAATATTTGGAGGGATATGGGCATGCACAGGCAGGTGGGATTAGTTTAGATTGGGATGATGGTCAGCATGAACTGGTTGGACCGAAGGGTCTGTTTCCATGCTGTATGACAGTATGATTCAATCTCTAATCTTCTTCACCCTCCACCTGTCCCATTCTCTGCTCTAATAGTTTAGTAACACTCTTACTGCTAGCAGCAGTACTTGGTGTTGACCTTTAAGCATTAGCTTCAGTGGATGTCCATAAACCCTTGAAGGCAGCAGGACAAGTAGAGAAGGCATATGGAATACTTCCTTTTATGAGTTCAAGATACTGAACATAAAAGCAGGGAGGTTATAAAGGAGCTGTATAGATGTTCGGCCACAGCTGGAGTACTGTGTGCAGTTCTGTTTACTGCACTACAGGAAGGATGTGATTACATCAGAGGGTGTGCAGAGGAGATTCACCAGGATGCTGCCTGGGCTTGAGCTATTCAGCGATGGAGAGAAACTGGATAGGCCGGGTTGTTTCTGTTAGAACAGAGAGGGCTGAGGGGGTGCCCTGATTGAGGTGTACAAAGTTCTGAGGGCTATAGACAGGGCAGATACGGAGAAACTTTTCCCCTGAGGTCAATAACCATGGGTCACAGATTGAAGGTAAAAGGTAGGAGGTTTAAAGGGAATTTGAGGAAAAACATTTTCACCCAGAGGGTGGTGGGTATCTGGAACTGTCAGCCTAAAGGGATGGTACAGGCAGGAACCCTTGAGACCTTTAAGAAGTATTTACACGAACATTGAAACACCACAGCATATAGGGCTATGAGCCAAGTACTGGAGAATGGCGTTACAATTGATGGATATTTGATGACCAGTGAGGGAAAAATGGGCTAAAGGGTATCTTCTGGTCCTAAGGCTAAAGATTAAAACGTAGAAAAGTCTACGACGCAAAAGGAAGCCATTTGGCCCATTGTGTCCATGTTGAATGAGAGAGTTATCCTGCCTCATTCTACTTCCAGCTTCTTAGTCTGTACCTTTGGAAGGTTTTAAAAATGGGATAAGGATTTCTGCCTCTACCAGCCTTTCAGGCAATGAATTCAGATCCTCAGCTCCTTCTAAGTGAAAAACTATGCCAACTCCTCCCAACTCCTACCAATCTCTTTAAACCAACCACTCCCAGTTATTGACCTTTGGCTAGTAGGAATAGTAGCTGCAAATTACTGATTCAAACCCTGGCTGTGCTTTTCTAATCTTTCTTTGTGGCGTTTTAATGGATTAATACTTTCTTTAACTGTATAAAACACAGTTGGATTCAACTGTAATGTTCTTGATTAACACGGTTAAATAATATGATAATTAATGTCTAGGTTGCCGTATGAATAGATACTCTTACTGATTCCTGTATTGTAAGAAGAAAGCAGGAGAAGAGAACAGACAGGAGGTCAGTGGTGCCTAGCCTCTAATTATGCCATTGTTTTGTTTTTCAGGGGGAAGTGCAACGTGGCTTTGCTGAATGAGACTGAACAGCTGAGCGAGTACCTGGATAGAGAGGTAATCGTCAGCTTGTGGTTACTGTTATATGAAGTACCAGCTTGAGTGCAGTTATTCCTGTTTGCAGTCATAAATATTACTTCAACACTCATCTTCTCCAGCCCTCTGTGCTTTCCTTATTACAGCTCCCCTGTGCATCTTAATTCCCTTTCTCTCCACCATTGACAGCTGTGACTTCAGCATCTTGATTTGTAGAATAATCTACAAGCCTCGCTGTTCTCCTGAATGGGAGTCCTACTGACCACGCTTTGGTGCCTGTGCCCTAATATCTTCCAACTTTCCCCCACTTTTAATCCTTGTCATCTCACACTTTTTGGGTTGTCTTTACTTTGTTAAAAGCACGATGCACGTTAGTGTGTAGCGATCTTTCATCTAATGCTGCACACCCCTTTTTGAATGGAGTGTTCAGCAACATCCTTTTGTCTGTTGTCTAGTGTAATTCTCCATCATCCTACACATCAAAAAAAATCATTATTGCCACATTACTTATTGCTATAATGCTTTAAAAGAGAATCACCATACACAACATGTTTCTTTTTCTTATCACCTCTTCATTGGTCACCTCGAAAGAGGGCCCACTAGGGCTTCACCTTCATATTAATCTTCTCTGAATGCTCTTCACACATGTCCCAAGTTTGTAAGGTTCAAATGTGTCATTTTGCTTATACTGCTGGGTGTTGCTTTCAAAGTTCAAGTGCATATGGTTCCAAAATGACACACGCCTACTATTGACACTGAATCATAGTGATGTGATGCTGCATGCAGTGTCTTTCTGTGAATGCTTTCTGAAGTGCTTGTTTAGCCATTAGTTCTTTCTCTGCTCCTGTAGGACTGTTTCTACTACTCATTGGTGTTCGACCCCTTACAGAAGACATTGATAGCTGACCAAGGGGAGATTAGAGTTGGGCCCAAGTACCAGGCTGACATCCCAGATAAACTGGCAGACGGTAACATTTCAGAGTTCTGTGTGCATGCGCATGTCTTTGTGTGACCCTCTATGTTAGGTATTCAAAAAAGAATGCAGTTGACTGTAATTGTCTACCCATGCTCAGATGTTAGCCGTTTGTATTGTGGAATCATGTCATGAGTGGGTGCATGTGTAATAGAGAACAAGGGTCCTATCTCGGCAGTCTGGCTACAAGCAAGTGAACTGGGGAATCCCCAGCATTGACAGACAGACAGAGAAAGAGAACAGAACAGAGAAAGCAGAAATCCTCTCAGAATCTTCATTCGCCTTTTCCCTTTCACTTTTGCAGGTGAATCAGATAATAGGAACCAGCTGAAAATGGAAACAAAAGTATGGGACCCAGATAATCCACTGACTGATCGGCAAATTGACCAGTTTCTGGTCGTGGCTCGGTAAGTTCCTCTGATTTTAAGAGTATCGTGCCTTTCATGACCTCAGCTTTTCAACATGCTTTATTGATGACAATGCAGCACTCTGTCAGTACTACATCGAGAGGATTGGCCTGGACTAATCATGTGCTAAAGGCACTGGAGTATATGAAAGCAGTACCCGTAGAGCTACAGCTACTTGGCTCATTGCCTGATACTACTTTATGCCTTCCCACCAAATTAACAGCCCAATTGGGAAGCTGGATGAAGGGAGATGGAAGATGGAGAAATATCAGCTTTGTTCCTCTAAGCTGCGTTCTTGCACATAAAGAAAGACAGGTTTGCCTTTATATAGCACCTGTCACTACTTCAGCAGCCCAAAACCCTTTACAACCAAGAAAGTGTTTTTGAAATCTTAAAATGTAAAGTCACAGTGGCCATTTTGGTACCACAGGTTCCCAGAAACATCAGTATGATAAAAGTCCTCTGCCAGTTGAGGATAATTTTTTTATTCAGTCAGGGGATGTGGGCATTGCTGGCTAGGCCAGAATTTATTGCCCATCCCGAGACAGCTACATTGCAGTGGGCCTGGACTCACGTGTAGGCCAGACCAGCTAAGGACAGCAGATTTCCCTCCCTAAAGGACATTACTGAACCAGATGGGTTTTTGCAACAATTGACAATGGCTACATCGCTCACTTTTTTATTTCAGATTTTTGTTGCATTCAAATTATATCATCTGCCATGGCCCCAGAACATTCACCTGAATTTCTGGTTTACTAGCTCAATGACATTACCACGGCAGTGCCACCTTTCTAATATTGACCTATTACTCTCCCAAACTGCACTCCTTTTCGCATAAGCGTTGCTAGATTTTTAACAATCACTTACAAGGGCAGGTGGAACCTCAGCATTTTTTCACCCCCCCATCTGAATGACGACTTATCCAATAGTGTGTACTGCCTCTGGAATGGTACTAGGAATGTCAGCCTGGATTTTGGTTTTAGGTTTCCAATCTGGGATTTGTACCAGGATGCTCTGACTCCGTGAGGGGGGAGAAAGAGAGGGTCATGGCTGACACCCATGTCTTGCATCAGACACTTCCTGCAGCTTCAGCGAGTGCCATTCACTAGCTGCAAGAGTGAGTCTATACCTGTGGGCCTGTTCCCTTGGCCATTGAAATTATTCTTTTCCTTAAAACGATTGCATTTGGAAGCTTCTGCAGTAGACTGGTGATGGCGTTTGGCTGGTTCCGGGTATTGATTTAATATTTTTGTTTTCTTCTGACAGAGCGGTAGGAACATTTGCCCGTGCTTTAGACTGCAGCAGCTCGATCAGGCAGCCCAGTTTACACATGAGTGCGGCTGCAGCATCCAGGGACATCACACTGGTAATGACATTGGAACACCGCGAGCAATCTGGGGACTTCAGTCATCAGGGATGAGGGCGTACAGTTTTTGTGGAATGGTGGCTGCAGTTTTGACATGGCAGTTGACCACCAACAAACCCAAATATGTCTTGGACTACCCAAGTTGTGTAAATGTTCTGAACAAACACCGAACGGTTGACAGTTTGGGGATCGAGGCACTTGCATTAGAACGATACAGCCCACTGATGTCTGAATAATTGTCAGTTATTCTTAAAGTTTTGTGCTTTAGTCTGCCCAGTCCCACCCTGCACCCCAAATAATCATCGTTACAAGCTTCAGTGCAGTAATTAAACAGCAATATGTCGTTCTTTCATTTGCAAACATCCTTAGATTATGTTATGTTTTGTTCCTGTAAGAACCTGGAAGCAAACAATGCAAAGGCCAATATCCAATCAATCAGATTAAGTAAAAGCATTTGCGTTTAAGCTGTCTTATTTCTGAATTTGAAATCCACTGTCCAACTAGTACCTAATTCAATTACAACAGCCAGTATAGTGGAGTGAGTTTCTATTAATGTGTGCATCCCACTTCTCCACTACATAACATTTTGATTCTGCTTGTATTCCAGTTCCACGCCATGGATACGCTACAACGTAACTGCTATGACCTCGCCAAAGCAATGTCAACTTTAGTTCCACAAGGAGGGCCTGTATTGTGTCGGGATGAGATGGAGGAATGGTCGTCGTCTGAGGCTATGCTTTTTGAGGAGGCACTAGAAAAATACGGCAAGGACTTCACAGACATTAGACAAGACTTTGTAAGTTCCTTGGCATTGTGCACAGTGTGAGTGAAGACCTTACACATATAGTATAGCAGCTGTGCAGCCAAAACCAAAGAATGGAGGAGAGCTAGAGAAAGGAAATCTGTGTCCTCCTCTCTCTGTCTCCCAGCTGTCTTCCTGCAGCCCCCCCTAAACATGCAACAGACATCCATGGATTATGTTGATAAACATACCTTGCATTTATATGGTATCTTTAGCAAAGTAAAATCAAGATGCTTCACCGTGCCAATGAGTGGTAGGCTTTCAAGAATTGTCTGAAAGAATCAAGAAAGGCAGGGAGGTTTAGGGAGTGAATTCCAGAAGTCCAGGACCAGACTGCTGAAGGAAGGGCACCAATGGTGAAAATCAGGGATACGCAAGAGGCCAGATTAGGAGGAAAGCAGAGATCTTAGAGGGTAGTTTGGCCTGGAGGAAGTTACAGTGATAGGGAGCTGTTTAGGGGCTGGAGGAAATTACAGAGATAGGGAGGGATGTAGGGGCTGAGAAGGTAACAGAGATGGGGGAGGATGTAGGAGCTGGAGGAGGTTATAGAGATGAAGGCTGTAGGGGCTGGGGGAAGTTACATAGATAAGGGCTGTAGAGACTTGACAAGTGTAGGTGAAGGGAGCGTTGTAGGAGATTAGAGGGAAAGAGGTTGTACGGGTTGGAAGATATTACAGAGCTTGGGAAGGAGGTTGGTTGTGCTGGAAGAGATTACAGAGATAGAGAAGGGTTGAAGGTAGCATTCCGTCTAAATTTTCTTTCCAGTTGCATGGGCCTCCAAGGCCTGTGCATGGCAGTGACTTTGGGAATCAGAAGCCTACGCTGCACTTGGAGTGCATAGAACCTTGGACCAGCTATGTTGCTTAGAGGGAATGTTGGTTGTAGGGGATTGGAGGAGGTTGCTCAGGGAGAAGGAGTGGAACTGTAGTGGCCCCTTTCTGTGATGATCTGTCTCACTCACATTCCCAATCTCATTCATATTGTTTCAATTCATTTTGCAGTTACCTTGGAAATCATTGGCCAGTATCGTCCAATTTTATTACATGTGGAAGACCACAGATCGATACATCCAACAGGTGAGATGGAACTTTCTACCCAGACTGAGTGTGCAACTAAAATAAGTACAATCTGGAAACTGATCTTGATAGTTAATGGGAAAGGTCATCACGTTTGCACTCATTTTCGTCATAGTCCCAAATTAAAGCAAAGTACTGTGGACTCTGGATATCTTTCTGAGTGTCATGAGCCTTTGGAACTGTCTTCTTGAAAAGGCAGTGGAATGAAAATCCTTGAATATTCTTAAGGCAGAGGTTGATCAATTTTTAGTAAGCCACGGAAAGATAATCGGGGTAGGCAGGAATGTGGAGTAATTAGATCAGTCATGATCTTTTCAAAAGACTGAACAGGCTTGAGTGGGTGAGTGACCTACTTGTGCTCCTAATTCACATGAAGGAATTTCTACTCATCTTAATGCGAAATGGCCAGCCACTTATCGTGAGACTGTGACCTTAAGTTGTAGCTGTCCCAGCTGGAGAAACATTTTCTCAGCACATGAAGAATTTTATATCTTTCAATTCAATTGCCTCTTATTCTTTCAAACTTCCAAGTTAATCCAGAGAGCTGGGTAATGTTCTGGGGACCTGAGTTCAAATCTTACCATGGCAGATGGTGGAATTTGAATTTAATAGAAAACAGTCTGGAATTAAGAGTCTAATCATGACCATGAATGCATTGTCAATTGTCGGAAAAACCCATCTGGTTCATTAATGTGCTTTAGGGAAGGAAACTGCAATCCTTACCTGGTCTGGCCTACATGTGCCTCCAAACCTACAGCAATGTGGGTGACTCTTAACTGCCCTCTGAGCAATTCGGGATGGGTAATAAATACGGTCTAGCCAGCAATGCCCTCGTCCCGTGAATAAATAAATTAAAAACTGCAGGGAACGTGGGCTTAATCAACTTAATTTCTCTTCATATCCCAACCCCTTCTTCCCGGGCTTAATTAGAAAGGCAGGTCCCTTTCAGTGGCAGGCACTGGGTTTATTTTGGTGACTCCATTTCATCATTGACTTTTCCAGTGGGTACGCCTCGTGCCAGTTGTGTATTCTGTTCTAAGAATACAGGTGAAAGGCTGTGCCCAGATATTGCTCTGTAAACGCATGGTCAGCCCATGCCTGACTTCTACTTTTTACCTCTTCAACCAGACGTATTGGATGAGATACTGACTGGACAAAATCTTCTCTATTTTTGCACTCTTAAGCCCACATTTCCAAATTTGGAAGTACTACACCCTCCTGAGCCTGTTTGGAAACCATTCCCTTCTACACTATGGATGACCAAGGTTTGTTAGAACTGACCTTGTGTCAGAACTGTTCCAGTTCCAAGAACTGCCATGTTGGAATTTGGTCATGACTGTGAGGCAGTGTATCACATCAGAAATCTCCCATCACTTTCATAGATTTTCTCTCCTTCTGTTACAGAAAAGGTTGAAAGTAGCTGAAGCTGACAGCAAACTGAAGCAGGTCTACATTCCTACCTAGTAAGTGGACACCCAGCCCGGATATGAACTAAGTTAGAGGAATGACTGAATATCCATGGTGTCATTTACATCCCAAGAAGAACATTGAAAATGTAGACAGTGTTGTAATGTAGGAAAAAGCAGCACTTTATTAAAGTAAGCTCTGATAAACTGCAGTGTGATATTGCTAAAGCAGATGTGTTTGTGGTATTAACTGAAGTATAAACAATGGCCACAAAACATGAGGAAACCATCTTGCTCTTCAGGAAGTTTTACATAAACTTGAGACAGCAGATCAAGTATTAATTTATCATTTCATACAATAGGCAGCCCTCCAACAGCATAGTGTAACCTCAGTGCTGACCCTTCAACAATGCAGTGCTCCCTCAGTGCTGACTATGGCTATATCAAGAGTAAATGCATGGCTAGGGAGAGAATAGGTCCCCTTAAAGATCAGCATGGCTGTCTTTGAGTGGAACCACAGGAGATGGGGCAGATTTTTAATGAATATTTCTCCTCAGTGTTTACTGAAGAGAGAATCATGGATGCTATGGAAATAAGGGAAACAAGTGAGAATGTTTTGGACTGCATACACATTACCAGAGAGAAGGTGTTTACAGCCTTAAAGCGCATTAAAGTGGATAAATCCCATGGGCCTGATCAAGTCATTCCTCGGATGTTGAGGGAGGCTAGGGAAAAAATTGCAGGGGCCCTTGCAGAGATTTTTGCTTCGTCTTTAGCCACTGGTGAAGTTCCAGAAGACTGGAAGGTACCTAATGTTGTTTCATTGTTTAAGAAAGGTAGCAAAGATAAGCCATGGAACTACAGGCCAGTGAGCCTGACATCAGTTGTAGGCAAGTTATTGGAGAGCATACTGAGGGACAAGATCGACCAACATTTGGATAGTCAAGGTATGATTGGGGATGGTCAGCATGGAAGTCATGTCTAGCAAATCTTTTAGAATTTTTCAGAGAGGTACCCAAGAGGATGGATGAGGGTAGGGCAGTGGATGTTATCTATATGAACTTTAGTAAGGCATTTGACAAGGTCCCACACAGCAGACTAGTCATGAAACTTGGATCATATGGGATCCAGGGAGAGCTAATTAATTGAATTCAAATTGGCTCCATGGTAGGAAGCAAAGGGTGATGGTTGAAGGTTGTTTCTCGAATTGGAGGCTTGTGACTAGTGCTGTGCCACAGGGGTTGGTGCTGGGGCCTTTGACATCCAGATCATATACGTAAATAACAATGTATGATTAGCAAGTTTGTGGATGATACAAAATTTCGAGGTATCGTTGATAGTGAAGAAGGTTATCAAAAATTGCAGAGGGATCTTGATCAGATGGGGAAGTGGACTGAGGATTGGCAAATGCAATTCAATACAGTTAAGTGTGAGGTGTTGCACTTTGGAAAGTCAAACCAAGTTAGGACTTGTACAGTAAACGGTAAGGTCCTGAGGAGCGTTGTAGAACAGAGGGATCCAGGAGTACAAGTACAAGTACATAGTTCATTGAAAGCGGTGTCACAGGTAGACAGGATGATGAAGAAGGCATTTTGCATGCTGGCTTTCGTCGTTCGAGGCACTGAGTTTCGGAGTTTGGATGTTATGTTACAGTTGTGTAAGTTGTTGGTGAGGCCACACTTGGAGTATTATGTACAGTGTTGGTCACCCTGTTATAGGAAAGACATAGTTAAACTGAAAAGTGTGCAAAGAAGATTTGTGAGGATGTTGCCAGGACTAGTAGGCCTGAGTTATAGGGAGAGGTTGGCCGGATAGGGCTATATTCTCCCTGAAACATAGGAAAATGAGGGCTGACCTTATTGAGGTATATAAAATCAATAGGGGCATAGGATGAATGCATATGGTGTTTTTTTCCCAGGGATGGGGAATTGATAACTAGAGGGGATGGATTTAAGGTGAGAGGGAATTGCTTTCAGAAGGACTTAAGGGGCAATCTCTTCATGCAGAGAGTGGTGCATATATGGACTGGGCTGTCAGAGAAAGTATTGAGGCAGATACAATAACAACATTTAAAAATATTTGGATAGGTACATGGATGGGAAGGGTTTAGAGGGATAAGGACCAAATGCGGGCAATTGGAACTAGCTGAGTGGATACCATGATCAGCACGGACCGGTTTGGGCCACAGGGCCTGTTTCCAAGCTGTATTACACTATGACTGCATAGCAGTTCTCAGCCCAGACGCTCTGACAGTACAGCGTTCTCTCAGTAATGACCCTCTGACAGTGCGGTGTTCCTTTATTGCTGACCTTCCGACAGTGCAGCACATTATCAACACTGATCATCCAACAGCGCAGCATTCCCTCAATACTGACTCCGAAAGTGTATTGCTCCCTCAGCCCTGACCCTCTGACAGTGCGGTGCACCCTCAGCCCTGACCCCTTGACAGCAGTACTGGTTGCAAGCATTGGCTTATTACTGAACTACGGCTGATATATATGATAATATAGTCCAGTATTTATTGATTTTCCCAGTGAAGGAGAGAACTTTGGATTGCAGGATGGATGTTCAGTTCTGATCCAGCTGTGGACCCTGGACCTAAAATTGTAAATGATACCAGCATAACAGGAATACATACAGTTGTCCACATAGTCCCACTCCATGCTCTTACATAATCCCTTCTCATTTATTTCCTTCATTTTTACAACATATTATAGAATACTTCTCCCTGGTTATTTCTGCTCAATAATTCTCTGTCTTAGCAATATTCAGTATACAGTGCAGAAACAGGCTTTTCCATTCACTTGGTCAAGGTAGCTGATTATGCTACACCTGAATTCCCTCTTCTCCTGTTAGTCCATCATTCTGTTCTTTTCAAACTGAACTTGACACCCCCTTCTGAAGTCGAATACACAACCTGGACATGGTGTTCTTGCTGCAGCCTACAGAATGGCTTGTATAGATTGATCACTGTCACTCTGTCCTTCCACTTTCAAGGTTTGTCCAGCTGAACCACTCGAGTTTCCATATTCCTCCATCCTTCAAGTTTTTATTCTTCTTCCCGTATGGAAATATTTCTGATTTAATCTGTATCACCTTTGTCCAACTGTCTTATCTGTGCTTTCATCTCTTGAAGTTCCTAACTGTTAACCACACTGTGCATTTTTTTGTAATCTATAAATTTGACCAACCCCCCCCAGAACTATTTATTTCTATAAGTATCCTAGAGAGCAGTGATTTCCCCCATACTTCTCCAATCTGAAAAACAGCCATTAACCAGGAACTGTATTGCTGTTCAGAAGAGTCATAGAGATGTTCAGCACAGAAACAAACACTTCAGTCCAACTCATCCATATTGACCAGATATCCTAAATTAATTTAGTCCCATTTGGCCCATGTCCCTCTAAATCCTTCCTATTCATATACCTATCCAGATGCCTTTTAAATGTTGTAATTGTACCAGCCCCCTCCACATCCTCTGGCAGCGCATTCCATACAAGCACCACCCTCTGCATGAAAATGTTGCCCCTTTGGTCCCTTTTTATATAACCTATGCGTTGTAGTTTTGGACTCCCCTACCCTGGGGAAAAGACCTTGGTTATTCATCCTATTCGTACCCCTCATGATTTTATAAACCTCTATAAGATCCCCCTCTGCCTCTGACATTCTGAAGTTCCATTTGTGTCATGGTGTCAAAATCTTGGAATTCCCTCCTTACACCACATGGACTGCAGTGGTTCAAGATGACAGCTCAAAACCACTTTTAAGGGCAATCAGGAATGGGCAATAAATGTTAGCCCAGCCAATGATGCCCATATCTCAGGGGTGAATAAAGAAAAATGATCTTTGCATGTATTTCTTTCCATTTAGCTTGCTGACCTGGCCACTCTCCCCTTTTCAGCAGCAGTCCCATTGAATACAGTCTTTGTGCTCCCAGCTGCTTTGATGACATCTCATGTTTAAGTCTTGTCCTTCTGCTCATCATCTCAGTAACTGCCTCCAACTTTATGATCCTCTGAGATTTCTATGTTTGTTAAACTCTGGCTGTCAGGACACTAAACTCTTCAATTCCTCCTGTGAACCCCTCCACCTCTTTATCACCACCTTTAAGATGCTCCTTAAAACCTACCTCTTGGTCCGAACATTTGGTTGCCTGGCTGGTTTTTTGTTTTACTTCGGTCTGATTACCCACGTGTGAAGCAGCTTGGGATGTTTGACTGCTTTAAAACATTACATAGCTGCAAGTTGTTGTCCTGTCTTTCTAACTGAATAACAATCTTATTTCTTATTTCTTTCCCTTTTTTCCCATCTTCCTCATGAACCCTTACTTGCTCCAAATAATCGATTTATTTTCTTGCTTTGCAGTACAAAGCCCAACCCTAATCAGATTGTATGTGTTGGGACAAAAGGGGGAATGATGAATGGAGCTACAGGATACCAGAAATCTGCGGCTGGCCTAACCTGCGAGAGCTGTCACAGTAAGTGGAGGGGAAAGCCCTGTCCCTTTCAGTCTGGCTAAGGTTCACACTTTATCTGGCATCAGGCAGGATTAAAACCATTGTAAAGGTCAAGTTTCCAGGCTATAATTGTTACATCCTTAATCCACTTAAAGGTGTTCTAGGGACAGAGATCTGGAGGTTTGCATGCACAAATCTGTGAACATAGTGGAACAGGTCAAAGAAGCTGTTTTATGTCACCAGTTCTCGACCATTCACGTTAGGAAGGATGTCAAGCCTCTGAAAGGGGATTTTCTAGAATGGTACAGGGAGTGAGAGACGAGAAACACCAGGATTGTTCTCTTTAGAGTAGAGAAGGTGAAGAAGAATGATTGGCAAAGGAATCACAGAAAGATGAGAATTTATTAGGACAGCAAGTTGTAATCTGGAAGACCTGAAAGGGCAGTGAAAGCAGATTCAGTAGGAATATTTGGAAAAGAATTGGTTAACTACATAAAGAGAAACAATTTTTCAGGGTTATACGGAAAGAACAGAAAAATGTGGAAATTGGAAATATCTTTTTATGAACTGGCACAGACATGATTAATCAGGGATGTGAGATTAGCTTGTATGTTGAATTTAGTTTACTGTATTTACCTAAATATAAGTCAGCCCATATTAAGTTTGCAATGTCATATAGTATATAGACCATGTACTTTGTCGGGTTCTCTTGCCCATTATTGGCATGGAGCTTACATTCATGCAATTACAGTGAGCACTCTTCAACAGGGCCTTGTACAAGTATTTATTTCTTTATCAAGTAAGGTGCAGCCCATTCCAAAACGATTGTGGAAAGCCTCTGCGATTAGGTTTTATAATTTCACTGTCTATTCTGCAGATGCATAAGTGGCACAGGATACTCTTGTTAAATACGGCAGGAGAAGAATGTTGGGTCCTTACTCTGTGCTCTTCTGGCCTTCACCTCCCTGAGTTAGGTGAGAGGGCAGGAAATGAGCCAGGTATCCCCACTCCTGTAAAAGCAAAATACATAATAGAAACCTGAAGTAAAAAACTGCAACAGAAAATGCTGGAGAAACGCAACAGGTTTGGACAGAAGAGCCGTCGACTCAAAATATTAACTCTGTTTCTCTCTACACAGATGTTGCCAGACAGGCTGAGTTCATCCAGCACTTTGCGTTTTTATTCCCACTCCTGAATTTCTGTCTACTTAATTTGAAGTCATGATGTTGGGTGAGCATAGAGTGGTAGGGAGGAGTATGCACTTGTGATACTCCTTCTGATCCAATAGCTTCCAGGTGCTTGCTAGTTAGAATTCCCTAGGAAAATACGGAGAGCTGTAACCTGGTGAATTGGATACTTTTGGGGAGGGGCAAGTGTGGTGCTTGATTGATGTTTAAAGCCATTTGTTTCCTGGTTGACCAAACACTAACTGCTGTTAAATTACTTTGTCCTCCAGCCACACAATCTCCACAGTGGTATGCCTGGGGACCACCCAACATGCAGTGTCGGCTGTGTGCATCCTGTTGGATCTACTGGAAGAAATACGGTGGCCTAAAGACACCGACAGCGCTCGATGGGGAAAAGTCACGACCTCCTTCAGTAAGATTGCAACTAAACTATCATTTTATTGTCTCAGAATAACATTCAGCCCTATCTTTAGCTTTGTACTGAAGAAGCAGTTGGGTGGTCATTTAATACTTTATCTTCCAATGCAGTGTTTGTTGGTAAAGACTTTTTCTCTCTCTGTAACTGCCTCCCTGCATAGTTTTCATTCTTTTTTTTTGCCTCTTTTCTCAATGTCTGCTATCCACTCTGCCTCTGTTTCTCCTCAGCCTTCCTATTTTCTCCAAACTGTTTCTGTCTCTCTTTCACCTCTCTAGGACTCTTTCTCTAAGTGTCTAGCTGGCTATCACTACTTCTCAAGCATGGCGTCGCTTTCTGGCAGGCTCATTTACTCCTTCTGGAAAGATAAAAGGAAAAGAGAAAAGAGCAACTGCAAGTGCAGATTAGTTTGCATCTGACTTGGAAGATAATGTTGAGGGTTCTTTCCTGATCAAGTTGCATTCTTGAACCATTCAGTTTATCATGCTGTGCACTTGTCATTTTCAAATTCCATGTTTGCAGTTTCTTTTCTTTCTTTATCACCTTTGTGTCTTTTTCTTTATCATCACCCTAAAGCATGTTACCTGAGTGCTAGCCTTTCAAACTTTTTCCATGCTTTTTGTTTTATTTGCAGGAGCCCAGATCAAAGGGGCCATATGGCCGCCAGGATCCTCAGGGTTTGCTGTCATATAACAGCTCCAAACTCCTGGCCAAGAACCGGCAAACATTCCTCCTCCAGACAACCAAGCTGACCCGCGTTGCACGACGGCTATGCGATGATATCCTCCGGCCGAGGAGGGCAGCGAGGCGACCTTATATCCCTGTCAACATCGGAGCCATCAAGACTGAATGTAAGGAGGCCCCACCAGTCACTGGGCAAGATGTTAAACAAATGATACTTTACTCTCCCCAACATCTTGCTATTGATGGCAGCCATGACTGAACAAGGCTGGGCCTGTTTTCTGAAGAGAAAGATTGAAGGCATCCTGATCCAGTAATAAGATTTCAGCAGGGTAGAGGTAGAGGAAATGTTTCAGTTGATGGGGAAAACTAGAGTGAGGAGCCATCAGTGTCAGTTACTAATAAATCCAATTGGGAGATCAGGAGCAGTGTCCTTTACCTAGAGAGTTTTTGTCATTCAGGCATGAAAGTTTCGTGACATTGCATACGTGCCAACTTGACTAGTTAGTGCTATTGCAAAATAGTTCAGTGCAAAGTATACAAAATAGGATGAAGTGCTGTATAACTGTACAATTTTTTTAAGCAGTTTTTTTGCATCAGATCCAATGTTTGTGTTTGAGGGTAGTTGCAAGGTTAACCTTTCTATAGCAAGAGGGTATCATTTTGACCAGTGAAACAAGATAAAACATGTGCGTGCCAATTAACCCTATCGACTCTTAATGAATATCTTAGTAATGAGGAAATATACTTAATGGGAATATCTGTTTAAAGAAATCTTTATTCCTGTATGTTTAATGATTTAACCCCCATGTCAGAGAACCTGCTTACACTACTGATGCTGGAACTTCAATGAGATTGTTAGGAACTTGAATCTCAAGTTCTCAGGAAAGAAGTGGGAATCTGGAGCGACAAGCTTTGTTTGGGCATTTAGGGTACTGGAGGAATAGCAACAGAACATAGCTAATCAAAATCTGGAGCTTGATCTGTCTTTCAGTTTGGTCATGGCTGATCAGAATTCCAATTTAGTCTTAGTTCCATGATCTCTTGATGTTTAACAAATAGAAGATGTACTTTCTCTAGAACCTTCTCACTGACCCACTCCCGTCTCTCCTCTGTTTTGTCCCCACACAGCACCGCACACGCGCGCGCACACACACACATACACCTGCTGTGAGATTTGAACCTGGTTCTGTTGTCCCCTTAGGTGCTATCAGACTTCCAAAAGCAGCAATAAGACCACTCAGGATCCGGCCTGTGGCACGTCCTACATTAGCTGATATCATGAAGGAGTTGGGCGAATTGGGTAAGTTGCAATTGGGTAATTGAGCTATGACATTTGGAATTCCCTCAACCCTTTTTGTATTTTCCCATCTTATTCTGGAACAGTGCCATGGGTGACCTCCTTATCTCAGGGATGTGGTGTTTGTGAGCATGATCCCACCTTCCCTTGTTTTTTGATTGCATTGATGGAGGCTTGAGCTTTCCAGTGCACTGCACAAAATGCTGCATTATTAAGGTGTTTTCTATAACATTTTGATACTTCTAAGTCCACTTATTTTACGTAAGTGTTTTGGAGAGAAAGTGAAAATGGAGATTTTTGATGAGTTTTCAATCTAGAAATATGTCACTTGAGTGAGGAAATGTTCCTAAGCAGTGAATCTGGAATTTGCTGCTGAACAGATGGTAGAAGCAGATTCACTACCTTTCAAAGAGTAAATTGGATAAATATTTGAAATGGAGAAACGTACAGGGTTATGGGGAGGTGCTAGAAGGAATAGGCCAAATTTGACAGATCATTGAAAGAGCCAGCACAGTCACAGTGGACCAAATAAGTTTCTGTGCTGCATCATTCAAACTCTTTGAGTAAACTGAGCTACTTCCCGTGTGGAAGTGAATGCCCAAGATCCCCATTGTTCTGTACTCTTTTCCCATTGTCTTCCCAATGCCCTGTTCCAACATTCCTACCTGAACCAACAGTCTTGCAGAGTTGTAAGGATAATGTGACCATCGATGTGTGCACTGTTATGAACTGGATGTAAGGATAAATGTGGACTACTCGATTTCACGCTGAATGTATTTAAATTTTAGCTGCACGTGGTCCAGTGAAACCAAGGATTCTAAAAGCGAGTGAGACAAACCGAAGCATCCTAAACATTAACCGTGGAATGCTGCCCCTGCTGGGGAAACGCACCTTCAGCAAACAAAATGGAGTTGAAAGTAAGTTATATTCACTTGTGCTGACTACTCACAATATGTTCCCATGCAGAGGTTAGAACTCTTGCCAGAGTTGCCATGGACTCAAATCATTGCCTGACCTCATGGAATTGTTGATGCTGCGTTATTGTCGGAGAGGATATGTGTGTTAATACCTCTTCAGTCAGAAAAGGGCTTGTAAATGTTGAGCACTAGGTATCTTCCATTGCCTGCCAAGACCTGACACCCACCCTCCCCAGCCTTTGCCAGACTTGATTTCTCCCACCCCTACCCATCCTAAACACTGCATCACTTATCTGGCCCCCTTTCCATCTTACACCATAGCACCCTGTCCATGTGGCATCTTACCTCGTTCCCCTTTGTCACCCTCCCCATCTAGTACCGTACCGGCTGGTGCCTTGCCCCACCCACCTGGCATCCTATTCCCCCACCCCCCCATTGACCAGCTGGCACTCTATCCTCCCAGCACCCTAACCTCACACTTGCCTTATGTACTTAACATTTGACTGCAGCTGTCAAAGCCGCTGACAGAACCTTTAAATTTCAGAATACGGCAGCTGATTGCTGTGAAAAGGGGGCGTGGTTTGATTCTTCTGACAGTCTGTGCAATGACAAAGCTGTCAAAATGGGAGTACAGCTTCACATCTCTGAAGGAGCACTGATGCAGAATCTCCTCACAGAAATGTGGAGTTTTCTCCTTCTATAAAAGAACAAATAGGTAGAGCAAGTGACAATCTACATGAGATTGCCTGTCTTTGGAAAATCTGATCCTGAGCACACCATGGTAACAACTACAGCTCTGAGCTCAGATGCTTTAGGGTTTAACGAATCCAGCTTATCTGGTCCAACACGCACCTTCATACAGCTTTTTATTGGTTCTACTAGGGTTAGAATCATACAGTACAGAAGAGGCCTTTCGGCCCATCGAGTCTGGTTAAAGTTCATATCACTCAAAGTGGGAGTCTGTTGCCTAGTACTTAAATTATGATGTGATTTGATTGAAATATTGATGGTATTAAGAGGAGTCAATGGGTAGGTAGAGATTTTTGGGGTGGAGATGGGGTATTGTCTGAAAAGTTAGAGCCAGATATTTTAGGAACGAATTCTATGTGCAAAAGATGGTCAAGTTTTGAAAGTCTCTTTCATAGTCTATACAAGTTATGCTGGATGAATTGTTAATGTTAAATCTGAGTTGATTAGATTTGTGAAAACTAAGAGAACTGGGGAGGTGGGGCAAAAGTGGATACCTGGAGTATATATCGCAGAGCTGCCAGGACCTCCTTGTACAATGGAACATGCTGGAGGGGCTGAATGGCCTCTGAGGCTCCTTGCCTTGTGACAATCCAGATAATTGTACATTATACAATGCAATCCATATGCTCCATGGAACATTTTAAGAAGTCTGATCCTTATCAATAACTTAGTTTTAATGAATTAATTTTCCACTGACACAACTCTGTGACGTCGTTATCTCAACACTAGTTGTACTTTACGCTCATATAATTGCTATTCAGTCAAGAGAAAATTTCAATTATTCAATTTGTACTATTCCGTATTGATTCCTACTTTCTTTAAAATAAAGATGCATTTCCAAATGTTTCCTTCTAAAGAACTTACCAAATAGTTAGAGCTTTCTGAAATATATGGATCAGTCTACACTGGGATATCTTTTAATTAGTTACTAAACTGACCATTGCTTTAAGGTCAGTCCTATTTCAATAGTTCAGTGATCACTATATTTAAATTGACTTGTGCTTTCTTATTTAACAAGCAAAAACATAACAGTCGTTATTATCATGCAAGGAAGATGTACAGTAGCGTAACATCAGCAAACTTCAGGCTGTCTTATTAATCCTTTCCATAGAGTGTTCTCACATTAGTAAGGCAGAATAGGATGCAGTCCCAGGAGTGCAACACAAATTCATGCCATAGAGTTTGGGCGAAGAGTGTTATGCATTGTGAACCACCTCCACAAGCTGCACCAATTACAAATGTTACCCTGTAGGGAGCAGGAATTCAGATGAGGGTGTGTGAGATGTTGTCTGGCAGCTTTAAGTTAACAGCAGTGCGCACTCTGCTTTAGGCAACAGCTGCCCATAAGTGTTTTTCCCTCCGAAGCGAAGCAATGGCAACCCAAACTGCCTGAGGAGGTAGAAGAGTGGGAGTCAATTATAAATAAGTGGCGAGGTAGCCTCCGGCTCATGACCCTAGGACTGAGTTGGCTTGTCATACACTGTCCTCAGGTCCATGTGTGAGGGAGCAACAAAGAAATGAACCAGCACAAGCATCCTGAAAGTTCTTATAGAGACTTTGTTTGAAGTGCCACCAGACGCTGCGGGTAATTCTGATGGCGGTGACAGAAGAGTAGACTGTAAACTTCAGCAACAGTACAGAGGGCAGCAAGTGGCCTTGCTGCTTGGGTTTGAGCTGTGCACAAAGTAACTAGCAGAATTGTACTGTAATTTGCTCCTGTGTTTAAATTGGACACTTTGGAAAATTGTACACTGAGGATTCCTGTAAGATAGGGGTTTGACAGGATTCCCCAGCACTGTCTTGTTGCAATTGCAGAAAACCTTTTGCAGAATTCTGACCTCCAATGTCACGTGCACTTTGAATATCATTTTGGGGGTGAAGGAATGTTGAGAAAGTTGTTTAACTTTCTCTGTAATTTGCCATTCCTTTTTTGCAAAGACACTTACAATATTATTTCCACCTTGTGTTTTTCAGGAGCACCAAGTCCCATCCATGTAAGGCAGGTGGTAAGTGTTGGATGGTTGTCAACATGACTGTGCAATATGTTATGACATCTCAATGGACTGAGCTAAAGTACTCAATACACAGAGACATTAATACAAGCAATCAGGCTGTTCCTCAGTCTCAAGTAGCAAGTTTAAAAAAAGGATTGTCCATCAATGCTGACTAATCAAAGGCACTGCATGTCATGCAAAGAATAAGACAGGAACTGCTGAGCTGGGGATGATGCAAAGGATCCAAACTCGGCACTGATTTGTCCTGTTGTATTGACCTTCTCTGCATTATCTAGTTCCTTCATAAAGTAAGCCCTCTCCCCAGGTGCCCTGAGTTACTGACTGTAGCTGTACTAATGTTAATGCAGCTCCCGCACACTGTCACTCAGTAATCCCCTTCACCCCCATCCAATGTCCTGTGTTACTGACTGAAACTCTACTGAAGTTAATCCAGCTCTCTCTCACTGTCATTCAGTAACCCCTCTCTTCCGCAGTTCCCTGTGTTACTGACTATAGCTGTACTGATGTTAATCCATTTCCTTCATGCTATCATTCTGTAATCCCTCTCCACCTGCACCCTGTGTTACTGACTGTATCTCTACTGATGTTAATCCAGTCTTTCATTCAGTGGGGCTCCATATCTTTTTTGACCGGCGTGTATATTTTAAGAGATAACAAATTCCAGATTCTGAAAGATTGCCATTTCAAAGCAATTTGTCACTCTTAGTCTTAAAAAAAATGTTGGATCCAAAACAGAAGTTGCTGGAGAAGCTCAGCAGGTCTGGCAGCATCTGTGAAGAAAAAAATCAGAGTTAATGTTTCAGGTCCAGTGAGTCTTCCTCAGAACTGATGGTAGCTTGGAAAACATTGTCATACATGCAGAAAATAGGGAGTAAATGATAAGAAAGAGCTAGAAGAGAGAGAAGAGCAGTTGGATAGACAAAGGAGTTGATAACAATCTGGCTGGGAGGCTGATTAGTTGTTAATGAGAACTGTTATTGACTAACAATAGATAGTGTGTAATGGCAAGCTACATGATAACAAGACCTGGTGTGTGGAGTAGAGGGCTGGGACATGGGAGATTTTAGGCCCTAAAATTGTTGTACTCAATGTCGAGTTCAGAGGGCTGCAGGATCCCCAAGCGGAAGATGAGGTGTTGTTCTTCCAGCTTGTGTTGAGCTTCACTGGAACACTGCAGCAAGTCTGAGACAGATTTTTTTTTTCTCTTGAAGGGTCTAGGCCCGAAACGTCAGCCTTCCTGCTCCTATGATGCTGCTTGGCCTGCTGTGTTCATGCAGCTCTACACCTTGTTATCTGAGACAGAGATGTTGGCCAGGGAACAGGGTGGTGTGTTAAAGAGGCAAGCAACAGGTAGCTCGGGGTGTTTTTTGCGAGCAGAACATAGATGTTCTGCAAAGCGGTCATCCAGCCTAGGGTTTGTTTCCTCAATATAGAGGAGACCACATCATGTGCAGCAGATGCAGTAGACTAGATTCTGGGAAGTGCAGGTGAAGTGTTGCTTCACCTGAAAGGTATATTTGGGCTCTTGGATAGTGGGGAGGGAGGAGGTAAATGGGCAGATGTTGCACCTTCACCGGTTACAGGGGAAGGTGCCATGTGGCTGAGGGGTGGTGTTGGGGGTGAAGGAAGAGTGGACTGGGTGTCCCAGAGGGAACAGTCCCTGTGGAAGGCGGACAAGGGAGGGGAATATATGTCTGGTGGTGGCATCTCGCTGGAGGTGGTGGAAATGGCGTCTGATGATCTTCTGGATGTGAATGCTGGTGGGATGGTAAGTAAAGACAAGGGGAAGCCTAACGCTGTTGCGGGAGAGAAGAGAAGGGGTGAGGGCGGAAGTGCTGGAGATGAGTCGGTCCCGGTTGAGGGCCCTGTTGACCATGGAGCTGGGGAATCCTTGGTTGAAGAAGGAGGCTCCCTTGTCGAAGTTGGCCTTATTGAACATATGTGATGGAGACGGAGGAACTGAGAGAATGGGATGGAGTCTTTACAGGAAGCAGGGTGTGAGGATGTATAGTTCAGGTAGCTGTAGGAGTCGGTGGGTTTGTAGTGGATTTTAGTGGCCAGTCTATCTCCAGAAATGGAAACCGATGTCGAGGAAGGGAAGATAGGAGTCAGGGACAGACCAGGTGAAAGTGAGGGTAGGGTGGAAATTGGAAGCAAAATCGATGAACTTTTCCAATTCCAGGCGAGAGAGGGAAACAGCACCAATGATATCATTGATATATTGGAGACAGAGTTGTGGGTGGGAGCCAGATTAGGACTAGAATAAGGAATGTTCCACGTACCCCACGAAGAGACAGGCATAACTAGGGCCCATTGCAGGTACCCATGGCCACCCCTCTAACCTGAAGAAAATGAGAGGAGTTAAAAGAGAAGTTGTTGAGGGTGAGGACGAGCTCGCCAAGCGGAGGAGGTGGTGGTGGCTGGTTCAGTTCAGGTCTTTGCTCCAGGAAGAAGCAGAGAGCCCTAAGACCCTCCTGGTGGGGAAATGGACGTGTAAAGGGATTGCATGTCCATGGTAAAGAAGAGGCAGCTGGAAACTAAACACGAAGTTTTGAGACCGGCATAAAACGTCAAGAGGAATCACGGATGTACGTGGGCAGGAATTGGACCAGGAGAGAGAAGACTGAGTCAACGTAGGAAGAGATGAGTTCTGTGGGGCAGGAGCAGGCTGAAACAATGGGTCTGCCCAGACAGTCCTGTTTGTGGATTTTTGGAAGGAGGTAGAAACGAGCTGTGTGGGGCAGGGGGACTATCAGCTTGGAAGCAGTGGTTGGGAAGTCACCAGATGAAATGAGGTCAGTTACCGTAGTAGATACAGTGGCCTGTTGCGTCATGGTGGAGTAGGGGAAGATGGGAAGAGGTACTAAGAACTGGCGCTCAGCAGTGAGTAGAGGTCAGTATGCCAGACTACAACAGCACCACCCTTATCGGCAGGCTTAAGAACAAAGTCGGGGTTAGATCTGAGTGCACGGAGTGCAGTCAGTTCGGAGGGAGATAGGTTGGATTTGGTTGGGGGGAGGCGCAGAGAAATTGAGGCAACAGTTCTCAATGAACAGATCGAGTGCAGGTAAAAGGCCAGAGGGAGGGGTCCAGGTGGCGGGAGAGTGTTGGAACTGGGCGAAGGGGTCTGAGGGATGGGGAGAGGACTCTTGTCCAAAGAAATGGGCATGGAGGCGAAGACGGTGGACGAAGAGTTCAACGTCATGTCGTGCCCAAAATTCGTTGAGGTGGCGACGCAGAGGAATGAAGCCGAGGCCGTTGCTGATTACAGAACATTCAGCATTGAAGAGTGGAAGGTTGCAAGCGATGGCGAATACCTGACAGGAGGTGGGTTTGGGAGAGGGGATGGAGTCAGAGGGAAGGGGAGGAGAGGAAGTTTCCAGAGGGCCATGGGTATATTTGAGTTGTTGCATCTTATGGGCCTTGATGCCTGAAAGGAAAAGAAAATGTTTCTTGATAGCATGACGAATGAGCCGGAGGCTGAAGTGGAACTGTAGAGTGGTGCAACCTTGAGCCAGTGTGTGCGATGCTGTTGGAGAGAAAAGTCGAGAGTGTGCATGTGACTCCACATAGCACTGAACGTGGATCTCAGGATGCGGCGAGAGCAGTTGTCCGTGGAACGTTGAACATCCCAGAGATATGTGATCCCGGGAAGATTCAAAACATGAGGGATGAAATTTCAGTTGGAATCCACGTGGGGTGAGTCTGAGCCGGAGGCAGTCACCGTGGGATGTGATATGGCTGTGGAAACGAGTTTTAGCAAATACTTGGTCAAACACCAGGAGTGTTGGATCATGTTTTTAATGCTCCATTTGAATATGTTCTAGATTCACCACTTTACAAGTTACATACTGTGTGTTGGATCCTGAAAGAAATTTTCTTCGGCTATGAGATAATGTTTTCTCATCCAATCGTAGGACACAGCATGAAAACCGGTATTCCACTTCACACGCTATATAAATGTGAAACCAGCCTCATTCTTATCTGATGAACAAAGGAGACTCTTTGCATTGCAGAAAGTACTGTTGTTTCAGAATTAGGGGTGTGTGGTAGTGTGCTTGTTGAACAGAGTGAAGGACTGGGTAAGTGACAGGAAAACGGCCAACCCAGACCATGCTCCCTGAAATCAGCTTGGTGTATGATTGCATAGCAGTGCTGTAGTGTTGTCTCTGTGCTAGTAATCTACAGATGGTGTAGTGGAGTTGTCACTGGGCTAGTAACCTACAGACAATGTGTGGTGGTGTCACTGGGCTAGTAACCTACAGACGGTGTGATATTGTCTCTGTGCTAGTAATCTACAGATGGTGTAGTGGAGTTGTCACTGGGCTAGTAAACTACAGACTGTGTGATATTGTCACAGGGCTAGTAATCTACAGACAGTGTGGAGGAGGTGGTGTCACTGGGCTAGTAATAACAGTGAGCTACCACTCTGGGAGAATTGATTTTAAATCCAATCACAGGCACATGCTGAAATTTGAATTGATTTAATGTACTTGGAATTAGAAGGTGGTCTAATGGTGATGTGAAACCATTGTTGATTGTTGTGGAAACCTATCTGGTGCACTAATGTCCTTTTTGGGAAATAAATTTGCCATCCTTACAGGTCTGGCCTCCATGTGACTCCAGACCCACAGCAACATTGTTGACTCTTAAGTGACCTCTGACATTCTGAGCAAGCCATTCAGTTGGATCAAAGCAAACATTATCTGATAAAAGGAATGAAATGGGACTGACCACTTGGTATCAGTTAGGCAGTGGAAACAACAATGGCAAGAACAGCCCTGCAAAGGACTTCTTGCTAACCAGTGCCAACTTTGGGAGCACTGTCTCACAGACTGACAGTTATACTGCGGAATCATACGCAATACACAGTACCCCAGACATCACCAAACCTGAGCAGGCCCTGTCCAACCCACCAAGGTGGAGGCATAATGTTACACAGTTCAGAAGGAGTTGCCCTGAGAGTTCTCAACATTGACTCTGAACCTCATGAAGTCTAATGGCATCAGGTCAAATGTAAGCAAGGAAATCTCCTGATTACCATGTACCATCCTCCCTCAGCTGATGAATCAATACTTCTCCATGTTGAACAACACATGGAGGTAGGACTGATGGTGGCAAGGGCGTAAAATATACTATGGGTGGGGTATTTCAGTGTCCATCACCAAGAGTGGCTCAGCAGCAATACTGCTGATCAAGCTGGTCTGGTCCTAAGGGACATAGCTACTAGATTGGGTCTACAGCAGGTGGTGAGAGCACCAACAAGACTGAGAAAACAAAGTTGACCTCACATATACCAATCTGCTGGTTGCAGGTGCGTCTGTCCATGACAGTATCAATAAGAGCGATCACTGCACAGTCCTCGTAGAGACAAAGTCCCACCTTCACATTGAGAATACCTGCTGATTGGAATAGATTTTGAACAGATCTTGTAGCTCAACTGGGGATCCATGAGCTGCTGTGGACCACCAGAAGCAGCAGAATTTTATTTTCCTACAATCTGTAACCTTGTTGCCCAGAATATTTCCCACTCTGCCATAACCACCAAGCCAGTCTGGTTCAATGAAGAATGCAGGAGGACATGCCAACAGCATGTTGACATGCCAACAGCAACAAGCATACCTGAAAACAAAGTATCAGTCTGGTGAGGCTACAGAATGCAACTATTTGTGTTCCAAACAGCATAAGCAGCAAGTGTTAGATAGAGGTAAGTGATCCCAAAACCAGCAGATCAGATCTAAGCTCTGCAGTCCAGCCACTTCCAGTCATGAATGGTAGTGGAAAATTAAACAACTCCCTGGAGGAGGAGATTGCACAAATATGGATGGGACGCTCTTTGGCAGGTTGGTACAAATTTGATGGGCCGAATGGCCTCTATCTAAACTGTAGGGATTCTATGACAGCAAATACATGGACTACCACAGCCTTCAAGTTTCCCTCCAAGTCACACACCATCCAGTATTAAGAATGGTTTTGGGCTCCATATCCAAGGATGTGCTGACATTGGAGTGGTTCCAGAAGAGGAGCAAGATTACAAGAATGATCCCGCGGATGAAGGGCTGGACATATGAGGAGCAGTTGAGGACTCTGGATCTGTCCTCAATGGAGTTTAGAAGGATGGGAAGAATCTCATTGAAACATACAGAACACTGAGAGGCTTGGAAAGAGCAGACACGAAGACATTTTCATCAGTAAGAGAGAATAGGATTGGAGGCCACAACCTCATAATGAAGTGACGACCTTTTGGAACTGAGATGAGGAATTTCTTCAGCCAGTGGGTGGTAACTGTGTGGAACTCATTGCCACAGAGGGCTGTGGAGGCTAAGTCATTACGTGTATTTAAGACAGATAGATAGGTTCTTGATTGGTAAGGGGATCAAGGGTTATGGGGGAGAAGGCAGGAGAATGGAGTTGAGAAACATATCAGCAATGATCGAAAGGTGAAGCAGAATCAGTGGGCCAAATGAGCCTAATTCTGCTCCTATATTTTATGGTCTTCTGGCCTATCCTGACTTGGTAATACATCACCGTTCCTTCAGTGTCACTGAGTCAAAATCCTGGAACCCACTCCTAATAGTACTGTGGGTGTCCCAAGGACTGCAGTGTTTCAAGAAGACAGCTCACCACTCCCTTGTCTAGGGCAATTTGAGGTGGACAACAAATGCTGGCCTAGCCAGTGATGCTCACATGCTGTGAACGAATTGAAAAATTCTGTCTTACCGTTGAATATTCAAAAACTTGCAACAGCATAGTAAAAAACATTTCATTTACACCTACACACAAGGTTCCCAGCTTGAGTTCCTGGTCTCGGTTGGGGAAAGTGAAGGAAGTTAAAATTAGTCTCAGAGGCCCTTGCTTGAGCAAGTGACACTGTTTCTGCTTCTCTTCTCTGGCAGTCCTACTTGTTGCTTCAGGAAAGCTTCATAATTCAATTACAAGAGCTGCCACAGTCAAACAGCCTATCTCCTGGAATGTTTGATAGGGACAATGTAGAGGAAGCTTTACTCCATATCTAACCCCATGCTGTCCCTGTCCTAAGAGTGTTTGATGGGGACGGTGTAGAGGGAGCTTTACTCTGTATTTAACCCTGGGAGTGTTTGATGGGGACAGTTTAGAGGGAGGTTTACTCTGTATCTTGGAGCATTAAAGGGTTATATTTAACAGAGATGGCAGAATTGTAACAGTTTTGAAAGAGCCAATATGGAAAGACTTTTTTTAAATGTGGATGGTCAGTAACAAGAGGAGAATGGTTTGAGGTGAATGGCAAAAAAAGCCAAAGGAAAAATGAAGATTTTTTTTCATAGTGAGTTGGCGTGATCTGGAAATGCTACCTGAATAGGCAATGAAAGCAGATTCACTCAGCATTTTTGACTACTGAGAAAAGAGAACTGTGCAAGTCTTTGGGGACAAGAGTGCAGGTTATTGGTATTAATTGTTGTATATGTAGTTTTGGGCACCAGAAGGATACATTGGTGTTTGCAGCAAAGGGTTTCTCAGACCCAAGCATTCAGGCTCCATCCACTGCTATCGAGATGGTTAAGATGATTTCATTGAAGATTTTGAGATGTTAAACAGAACAAATTTGGTAGTTAGAACTATTTGCATGGGTAGGACATCCTGAAATTAGAGTAGGGATTATAGTTTTGAAGACTGTTGCCTCAAGGTGTTATAAGGTGTTGGATTCAGTGGGTCTTTGGTCACTGATCAGCCATGATCTCAGCAAATGACAGGACAGATTCAATGAACTGAAGGTACCACCTCCAGTTCAGAAGCTCCCAATTGTGGATAGCCTTGTTAAAGAGCCAGCACAGGCACCAAGGACAGAATCTGTGCTGTATGACAGTGTGTATCTACACTTTCAAACATCCTGAATTCTTGAACTCAATCTGTCCAAAGCTTCATATTTCAGAGGTGCTATCCTTGATCAAATTGGAAGTATTAGAGTAAATGCTGAACAGGAGAGATAGTGAGGGTGTGCAGCACTTTACTATCATTGTTGGTTATCTCTTCATCCTTCTGAAACTAGATTTGTCACACACGCCTTTATCACGTTTACACAAGAGCAGCAACGACGTTAAAATTACACGGTGAGCTGACTGGGCAAAGTCAGCAGGTTAATCTGACAACTCCCTGATCAGGAATGTTTCAAGCTTGATTTATGATCTGACCCCCTCAAGTATGGTAGAAATGCCATTAAATGTTTACAACAGATGATCTCAGTAACCTGGACTAGGGACTGGTGGAGAGAACTGTCAAAGAACCAAGTCCTGTTCTGGAATCGGCACTTTAAAATGCAGCTTTGTTACGTAAACTCTGAAGCCTTCCACCATGAGCCAGCCCCATACCCTCTTCCTCCCTTCTTAGCCCCTTCCCCTTACCCCCCTTAGCCCTTCCATCCCCTCCTAGCCCCTTCCTTCCTTCCCTACCCCTAGCCCCTTCCTCCCCCCACACCCTTAGCCCCTTCCTCCTCCTCTTCTCTCTTACCTTTATTCCCTACCTTCCCTCTCCAACATCACTCCCTGTCATCACACTTGTTTATGGATCAGCCCAATTTCTTGTTCTGTCCTTCTTCCTGCCTCTACCAACCACCCCCCCCGCCACCCGTCTAAATTTCATTCCCAGATTTGAAAGTCCTGGAAGTTTTTCCTGAGTTTTCTTTTTTAATACAAGCACATAATCCTGAGTATTGTAGAATCTCTGTGGATACACTCTCGTTCTTCTCTTTGCTGAAGAGCCAGCCACAACAGCATAACCACTCAGCCCACCTGGACTAGAATTCATGGTCAGTTCTGTCTTGACATTGTAGCTTGAAGTGAGGTTTGCTTAATCCCTGGGAAGGTTTGGAGAAAAACTATTAGCATGTACAACTACCAGTTAGCAGATTCTGTTCAAGGGAACCAGTTGGGCTAATATTGCCATCAATGTAGTCTTTGTAATTGACCCACTTAGAACGAGCAAGAAAACAAAGCTCTAATTTTGGTGAAATGCGTTATGACTGTTGCAGACTGCTAGCCCCCATTCAGCCAGTGGCAGACCCTTTTCTGCTGGGATGAAGACAGAGCGAGGTGGCACTGAGCCAGCGTTTAAGCGACAGAAATTGAACCCTGGAGATGCCCCTGACCCGATTGTCTTCGTGGCAACAGACCATACCAGGTGTGTACCATGAGATGGAGGGGAGGGAGGGGGCTTAGGACAAGAGGGAGGCAGCCAGAGCTGACAGAATGGAAAGATTGTTGACTTCCTTCCTTCCTTTCTTAAATGTGGCTGTGGGTTATTTGAACATTCACGGAGGTGGTAAAGATGTGCATTATTCATTGACCCAGCCACGCAAAACTATTTTAAGCGAGTTATGAGGTTGCAGCCAGTGGGTTTTGTTTTGAAAGTTGATACTTTTGAGTTTAGTTTTAATGTCCTTGTGATTATATGGCCAGTAGTTTGTCCACTAGAGTCGGTTACCAGCAGAATTGGCTCGTAAGCGCACACTCCCTGGAGGGAGACCATTTCAGTCTTTCGATACTCTCACTGAAGTTCAATTAGATCACTATTCTCAACTTGTACTTCATTTATCCACCTTTGCTTTCCAACTGCAAAAATGTCACAGATTCAATATAACTGACAGTAGAGGGGAGATGAGGAGAAATGTGATGTGGAATGCTCTGCATTAAAGGGTGATGGAAACAGTTTCGATATTCTTTGAGGTAAATTCACCTCCTGACTCCCCAGAGCATGTCCACCAAAGACATAGCCCAATTCAAGAGAGTGATGGAATATTCCCCACTTGCCTAGATGAATGCAGCTCCAACAACAATCAAGAAGCTCAACATCGTCCAGGACAAAGCAGCCCCCTTGCTTGTCACTCCCTCCACTGCCAATAGCTATGTGTACCATCTACAAGATGCACTGCAGCAATTCAGCAAGACTCCTTCAACAGCACCTTCCACCTACCACCATCTGCAAGGTCCCCTCCAAGTCAAATACTATCCTGATATAGAAATATATCGTCGTTCCTTCAGTGTCGCTGGGTCAAAATCCTGGGACACCCTCCCTAACAACATTGCATTCTGAAGAAGAGTGAACATGAACTGTTTCTTTCTCCACAGGTGCTGTCTGAATTCCTCCAGCACTTTCTTTTTATGGCAGTAGATATTCCTACACCCTAGGATCGTAGCGCATCAAGAAAGTAGCTTACCTCTTCCTTCTCCAGAGGCAACTAGGGATTACCAGTAAATGCTGGCCCAGCCAGGGACACCATGTCCTGTGAGCAAATTTTTAAAAAAGTAAAAACTTAAAAGGTGAAACAGAAACGTAGGACATAATGGAAAGAGTGAGGTGGAGGGGCATTGGGACTAACTGCAGAGATCTTTGAGAGTGGGGACAGGCACAATGAACTGAATTGCCTCCTTGGTACTTTAGAATACCATGATATCTGTAAACCTGGTTCACAGATAAGTTGTACCCACCCTGAGATACACAAGCCCAAAATATGGTCATTGAGATCAGAAGGTATATCCTCCTGAGAAGGCAGACAGTTGGTGGATATTTTTAAAGCCACTACTTTTTAGTAGCAGTTATGTGTTGCGCAGCTAATTCCTCACTTGCACACTTAGGGTTCGGATTGTGACTCACTTGTTTAGCAGTTATGATGGATGTTGGCTCAAGCTAAGTCTGCTGACTCCAGTGTTCTCTAGTGCTAAGTACCCACCTATCCTGCTGCCTATATACAGTTATCTGCTCTTCCACATGTGTGAGGCTAAGGGGTGAGCATCATTAACAATTCAATTGTAGAAGGAAACATAAAACAACTGTACCTGTATTAATGAAACACCTTGACTATGTTGAATATCCTTAGGGACTTCACTGGAGGGTCAAAAGACAGAACAAAGATAACATAAAATTACTGGAGCGATTGGAACAGACAATTGAAAATTTGGCCATTAAGTTTGGTTTTAAAGAGTATCTTAAAGGGATGGTGGGCCAGAGAGGTTTAGGGAGGGAATTCCAGAGCATAGGGCCCCAAGCAGCTGAAGGTGCAGCAACCACTGGCGGAGAATTGGGGATGCTCAAGAAACTGAAATGGGATGTGGGTGACACTGGCTGGGCCAGTTCTTATTGCCCACCCCTAATTGCCCCTTGAGAAGGTGATGGTGGTGAGTTGCCTTCTGTCCTGCTGCAGTCCTGTCAGGGCACCTACAATGCTGCTGGCTCTTGGATTTTGAACCATTTATTGAAGGAACAGCGATGTTTTTCCAAGTCAGAATGGTGAGTGGCTCGGAGGGGAACTTGCAGGGGGTGGTTTTCCCATGTATCTGCTGCCTTTGTTCTTCTAGATGGAAGTGGGCAAGGGTTTGGAAGGTGCTGTTGAGAGAACCTTGATGAGGCTCTCTGAAGACTTCTTGGCTGCGATGGAAACAGTCTCAGTATCTTAGGTCTCTCCTCATGGCTACAATTTGCCCACTGACATTATCTTGGTAATGTTCTTCCTCAGAGTTTGGTATTTTGAATGTAATACGGCATCCAAAACTTACTGGGTCAAACGTGCTTTCTACAAATTTACATTGTTTCTTCGTTCTCCAAGACCCATTTAAAAAGCTCCAAACGATGTTGGCCTTTCTCAAATGGCCTCACCCACGTTAATTTTCAGGGACTTATACTTTTGGATGCCCAGGTTATAATTCATTTGCAACTGTCAATGTTGCTCTTATTTTCGCTCCTGAAATGTATTTCCTCACACCTATCCACATTAAATTGTAACTGCCACCAAATTAGTCGTTCTGCCTAACCCCTCCGGCCTTTCTGAAACTATTTTTACACCTTTCACACTTCTGAATGCTAATTCTCCAGGATTTCTGTGTCGGGTTTAGTGGAAGGCCTGATTTGGAGATTGGTGGGAGCAACCTTGCCTGGCTGAATGGCCTTTGCCTGTCCCATGGTTCCCTGCATTAAAAGGTTACACTGCCTAATCAGGCATTACTCAGCACAGAACTTGTAATCCCTTCATCAGCATGTGCTTCCGGTTTCTACCACCAGTGCAACTTCAAGCATTCAAAGTCCGGACACCTTGGTCCTCTGTAATCTCAGGGTCATGTGCTTAAAACATCTGTCATTGTTAGAATTATTTGCTGCTGCTCCCAGGTTCATCAGCTGTTTTTTAAACTTGTCGCAACAGGCAATTGACCCAAGCAAAATGCAAAATACCCAAATTCAGTTATAAGTACGGTGGCTGCTAATAGGTATGGCCTGCTGGGTTACAGTTGTCTGTCAGAAATTACTGCCTTTCAGAAGAAAGAATGCTCTGAATCTTAGAGAATGTTAAGAACATGGGAAGTGGCTGCTTGGTAGGTGGCAGGGAATTAAAACATTTTGAAGTTATGTTGCCCAAAATGTTGTGCTTTCTCGGTGTGCAGGCTGCTTGATGTCAGCAGACGTGGGACTTGTACGGTTCTGGGACATTGCTGTCTCCAGCTGGTTAATCATGATAATTGCAGTCTGTTATTTGTCTGCAGCAAGTGACGTCTTCCTTTTCTGAATGAAAAATAATGGCAGTCATTTTGTCTGAAGCCTCGCCTCGTTGGTATTTCTGTTCCTTTTTGTTTTGTGGCTTTGCTCAATCCAGCTTCTCCATTTTTTTTAAACTGTTATCCAGAGAATAAATCAATCTTCTCCCCACCCCTCCCACAAGTGTTTTGGAACTCGGGGCCAGGACATTTTAGGGGGTTGAGAGTGTGCTGAGGTAGGCTGGCTCATTTATTTCTCCATTACTGCCTTGCATCAGACAATCCTTTCCTACACCTCACTCAATTCCCCAGTCTCTCCAGCAAGGATGAAAAACCTAAAACGTGACTAACTGTGCCCAGGAGTTTCTGGAACAGAGCTTCCCAAAGTGCGGGTCAGGAACCCCAAGTGGAGTGGGGAGCTGGGATTTCTGAGGACCCAGTTCTGTTGCAGCAACAACCACCATGCAGTTTCCACTAAGTAAGCATAGCCGGTGCACTTAACCCATATCTTCTCTGACAGGTCTAACCCCTGCACCATGCTGTCTCATCTTTCACTCAGCAGCTTTGGCCATTTTCAAGCCCCAACACGATGGGAAAATATTTGGGAAATACTCTTTTAGTTTACGATAACAGGGATTGAGCTGAACTATGCAGGAATTGAAGATTTATCTCCTGGATTCTGCTGCTAGAGATAGCCAGGAAATAAGTCATGGGGGCAGCAAACAAAACTGTCTAAGTTTTAACATTAATTCTCTTGTAAAGCTCTTTTTAACTTAAGGGTAGTACCTTGAACAAATGTTTAAAGGAAGAAGTCACCCCTGTGGAGATACTCGTAAATATACTCTCAGATTCCATCCATGGCTTTACCAGGGCTCACCTGCTGTGGGAATGTTAAAATAAAGCCCAAAGGTCTAAACTAATAACCCAGCGAGTATGAATTACATGGCAGTTTGAGAAGTTAAATCCTGGCCTTATTAAAGATCTAGAATCAAAAATGACTGTGAAGCACAAACCGCCTGTTCTACTCAATCTCACACCTAATGTGCTTGACCTGTAAGTTGCTCTCTGATATATCAAAACTAGGGAGTAATGGTATTAGCAGGTGGCAACAAAGGAATGGATCATCAATACCAGCAATGGAGAAAGTAGCGACCGTGGCAGTGGTTAATAGCAGCAGTTTTACTAATTTGCCTGAGAAGCTTCAAGCCAACCCAGTCAGTGTGCGATTGGCTGCCGATGGCTGTACAACTCAAGCCGCTAATGGAGCCTTGTTGTATTTTTTTTGTTGTTGAAAATCACTTCCATTTTCTTCCATCCAATTCCATCCGTATCTGCTGTCATGGTGCCTCCCTCATCTGCCTCATCCTCACATGGGGACCATATCTCATCTGCAACCGCTCCTTGGCTTCCATCGTCCAATTGCTCCTAGATCAAGCCCCTGTCGTGCTGCCTTCCTCTTTGTCCTGCAGCTCTTCTAGCTCTGATCCAGAGATTTCTGGATGTCACTTTTTAGGAGTTCCTTTTGCTCTTGTAATTTCAGTTACCTCTTCATTAGAACATAGAACTGTACAGCACAGGAACAGGCCCTTCAGTCCACAACATTGTGCCAAACATGACACTAAATTAAACTAATCCCTTCTGCTTGCCTTTGGTCCATATCCCTCCATTCCTTGCATATTCATGTGCTTATCTAAAAGTCCCTTGAATGCCCGTATCGTATCTACCCCTGGCAGTGCATTCCAGACTCTTACCACACTCTTGTGTAAAAAAAAAAACTTGCCTCTCACGTCTCCTTTGAACTTTACACCTCTCACCTCAAAATGCATGCCCCTTAGTATTAGACACTTCAACTCGGGGGGGGAAAAAGATTCTGACTGTCAACCCTACCTATGCACCTCATAATTTTGTAGACTTCTATCAAGTCTGCCCTCAGCCTCTGCCACTCCAGAGAAAACAACCCAAGTTTTTCTAGCCTCCCCTTATAGCTCATACTTTCTAATCCAGGAAGCATGCTGGTAAACCTCTTCTGCAACCTCTCCAAAGTCTCCACATCCTCCCTGTAATGTGGTGACCAGAATTCAACTTCCATTAGTTATTGGTGTGAATGTAGAATTTTTTAGCATATGTGTTTGCATCGACATTTAAAAGGTCTGTTTAGACATTTTCTTAGTGTTGAGAGAGATAGGAAAATCCTTTGCTACAAGTTTGAGTTTTCTTCTTGTTAACACCATCCTCATCTTCACAAAATTATTTCTAGCTAACCCTATCCTTCCCAATTCTGCACTGCATCTCGCATCTACATCAGTTATAATTTCTTCAACCCTGCAGCCATTAAGGTTTGTTTTTGGAGGGTAACAATTAAGAAACTAGTTTGTTTTAGTTTTAACTTCAGGACAGAATTAATTGGTGGCATTCTAGACAATAGTGTACTTGGAAACCGAGTGTGCGTCTGCTACCAGCAGCATTGGGCCACAAAGCAGTTTTTCCATGGTCACAACAAGATAAGTGACTTTGCAAAGTTCTGGAGCATGTAGAGTGTTCTATGACATCAGGCATGAAAATAGGGCACTGCAGCAGTGTGCTATGGACAGGGCTGATGCTAAGATCAGAATCTGTATCTGGAAAATATATGTCAATGAAGACCAGCTTATCAGATTGAGAATCTGCCTCTCTAGCTCCCAGCTTATGAGGTAACCTAAGGAAAAACTGATGTCTGTGTGTACCTAGTCTTTCTTTCTCCACCAGGGGACTTGCCCAACATAAGGAGCTCACCCTGGTCCCAAATCTGGGTGTATCATTACAGCAGAAACCAACTTTGGTGAAGTGGGCGTTTTTGACATGAAGTTTTTGACAATTCCTGTTTGTTTCAATCTTTTGCAGGATGATTCGGAAAGCTTTGAGCCAGTCGGAGATGCGGAGAGCTGCCCGCAGACCTTCTGTGCAAGTTAAAGTGAAACTCATGAGTTCAGCTCGTTCAACTGGCCTAGGAGAGCCCATCATCCTGGAGGACTGACCATACTGATCTTATACACATGCACGCACAGACCTGTCTGGACACACACTCACATAGACACGCATGCACAGGCATACGTACACACAGAAACGTGTACAGATGCAGACTTTCATGCACATAAAACACAAATGTGAGCAAGTGAATGTGCATGCACACATTTAAACACACAGACACAAATAACCCACACATGGACACACAAACACACACCTCCTTCTCAAATCTTCAGGGAATTCACAAAAACGGAAGGGATTCTCACAAGTTTTCCCACCCACTTGCCCCAAGCCTTCCCTTTCTGTATTCTGACTGAACTGTGGGCCTGCAGTCACCATCTGCTCCGCTGGTCATGTGCATATCCAAGAAACACACAGTACATCGAGCAATGTATATAAACCCGACTGCCTCATTCCAAGCTTCGGTTTCAGTTTCATTGCCACTCCCAAAGGTATAATTGTGAACCCTGAATTATGAAATTTCTTGATGATCGTGTTTTGGGAAAAACTTGTACTGACTTTTTTTTTAAAAGTACTGAGCTGAAAGGTAGAGTTGCCCAGTTTGATATCAGGATTATTGATATACGGTGATAATATTTTGTGTGCTTTTATTTTTTATTTCTCTTGCTGCTTTTTAAACCTAGTGCTTGCCCAGACTACCCAAGGAAGGTTTTCTTCCACATGTTCAGTCAGGCAGCGGACAGTTCCAGGGTGTTTTGTTTTGAAATTTTTTGTTTTGTTCTTTGGGCTGCGCAGTCTGGAAATTTTTAAAGAGGTGAAACCAGACACAGAGATCTTTCTTTTGTATAAAAAAAATTAAAATTTGTTTTTTTTCCACTCTACTTGTTGTGTCGTGATGCAGAGGCTTTCCTTGCTGCGAATTGGTAAGAGTCCGTATGCACCTTCTGTTGTAGTGTAAGGGTCAATCACCCTCTCGTGCCTGAGGAGCTCCCGTTTTCAAGGTGAATTTTGTCATGACATTGAGGTGACCCTCTGAGTTCCACTTCCTGACTCAATTGGCCCTTCCCATGTGATATCAGTGTGCCCTCCTCTCATCATCCCAACAGGTCTATCTCACAGAGTCTCCTCCAGGGGTTTCACAGGAGCATCAATTAAACAGTTTGGTACTGAGTCATGTGAGATATAGGATAAGTTATCATGATACAGAACGGGCTGCTACACATCCAACAACCAATGCCCCTCTCTTTTTCCATTATAAGAGACCATTCAGCTATGTCAAGGCTGTTCCTGCATTCCGTCAGATCCAGGCTGATCTGTATTCATTGCCACCAACACCCAGAGTTCTGTAATCTCGAACCGCTTTACCAACAAAAAGAGATTAACCTTGGTTATGGAGGTTTCACTTAATGTTTCCCCAATCTGTTTGTCTTTGCCTGGGGGAGGGCAATTATTCCAGTTCTCTCACTCCACAGCCCCCTCCCCAGCACACACATACGCACGCACACTGTCACACTCTCACACCCTCCTCCCCTCACCATCCCCAGCCCCTTGTGTGAGGCAGTGCTTCCTGACATCACTTGTGGTTCTGCCCTTTTTGTGCTGGATTGCACTTTCTCCCCATCCCCACCCTCTCTCTCTTTCTCCCCCACCCCCTCCTCTCACCCGTCCCCTCTCACCCATTCCCACACCCTCCTGTCTTCCCCCTTGTCTTTTCTCTACCCTCTTCTCTCTTCCCAATCTCCTCCTCCCTCTCCCCATCTCCCCCCGCTCTCGTTCTGCGCCCATCCCCACCCCTCCCTCCATCTTGCCCAACCTCACCCTTTCCCCCACTCCTGTGTCTCCTCCCTCCCCACCACCTCTTTTCCCTCCCTTCTGTCACCCTACTCCTTTTTCCCCACCTCTGCCCCCCCCCCCCCCCCCCCCCGCCCCCGCCCCAGATACAGCCTTTGTCTCTGGATTACCCTTGAATCATGGACACTCCTCTGTTTAATAACAAGACAGGGTGCCAGAGTCCTTTGTCACCACCGAGCTCAAATTCAGCTTTACCTGGGCAAGGGAGAGGAGAAAGGGACAGTTTGAAAAGTCTTTGTTGAGAAGAAACTGCATGTGAGGTGCTTTAAGCCAATCTGAAGGTACACCCTTCAGGTACCCTCTGCTTTTGGAAGAACACAGCCTCATCACTTTACTGCCCCTGGCCCAGGATGGGAAAGGGGTGGGTGTGTGTCTGTCTGTCTGTCTCAGACACACTCAGCAGCAAGGTCTGTGACACTGAGAGGCCAGGGGCTGCCTGTAGTGGAGAGATTCACAGAGATTTACCCTGCCTTTCTCCGCAGTGTCCCCAGAGATTTCACAGGAGCATCATTTAACCAGTTTGACAGCAGGACAAGTAAGCAACAGTTCGGTGAAAGCTGATAAAGGAAGCAGGGTGTAAGCAGGAAATCCCAGAGATGAAAGGGGAAGCAAATTGAAAAGTGCTGGGAGGAGCTAAAGGTTAGTCTTGTACTGACGGCTGATGACACACTATCATGGGCTCGGTATTCTAGAAAATTCCAGGAAAAGTCAGCTATGATTGGCCCCACCCTTAATCTTCACACACTAAATATGTTTTTCAGAAGAAGGGTCTAGGCCCGAAACGTCAGCCTTCCTGCTGCTCTGATGCTGCTTGGCCTGCTGTGTTCATCCAGCTCTACACCTTGTTATCTCACACTAAATATGGACTTGGTCCTCATACAGCTGTAATCGTTGCATCATCTGAGAGAGCAGTCACACCTTGCAGATTGATATGATATTCATAGAATCCCTACAGTGTGGAAGCAGGCCATTCGCCCCATTGAGTCCATACTGTACTTCAAAGAGCATCCCACCCAGCCCCACTCCATTCCTATAACTCTGCGTTTCCCATGACTAATCACCTAATTTGCATATCCCTAGGCACTGTGGGGCAAGTTAGCATAGCCAATCCACCCAAATCTGCTTGTCTTTGGACTGTGGGAGGAATGTGCAAACTTCACACAGACAGTCCCCCAGGGATGGAATCAAACCCAGATCCCTGCTACTGTGAAGCAGAACTGCTAACCACTGAGACATTGGGCCTATTGAATCATAGGGCTTTGCAGACTAGGGAAATTCTCCCCCTCAATCTTTAATCCCATTTCTTTTGAAAAGTTATTGTTGAATTTTCCTAAATGATTCATCCCAGCAACTTGCTGTTTTTAAAAGGATAAAATTCTCATCTACCCTCAAAGCTCTTTTGGCAATCATTTGATCTCCCAGTCCATTCCTCTGCTGTTCCTTACACCCAACCACTCCAATGGCACCTTCTTCTGTCTGCTGCGTTCACTGCTCACAGTGTGAGTTCGTCTATGTTGGTGAGACCACACACAGGCTGGACAACTGCATTGAGAAACATCTCCATTTGTCTATTGGCATGACCTCACCTTTCAGTTGCTTGTATTTTCAATAAACCACTTTGCTCTCATGTTAATTTTTCTGACCTGGGCCTGCTACAATGTTTCAACAAAGCTTAATGTAAACAGGATTCAACATTGATCTCCATCTGAAACCCTATCCATAATTTTGATTACATTTCCTTACTCTATCAGCACTGTCTCAATGGTATAAGGACCCTCACCAATTTTTACAGATGTGCTATAGAAAGCATTCTATCTGGGTCCATCGTAGTTTGGTACAGCAACTGCTCTGCCCAGGACCATAAGAAGCTACAGAAAGTTGTGAACGCAGTCCAGTCCATCATGCAAACCTACCTCACATCCATGGGCACGTTTGGACATTGAGCATTCTTCTGCTGCCTCCGCCTCCACGCTTACTTCTTTAACTGTGAACCCAACGCTCCCTCTACTGACCCCTTCTCCCGCCTCCAACACACCCCCTCCTCCTGGACACCACCCCAAGGCCTCCTACACTCCCTCGACCTCTTTATCTCCAACTGCCGTCGAGACATCAATCGCCTCAACCTCTCCACCCAAACTCACCCACTCCAACCTCTCCCCCACAGAGCCCTCCGCTCCAACCCTAACCTCACTATAAAACCCGCGGACAAGGGAGGCGCAGTTGTAGTATAGCGCACCGACCTCTACATCGCCGAGGCCAGGTGCCAACTCCCAGACACCTCCTCCTACTGTCCCCTTGCTCATGCCCCCACCCCTGACCACCAAACCATCATCTCCCAAACCATCCACAACCTCATCACCTCAGGTGACCTCCCATCCACGGCCTCCAACCTCATCGTTCCCCAACCTCGCACTGCCCGCTTCTATCTCCTTCCCAAAATCCACAAACCTGAATGCCCTGATTGACCCATTGTCTCCGCCTGCTCCTGCCCCACCGAACTTATCTCCACCTATCTCGACTCCATTTTCTCCCCCTTGGTCCAGGAACTCCCTACCTACGTCCGTGATACCACCCATGCCCTCCACCTCCTCCAGAACTTCCAATTCCCCGGTCCCCAACACCTCATCTTTACCATGGACGTCCAGTCCCTCTACACCTGCATTCCCCATACAGATGGCCTAAAGGCCCTCCGCTTCTTCCTGTCCCGCAGGCCCGACCAGTCCCCCTCCACTGATACCCTCATCCGCTTAGCCGAACTCGTCCTCACCCTCAACAACTTCTCTTTCAATTCCTCCCACTTCCTACAGACAAAGGGGGTGGCAATGGGTACCCGCTTGGGCCCAAGCTACGCCTGCCTCTTTGTAGGTTACGTGGAACAATCCCTCTTCCATACCTACACTGGCCCTAAACCCCACCTCTTCCTCCGTTACATTGATGATTGTATCGGCGCCGCCTCGTGCTCCCACGAGGAGCTCGAACAGTTCATCCATTTCACCAACACCTTCCACCCCAACCTTAAGTTCACCTGGACCATCTCTAATACCTCTCTCTCCTTCCTGGACCTCTCTGTCTCCATCTCTGGCAACCACCTAGAAACTGATATCCATTTCAAGCCCACCAACTCCCACCCACCTTCCTGCAAAAATGCCATCCCCTATTCCCAATTCCTTCGCCTCCGCCGCATCTGCTCCCAGGATGAGGCATTCCACTCCCGAACATTTCAGATGTCCTCATTTTTCAAGGACCGCAACTTCCCCCCCTCATTGGTCGAGAACGCCCTCGACCATGTCTCCCGCATTTCCGCAACTCATCCCTCACACCCCCTCCCCACAATAACAACCAAAACAGAATCCCCCTCATCCTCACATATCACCCCACCAACCTCCGGATCCAATGCATCATCCTCCGACACTTCCACCATCTGCAATCCGACACCACCACCAAAGACATTTTTCCCTCCCCACCCTTATCTGCTTTCCAGAGGGACCGCTCTCTCCGTGAATCCCTTGTCCACTCCATACTCCCCACCAGCCCCACCACCCACGGCACTTTTCCCTGCAACCGCAGGAAGTGCTACACCTGCCCCTACACCTCCCCCCTCACCCCCATCCCAGGCCCCAAGAAGACTTTCCACATCAAGCAGATGTTCACCTGCACATCTGCTAATGTGGTATACTGCATCCGCTGTTCCCGTTGTGGCCTCCTCTACATCGGGGAAACCAAGCGGAGGCTGGGGGACTGCTTTGCAGAACACCTACGCTCGGTTCGCACTAAACAACTGCACCTCCCAGTCGCGAACCATTTCATCTCCCCTCGCAATTCGTCAGACGACATGTCCATCCTGGGCCTCCTGCAGTGCCACAACGATGCTACCCGAAGGTTGCAGGAACAGCAACTCATATTCCGCTTGGGAACCCTGCAGCCCAATGGTATCAATGTGGACTTCACAAGCTTCAAAATCTCCCCTCCCCCTACCGCATCCCAAAACCAGCCCAGCTCATCCCCGCCTCCCTAACCTGTCCTTCCTCCCACCTGTCCCCTCCTCCCACCTCAAGCCCCACCCCCATTTCCTACCTACTAACCTCATCCTGCCCCCTTTACCTGTCCATCCTCCCTGGACTGACCTATGTCCTCCCTACCTCCTCACCTACACTCACCTTTACTGGCTCCATCCCCACCTCTTTGACCTGTCTGTCTCCTCTCCACCTATCTTCTCCTCTATCCATCTTCTATCGGCTTCCCCCTCTCTCCCTATTTATTTCAGCACCCCCTTCTCCTCCCCCATTTCTGAAGAAGGGTCTAAGCCCGAAACATCAACCTTCCTGCTCCTCTGATGCTGCTTGGCCTGCTGTGTTCATCCAGCTCTACACCTTGTTATCTCACATCCATGGGCTCTGTCTACACTTCTCGTTGCTGCGGAAAAACAGCCAACACCATCAAAGATCCTAACCTCTTCCATTCGGCAAAAGATACAAAAGCCTAAACATATGTACCAACAGATTCAAGAACAGCTTCTTTCCTGCTGTTATGAGACTACTGAACGGACCTCTCAAATTTCAAATCAAATGTTGATCTTGCTTTTGTACACCTCCTGTGCAGCCTTAAACTTGTATGCCTCGCTCTGTTCAATCACCCTATGATCTGTATGTCCTCATAAGTTATGATCTGCCTGTACTGCTCACGAAACAAGACTTTTCACTATACTGAGGTACATGTGACAACAATAAATCAAAAATATCAAATCAAATGCTCTTGGCAAAAGCAAACTATTTTCCATTATTTGCACCTACCATTGCCACCAATTCTGCATCTCTAGCCCTCCTTTACTACCATTAGCATTCTTCTTGTTCACTGATCACCCTCACCATTTGTTCCACTCACTCCTCATCGCCCTTTCTCAACAGCATAAACATCTTCATTTTCCAGTCTTATTCCAAAGTTCCTAACGGGAGTCATATTGAACTCAAAATGCAAACTCTGTCTTTCTCTAACAAATGCTGCCAGATCTGCTGAATTTCTTCAACACTTTGTTTTTGATTATGATGTCAGATCTCCAGCCTCTTCAGTATTTTGTTTTATTTCATGGCTTTGTGCATGGGAAATCATATCTCACTAACTTGACTCCGTTTTTTGAAAAAGTAACAAAGAGTATTGATGAGGGCAGAGCAGTGGACATGATCTAAATGAACTTCAGTAAGGTGCTCAACAAGGTTCCTCATGGTAGACTGGTTAGCAAGGTCAGATCACATGGACTACAGGGAGAACTAGCCATTTGGATACAGAACTGGCTTGAAGGTAGAAGATAGAGTGGTGGAAGGTTGCTTTTCAGACTGGAGGCCTGTGACTAGCAGTGTGCCACAAGGATCGGTGCTGGGTCCACTGCCTCTTGTCATTTATATAAATGATTTGGATGTGAACTTAGGAGGTATGGTTACTAAGTTTGCAGATGAAATCAAAATTGAAGGTGTAGTGGACAGCAAAGGACGTTACTTCAGAGTACAAAAGGGTCTTGATCAGATGGGCCAATGGGCCAAGGAGTAGCAGATGGAGTTTAATTTAGATAAATGTGAGGTACTGCATTTTGGAAAGGCAAATCAGGGCAGGATTTATACATTTAATGGTAAGGTCCTGGGGAATGTTGCTGACAAAGAGACCTTGGGGAGCAGGTTCATAGTTCCTTGAAAGTGGAGTCGCAGGTAGACAGGACGGTGAAGAAGGTATTTGGTACGCTTGCCTTTATTGGTCCATGCATTGAGTATCGGGGTTGGGAGGGTCATGTTGCGGCTGTACAGGACATTGGTTAGGGCCACTTTTGGAATACTGCATTCAATTCTGGTCTTCCTGCTCTAGGAAGGATGTTGTGAAACTTGTAAGGGCTCAGAAAAGATTTACCAGGATGTTGCTAGGCTTGGAGGGTTTGAACTATAGGGAAGGGCTGAAAAGGCTGGGACTATTTTCCCTAGAGCGTTGGAGGCTGAGGGGTTACCTTATGGAGGTTTATAAAATCATGAGAGGCATGGTTAGGGTAAATAGACAAGGACTTTTCCCCCAGGGGGTGGGGGAGTCCAAAACTAGAGGGGCATAGGTTTAAGGTGAGAGGGGAAAGATTTAAAAAGGACCTAAGTGGCAATTATTTTCATGCAGAGGGCAATGAGTGTATGGAATGAGCTGCCAGAGGAAGTGGTGGAGGCTGGTACAATTACAACATTTAAAAGGCATCTGGATGGGTACATGAATAGGAAGGGTTAGAGGGATATGGGCAAAATGCTGGCAAATGGGACTGGATTTATTTAAGATATCTAGTTGGCATGCACAAGTTGGATTGAAGTATCTGTTTCTGTGCTGCACAGCTCAGTGACCTGAAATTTTCCTCTGGTTACTGACTCTCCTGCCAATGGAACAGTGTCTCCTTCCCTACTCTGTCAAAACCAGCTAGGAGCTGCCTTTAACCTCCTCTGCCCTGAGGAGGACAATCCCAGTGACTGCAATCTCACTCCACTCTCACTGAAATCCATCAGCTCAGGACCCATTGTTCCTCAGCATCCTTCAAAAGGGCCTTGACATCCTTCCTAAAGTGCGGGGCCCAGATCCGAGCCCTGTGTTGTAACTGAGGCCGAACTAGAAGTTTATAAAGGGTTACCAACGGCTCACTTTCTTTTAAACGATCCTTTTCAACCAGTCATACTGGCTTCAAAGACTTGTGAGTGTAAATCTCCAATCTGTCTGTCCCAGCACCCCCTTTTTGTGTTTTTTTTTAAAAACCAACCTTTACCAATTTGTTTCACTTTTTAAAAAGCCATGTACCTAAACTCTGCTCTGTTAACGTGAATGCTGTTTAACAAGTTGATTTTAACTCTTGCTGTTCCAATGGAAGTCCAATTGTGGTCACCACATTACAGGAAGGATGTGGGGGCTTTGGAGAGGGTGCAGAAGAGGTTTACCAGAATGCTGCCTGGATTAGAGGGTGTGAGCTATAAGGAGAGGCTAGAAAAACTCGGGTCGTTTACTTTGGAGCGGCACAGGCTGAGGGGAGACCCGACAGAAGTCTATAAAATCTAAGGTATGTAGATAGGGTTGATGGTCAGAATCTTTTTCCCAGAGTTGAAATGTCTAATACTGGGGGCATGCATTTCAAGTGAGAGGGGGAAAGTTCAAAGGAAATATAACAGGCAAGTTTTTTACACAAGAAAGTGGTAGGAGTCTGGAAAGTGCTGCCGGGGTGATCGTGGAGGCAGATACGATAGGGGTGTTTAAAGGACTTTTAGATTAGCATATCAACATGCAAGGAACAGAGGGATATGGACCAAGGGCAGGCAGAGGGGATTAATTTAATTTGACATTTTGTTTGGCATAACATCGTGGACTGAAGGGCCTGTTCCTGTGCTGTACTGTTCTTTGTTCTCTGGAATATGATTTCACCGAGAGAGAGGGTGCCTTTGTTGCTCTGGAATCTTGCAGAGTGACACTTTGTAAATTTACTTAATGAGCAGAGATAACCAAAAGGTAGCCTTATCCCCAAGTGTTAAGACCTGGTGAATGAGGCTTGAATCACAAAATGTTAGCATCCAAGTTCAACAGTTAATAGGGAAGGAACGTTAACCTTTATTTCAAAGGGAATGGACTATAAAAATAGGGAGGTTTTGCTAAAACTGTACGAGGCACTAATCAGACCACAGCTGGAATATTGTGAACAGTCCAGAAAAGTTAGACTGGTGTTGAAGGTTCATTCAGCTGATCCTGGGTATGGAGGGTCTGTCTTATGAGGTGAGGTTGAGTAGGTTGGGCCTGTACTCATTAGGATTTGGAAGATTGAGAGGAGACCTTATTGAAACATGCAAAAATCTTAGGGGCTCGATAGGAGAGATGTGGAGAAGTTATTTGACCTTGTAGGAGGGTCTAGGACAAATGGGCATCATCTCAGAATAAGAGGTCACCCATTTGAGACTGAGACATGGAGGAATTTCTTCTCCCAGATGATAGGGAATTTGTTCAATTCTTTACCACAGAGGGCTGTCAAGGCTAAGCCATGAAGTGTATTGAAGACTGAGCTAGACAGATTTTTAATCAGGAAGGGAATCAAGGCACAAAACTGGAGTTGAGGAGGATGAGATCAGCCATCACCTCACTGAATGGCCATACTCTCAAGCAGCACATTCCAGGCTCTAACCACACTCTGTATGAGAAACATGTCCCTCACATGACTGTTGCTTCTTTTGTCAATTACCTGCAACTTGGGTTGTCTAATCCCTGACCCTCCCACGAAGGGTAATAGTTTTTCGTGTTCTACTGTCTGCACTTCTCACAATTTTGAAGGCCTTGATCAAATCACCTCATAATGCCTCTAAAGTTAATTGCCCCAACTTCCCGAATCTATCTACAAAACTGAGGTTCCTTATGTCTGAAACCAATCTGATCAATCTTTTCTCCACCCTCTCTACTGCCTTCACATCTTTCCTAAGTGTGGAGCCCAGAACAGCATACAATGGTCCCACAGAGGTTGAAGCAACGTGTTATTGAAGTTTACCATATCTCCCTTGCTTTTGTATATCAGCTTTCTCCTCTAACAGAACAGGCTTCAGGGGCAGAATGACTTCTTCCTGTTATTATCTAGCAGCTTGAGGAGCTGAGTGGTCTCCGTTTACTATGTAATAAACTAAAGAGGTTGAACGAACTCTTCCTGTTCTAATGTAGCAGACTCTTAGCATTGAATGTCCTCCTTTTGTCTATCTGTAATAGGCTTGATGGGCTGAATGGTCTGTTCCCACATTAAATTCTAGACTGCTAGAATGGCCTGTCCCTGCGTAACATGGCTAATTAGCTGAGTTGGCCCCTTGTGACAGGCTCAAGGGGCTGAATGGCCTCCTCCTGTCACTGTGTCACAGCCCTGAGGAGGGGGCTGAATGGCCTCCTCCTGTCACTGTGTGACAGCCCTGAGGCTGAATAGAGATTTTAACTGTTACAAACTGATGCGTAAATGTAGAATCATCCATTGGTTCCAACTGGAGTCCATTCAGCCCATCAAGATCAGGTGGGCTCCCTGCTAGTAACTCTCTCCTTGAACCTGCAATTCCCCTTGACAGCATAGCTGCATGTGGGATATGAGCCATGTCACACCCGCCACAGGCATTAGGGGCAGGAGTAAATCTGACAGGATTACAATTCAGTTTAACCCCTTGGTGGGGGTAGTTTCAAACACTGGCTCATTGAGGGGCTGGGCGCGAGGGCCGAGTTGTATTATCGCAAGACTTTAAACCAGAGAAATGAAAGAACTGTGAATGCTGTAAATCAGAGATAAAAGTAGAAATTGGTGGAAAAGCTCAGCAGATCTGGCAGAAAGAGTTCTGAGGAAGGGTCACTCAACCCGATACATTGACTCTGATTTCTCTCCACCAATGCTGCCAGACCTGCTGAGAAATTCCAGAAATTTCTGTGTTTGTTTCTAACCTAGAGGTAATGTCCTGGGGACCTGGGTTCATATCCTGTCATGGCAGATGGTGGGATTTGAATTCAATGAAAAAATACTGAAATTAAGAGTCTAATGATGACTGTGAAACCATTGTTGATTGTTGGAAAAACCTTTATGTACAGTCTAAGAATAAGGGGGTAGGCCATTTGGGACTGAGATGAGGAAGAATTTCTTCAGCCAGAAAGTTATGAACCTATAGAATTATCTCCCACTGGAATTTGTTGGGGGCTGGTTCCTTAGATATATTCAAGAGGGAGCTGGATGTGGCCCTTGAGGCTAAAGGGATCAAGAGATATGGAGAGAAAGCAGGACAGGGATACTGCGATTGGAAGTGATTGGAACCAGATGGACCTCATTGGCAACAAGGTCCTTGATCGGCGTTGTTAACTTGGGGCAATCGAGAAAGTGCTGGCTGACCAATATAACCAGGAGATTCCTACCCTCCCCCTCACTTTTTCTCTTACATAGGCTTTGCCTCTGGGGCTCTGCTTGATGCTGGTTCTTTGGTCACATGAGTGTTTTTTTTCCTGGTGGCGGTATGCTAATAAAATTATTTGAACACCTGGTGTTCTTTTTTGACTGTGTCTCACACTAGCACACACAACAAGGGTGCTGGGGAAAATAAGAAAAAAGGAAAAAAAATATATAACCAGGAGATTAGAATCTCCTCAGTTCAGGCGACTGATAGTGAGCTGGCTGGTCGCAGTCAGGGTACTCCATCCTTAGAAAATAAAGGGTGGCTTGGAGATGGGAACCGGCCTCAGTGTTGTTGTTTCAGCCCGAGACTGCGCCTTGGTGTGTAAGTTCTGTGTGTAGGTCAAAAGCGCCATGTGTAGACCCTGGCTAGAAGTTCCTATACAGGAAATGCAAGCAAGCTTCCGTCGACTAGTTTTACAGCTGTCAATAACATCGTAACTCCTTGTATTTGGCGAAAAGAATTGTGATTAAAAAAATATAACCAGGAGATTCCTACCCTCCCCCTCACTTTTTCTTCCACGTCGGCTTTGCCCCTAGAGGCTCTGCTTGATGCTGGTTCTTTGGTCACATAGGCGTTTTTCCTGGTGGTGGTATGTTAAATAAGTTATTTGCAAAAAAAAACCAAAAAATATATAATCTCCTCAGTTCAGGGGACTGACTCCAGGCTGGCTGCAGTGGTGTACTGTACACAGGTAAATAAAGGGTGACTTGGTGATGAGAAAGAAAACATAACCAGGAGGTTTAGGATCTCCTCAGTTCAGGAACAGAATCTTGAGTTTGCTGGCCACAGCCAGTGCACTGTGCACAGGTAAACAAAGGGAGATGGGATACTGGCCTCTGTGCAGTTATTTCAACCGCATTGAGTGGTGTAGGAGGCTCGAAGGGCCGCATGGCCTACAGCTGCACCTATTTCCAATGAACGTGTGTGAGGGACAGAGAGATGGTATCTCACACCCCCCAGCGGCAGGGTGCAGTATTTCAGTGAGACTCTGTAACATTGAGCAGGGTGTCTGTATCTGCTCCATGGAGGGAGGGAGGCTGCACTTTGTTGGGATGGGGGCTGTGTGCGGGGTGACAGGGATGGAGTGAGGGAGCCCAGGCTCGCTGCTCGGTTGCGGGAGCCCGGGCTGAGCAGAGCTCGGTAAAGGGAGCCGGGACGTGGCTCCAGTGGCGCAATCGGTTAGCGCGCGGTACTTATAGAGCAGTGCGGGCGGTGAGCTATGCCGAGGTTGTGAGTTCGAGCCTCACCTGGAGCACTGGTTTTATCCCCGCCCGGCTTTTGGGCTCAAAAATTGTTCGTACCGAGCAAATGCACCGTGCCGATGCAGCCGGGGGAATTTCTCTGTCCATCATTCGTTCATTTTACTGTGAATACAAGCCGGGGGACAAATTAAAAGCTGGCTTTTTTTTAATGATCAAACCGAAGGATGCTGGAAATCTGAAACGAGAACAGAAATTGCTGCAGTCTCAGGATCTGTGGAGACTCTTCTTCAGAACACAGATTCTCCAACAGTTTTTGCTTTAATTCCTGTTCTTTTGTCTCCCTGCCGAACCGTTTTCAGATAGAAAGGTCAGAGAATCACAAAATTGTGAAAGAGGCTTTTGATTAGGTTCCCCATGGTATGCTCATTCAGAATTAAGGGAAATTTGGCTGTTTGGATACAGAATTGGCTGTCCCCAGTAGAAGACAGACGGTGGTAGTAGATGGAAAGTATTCAGCCTGGAGCTTGGTGACCAGTGGTGTTCCACTGGGATCTGTTCTGGGACCTCTGCTCTACGTGATCTTTATAAATGACTTGGATGAGGAAGTGGAAGGGTTAGAATGTTTGACATTGACAGGATGCAGAGCTGGGCAAAGAAGTGGCAGGTGGAATTCAACCTGGAAAAGTGTGAAGTGATTCATTTTGGAAGGTCGAATTTGGATGCAGAATACAGGGTTAATGGCAGGATTCTCGGCAGTGTGGAGGAACAGAGGGATCTTGGGGTCCACGTCCATAGATCCCTCAAAGTTGCTACCCAAGTTGATAGGGTTGTAAAGAAGGTGTATGGTGTGTTGGCTTTCATTGGAAGGGGACATTGAGTTAAAGAGCCACGAGGTTATGCTGCAGCTCTATAAAACTCTGGTTAGACAACACTCACAATATTGTGTTCAGTTCTGGTAGCCTCATTATAGGAAGAATGTGGAAGTTTTAGAGGGTGCAGAGGAGAATTACCAGGATGCTGCCTGGATTGGAGGGCAGGTCTTATGAGGAAAGGTTGAGGGAGCTAGGGCTTTTTTCATTGGAGTCGCCAGCAGTGGTGGTGAGTCAGATACATTAGGGACATTCAAGCGACTCTTGGATAGGTACATGGATGTTAGTAAAATGTAGGGTATGCAGGGTATGAACTTAGAGTAGGATAATAGGTTGGCACAACATCATTGGCCGAAGGGCCTGTACTGTGCTGTACTGTTCTATGTTCTACATAGGCTATTCGGCCCATGATATCTGTACTGGCTGTCTGAGCATTTTGACCTAGTCCCAAAGTCTTGCCTTTCCCATAAGACCATAAGACATAGGAGCAGGAGTAAACCATTCAGCCCATCAAGTCTGCTCCTCCATT
>NC_063374.1:10507831-10512012 GCF_021869965.1 Rhincodon typus | reverse complement strand
CCCGAAACGTCAGCCTTTCTGCTCCTCTGATGCTGCTTGGCCTGCTGTGTTCATCCAGCCCTACATCTTGTTATCTCAGATTCTCCAGCATCTGCAGTTCCTGCTATCTCTGATATACACAGATATTTAGACAGTGATTTATTAATCACCCTTCAAATGATCAAGATTTCCAAAATGCGACATAAGCAGCTTCAAAAGCAACAACAGCAGTATGAATGTATGAAGGACCTGTGGGGTGAGATTGTATTAATGAGAGACAGAAACACTGAAGCTTTTTCCAGTGACTCTGGGATCCCAGCTTTCTACCCTCTGCCCGGTAGCTGAGGGCATAAATCCTAGTGACCTTCCCCATCTCCATCTGGTTAACCAGTGCCCCAGTCTCCATTCCCATTCTCTGGAATACCCAGGACCCACTCACCATTCCCCATATCCCTATCCATATGGGATGTTTTATCCCAAACCACCTACCAAGGTCCTGGAATAAAAACATCAACCATAACCTTTCACAACATCTTTATCCAAAATCACATCCATTCACACAGACAATGATAAACTCTTCACCTTTGTGCATTCCCTTAGCGCCTGTGCTGTGGGGGCCTTTACCTGTCCTAATACTCCTGCCCACAGAGTATAGCATGGCTGCTGGAAGCAGCTGCCTTTCACTGGCTGACACAATGGATGTTCTGGCAGGACGACCTGCCCTGGAAGCTGAGGGGAGGTTTAAGGCAGGAACATCTCGTTCTCAATGTTCTCAGCGATGGCAGAGTTTCTATCACAGCTGGCTGAGTGATGGAGAGCACTGTCTCCTCCACAGGGCTCAGGAGTTGTAGGTGTGACTCTCTCCACTGTTTCTCATCTGCTCCCTCCCTTTGGGTTTCGCGTTGTCCAGCAGGAGATGGAGGATTGTCCATGAGCTGTGGGGACCTCTCAGCTGCTCCATTGACTTTGTTTCTTCTTCCAGCTCCCAGTTACAACCTACAATCTGCTAAATGAAGAGGCAGGACAAATGCTGCCCTTGTTATGGGACCAGGCACAGGAAGATCCTAATTCACAGTTCCCACAGGCTGTAAAAACATTTTCACCACCTTGTATCAGTGTCTCACACACTTGGCGAGATCTCAGATTGGGAGAAGAAGGATACAATAGATCCGCACTATGTGATTACCTGGGGAATCATGGAATCTATCACCTGATAGGATACACATTTTCCACATCGAATCTCGTTGACAAAATGCTCACAGTTTGCAGTTGTTACAACACATTTCCTTCTCTTTCCAACCTGTGCTTCAGCATCTTCTGATATCTTCTCAACAGGTAAAGGTTTCCATATTTTGTCAGAACTGTTGTTGACTTTGTAGTGATTCTTTCTAGTAACATCAATGAGACGCTGTTTTTTAACCATGGCATAAGTCGTAGAGCTGGAGAATCTGACCATCGATGCTGAACCAGATCCTTTATCTAGTGAATATATTCAAGGAGCAGGTCATTGAGAGAGTGTTAGAATATCCAGCGTGAATACAGATAGTGAAATGGAATCTGGTTAAAGATACTGAAAGGAATGTGTTACTGAGACTGATTCAAAACCCTCTGTTAGATACAAGTGAAAATTCTCTAGCGCCTTTAAGACTAAATGCCCTAGGGTGTATCAGAGAGCAATGAGGTGAGCAGTAGGGGCTATTGCGTTCAGGGAACTGAGCTTACCTTCGCTCAGAGGGTTTAAGACAGCTTTTAACATCCTTTTCTAATGGTAGAATCAAACTATGAAGCCCACAGTCAATGGAGACTGTCTATGTAAACGTTACACTGCAATTACCACCAACCAGTGGTGCTGCTACCGTGTCACTATTGCAGGGAAGGTGTAATTACAGTGTGACACCGCTCCGAGCCCAGATTATTGGCATCCCCCTTCCTCCAACAACACCAACAGACATCTTGCCATCGAGCGCTGGACTTCTGGGAGGTGGCAGTGTCATGGTAATATCACTGGGCCTGTAATCCAGAGGCCCAGGCTAATGGCCTGTGGACACCAGTTTGAATCTCACCACAGCAGACGGTGACATTTCAATTGGATGAACAAAGCTGGAATTAAAAGCTAGTTTAATAGAAGCCCACCTGGGACACTAATGTCCTTCAGGGAGGGAAATCTGACATCCTTCCCTGGTCTGGCCTACATGTGACTCCAGACCCAAAGCCATCTGCTCTTTGAAGGTGGCCTACTGTTCAGTTACCGATCTTCCTGCCAACCTCTTAGTCCAGTCAATCCTGCTGTGTTCCTGCCCCATTGAAGTTAGCTCTCCGCTAACCGGTGTTTCTTTCTCTGGATTGTTGCATGTCATTCTCTAGCACCATCCTGAGCCTGATGGTACAATGATCATTGTCTCCTAAATGTTTCCCCACTGACTCCAGACCAATGTGGCCCAGCTCATTTCCAAGGAGTAGGGAGAGAGCAGAGACACAGTGGCTGAGCCAGAAGAGAGGAATTGCTGGGGAGAGGTCATTTTCCAGGCTTCCTTCATTTCCTGTAAAAGAAGTCCAAATGTGGCTGTCTTCAAAACAATTGGAGTGGGGTCACAGTCCCACACACCACCCGAGCTGTGGGTGTCACTGGCTGGGACAGTATTTATTCCGCAGCTGTTGTTAAATATGCACCAAGTGTCTCGCTTTGCCATTTCAGAGGGCAATGAAAAGTAGGATCCAAGAGAGAACGTTGGAGGTGAATAGCAGGCCTCAAAATGCTTAGGAATACAGCTGGGACTAGTGTAAATAATGATAAGAAAACAGAAAGAGGGGAGAAGGAAAGGAAGTCCCAAATGGAGTTCAGCTGCATGTCTGTGAATGCCTGTAAATCCACTCCTCCATCCCCCACGAGAATCTTTCATCCCCTTGATCATCAGGAATTATTGTCATTATAGAGTGTTTAATGGGACCCAGGGGATGCCTCCAGGTATACGGATAACAAGGTCTTCAGTGAATGTGGAGAGCAAGAGAGAGTGAAGACCCTGGGATCGTTGTCCTCAGAGCAGGGAAGGTTCGGGGGAGATTGAATTGAGGTGTTCGGAATCAGGTAGGTTTGGTGGATTCAGTCAATGAGGGAGAAACTGGTTCTTTTCCGACATTTTCTGAAGAAGGGTCTAGGCCCGAAACGTCAGCCTTCCTGCTCCTCTGATGCTGCTTGGTCTGCTGTGTTCATCCAGCTCTACACCTTGTTATCCCAGGTCCTTTTCCTGATTGGGTTCAATCTCTGTCCCTCTGGTGACCTCCAGCTGCAGATGTGCGCAGACTTAAACACACTCATTCATAACATACCCACACAAACACTTGCTGATACAGATAATAGAGACATGTACACTCACGTACACCGTGTTCCTTCGGTGTCATGGAATCCCCTCCCTTTGGGCAAAATACTAAATAAAAATCAAAAGAACTGCAGATGTTGTAAATCAGAAACAGAAATTGCTGGAAACGTTCAGCAGGTCTGGCAGCATCTGTGGAGAGAAAGAGGAGTTAATCCTGAGGAAGGCTCACTTAACCTGAAACATTAGCTCTGCTTTCTCTCCAAAGGAACACGGCGTATGTGAGTGTCTGGGCCAACCCACAGCACATGGACTGCAATGGTTTAAGAAGGCAGCTCAACCCCACCTTCTCAAGGGGCAACTAGGGATGGAGCAGTAGACTGGAACACCCAGAGATGGCAACGTCCCATAAGTGAATATATTCAAACACACTCTCTCACTAACACAGAGACAGCAAGAACTGTAGCTGCTGGAGTCTGAGACAAGATAGTGTGGAGTTGGAAGAATGCAGCAGGTCAGGCAGCATTAGAAGGGCAGGAAAGCTGACGTTTCAGGTCAGTACCCTTCTCCAGAAATTCTCACCAACACAGACATTCCTCCACCACACTAACACATCCAGACAAGGGGGCAAGGGAGGCGTCGCTGCTCCTCCCAGCCGCTCGGGGGCGCTAGACTGGTCCTCCGGGTGTCTCGGCACTGAGTGCGCGCTGAACGTCTTGGCCACGGAGAGCGCGAGGGTCGCCGGGATACTGGAGGGGTGCCGGTCCGTTGGATGCCGGAATACTGGAAGACCTTGTAAAGTGGGAGGGCGGTAGTAACGCGGGAGAATTGGAGGCTCATGGTTCAGGATTCACAAAAAAGCCTCCTGTAAGGGAGTGGGGGGTCGGT
>NC_063374.1:10478684-10507731 GCF_021869965.1 Rhincodon typus | reverse complement strand
CCCTCCGACAGTGCGGCGCTCCCTCAGCGCTGACCCTCCGACAGTGCCCACTGGCATGGCGCTGACCCTCCAACGGCGCGGCGCTGACATCACAGCAGTCTCTCATTGATTTGAATGCTGCTCCCCAGAGAGATGGCGTAAGAGAAGTTTAATGAAATATAATTTACTGCTCATGTTTTCCTAAAAACATGCTTTTTTTCTTGTTCTGTGCAGTGTTGGAGCACTGTATCACATATCGCTTGAAGGAAGATAAGATTGTGAATGAGTGGATTGCTTTCAGCATGAAACGAAGTGGAATTGCACTGAATGCAGGAAATGTGGACATCTTTGAACATGAGGTAACAAATTTAGGAAATTTCACTCTTGGAGTTGTGTGAACAACCACACACTGCTTTATGGACTATAGGTGTCACAGGCCTGGGACAGCATTTATTGCCCGTCCCTAATTGCCCCTTGAGAACATGGTGGTGAGCTGCCTTCTTGAACCATTGCAGTCCTTCTACTGTAGGTAGACCCACAATGCCCTTAAAGTGGGAATTCCAGGATTTTGACCTAGCAACAGTGAAAAGCAGCAATTTATTTCCAAGTCAGAATGGTGTGCACCTTCAAGAGGCACTTGCAGGGGATGGTGTTTATTCATTGTTCAAAAAGGAGCCCCAGAGAAAATGAAAAATCTCTTGAGTAGCGATGAACATTTGTAACAATCAAGAATGACTGAACAGGCCTGAACTCTTTTCTGGAAGGAAGAGAAGGCTGAGGAGTGACCTGATTGAGTCTTTTAGACAATGCGGTGGGTTTGGATATATGTGGTCGTGTGGAGACTGGAACTAGGGAACCATCAATTCAAGATGAGTGTGTCCAATTGGGAATTCTTGAGAAGCCTCTTTGCCTGGAGAGTGGTGGGAGTGTACAGTCTTAAAGCATATTGGAAGGCGACCCACTAGGAAAGCTGCAATGGAGTAGGATAAATAACTGAAAAGGAGAAATTTGCAGGGCAATGGAAGAAAGAGCAGAATGTGTAGTGGGACTGATTGCACAGCCCTTGTAAAGAGCCAGCACAGTCACAATGGGCCAGATGTACCACATGAGCGATGACAGCCCTAACTTCAGTCAGAATCACTGTCATATTGGGACTGGAGAGGGTGAGTAGAACAGGCTGTTTTCATTCAGCTTATGCCTGTGACGCTTGCACATTCACGCATGTGTGGCCTGTTGGTGTGGATTTCAGACTACTGACCACCTCCCCTGACCCCCCGACCCACCTCCCCAACCCCAACCACCAGCCAGGCTCGTGAGCAACAATGAAGTTACTCCCAGTGACCCTTAAACAACCTGGCCTGTGTGAGCTTGAATATTCTCACTTCTGTAGCTGTCTGGATATCTTCCATAGTATAAATGCTGTCAAACTGAAAGAATAAGTCTGGTCCCTGACGCAGTCAGTTATATGTCGTCATTGCCAGAGCGAATAGTGGTGAGACAGAGCAATTTTGTATGGAATTGCACCCAGTGTGACACAACCAACAGAATGTTATTTTCATTTAGCCCCCTCACCCCCAATCTCGGCCCTACCTTAAAAATATTTCTCTCTCTCTCAGGTCCTTAGTAAAACCGCCAACAAGACTCGGCCAGCAGCAGTCAAACGGAACATCCGGACACCAATGCACGACCTGAACACCCTTGAAGAGCTGTATCCTTTTAAAGAAGCTCAGAATACAAGACCTGTGCAGTGTTCTTGAGAAATGATGCTGGAGATGTGTCAGGTGTCATCGTAAGGATTTCATATAACAGCCTTGCAAGTCCTCCTGTGACCCAAAGCTTGTAGCAGCTGATTCCTGTTGGAATTTACTTAATCTGTTCTCAAACGCTGACAAGCTGCACTGACGCTGAGGCGCTGCGAGATCCCAGAAACTGCAGTGTGATAAATGACTAGTTGTGTGTTTGGTGGTGAGAACTGAGAGATGAACATTGAGTGGAACAGCATGAGAGAGAAAGAGGGAGAGCTCTTTGATCAAAAGCACAGGATCTTTCACCTCAAATTGTGACAGTTGCGCTACCTTTGATATTGTGGGTCTCCCACAGTACTGAAGGGTAGACTGATTCTGTCATGGAGTGGGAGTTGTACCACTTGAGGTGGAGGTATTGCAAATTTTAGGCAGCGCAGCTAACGTGAAGGAGGTGGAGTCCGGGACAGAGCACTGAGATTAGTTGAACGTACTGTGGGTGCAGGGATCAATTCTAGTTAGTGCAGTGAAATGCAAAGCAGGACCTGCAGCCATGCTGCTGTAAGTGAGGCAGTAAGGGATTTATGGGGCAGTAATACTGGCCTGTTTCTGTGTTGTATAATGTGTGTGAAGAATGACAGTGGCCAAAACTGTGCAGCCAAAACGAGTGAGTCCCTGTGTGACCAATACATTTCCTTTGACTCTGGTCAGTGTCCAAGCAGAGACGGAGGAAGAGAACTTGCTTGATTCATACTGCACACCTGCTAAGGTACCTATCTTATTGCAGAAGACACTTTCCTTTTGACGGTCAGAATTAACTCACTTCACCTTGAGTTGTGACCCGTTTTTCTCTGAAGTTGTTGAGGGGGTGTGGGAGCCACTGGCTAGGCCAACATTCAGTGCCCATCCCTCATTGTCCTGGAGGCATGTCTGTATTTGTACAGTTGCAGGGTAGTTCCAGGATTTACCCAGTGGGCCCGCAGCTGATGTTCAGGCTGGCAGGTCCCCTTTCCCGTGCTTTGGCAATGCTACACTGAGAGGGAGTGTACAGGGCAGACTGAGTGGGATACCCTGGGTGTAAGGAGGAGGCAGACTGACTGGGACACTGTGGTGGAAGGGATAACGGGGAACAGACTGACTGGGACACCCTTTTGGGGGGTGGGGGGGTGCACAATGGGGGGTCAGACTGAATGAGACACTGAGAGTTTCTATCTTTTCCTCAGATATGGATTATGACTTCCTGAAGCAGCAAGACTTGAGCTAGGCAGGGGTACTGAAATGGGTAGGGTTTGTATGAATATGAATGTTGTTTTTGGAGGCTGGGGACTGTGGTGTTTGTTCTCAGTGTGTGCTTCCTGTTCAATCTGTACTCCCTTGCTAGGCAGGATCACAGAAGCGGGTGCTGACCACTCCAGAGCAGCCACAGTCAAAGAAGGTGTCCGTGACCCGCAGTCCACATCTCCTCTTCTCTCCAGCTTCCTTCTCTCCAAGGTAACAGTGCATTTTCAACTGGCAATTGGATATGCTGAGGTTGAGATATCAATCAAATAGAATGGAATTAGCTTTATTGTCACGTGCACTCGAATGAGTGCAGTGAAAAGTTTTTTGTAATGTTGTTGCTTTGGCACCATCATGTTCCAAGCTATAAGATCCACTTCCTGTGCAAGCAATCTACCCCAACACCCCTCCCGCCCCTGAGACCCCTCCCTATCTCTGTAAACCCACTCCAGCACTCCCCCAGCTCTGTTGTTGGTGGTAATTTGGAATCTTATTGGTTGGTTGGTGCCTGAATGAGTTATTTTTTGTTCTGCTGCCCTCAGTCCGAACCCATCTCCAAAGTACAGTTCCAGAGCTAACCGCGGTGAAGTTGTTGTCTCCTTTGGCACGGCGCAGGGGGCCACATGGCGAGGCATGGGGGCCAGGACTGCCAGTGTTCAGCTGCTACTCGCGCCTGAAGACTCAATCATCAAACGGTTCAAGTACATGTTCCAGAAGTTGCGTGACATCCGTGATGGTGAGTCCCATTCAAAGGTGCTGGCGTTTTGATTTCACCCACGTTTCTTTGGAAGAAGCAGCCCAGTTGTGGCGTGACTGAGGATAATCCTCATTTAGAGAGTATCACAGGTTCCCTGTTGTTCAGAAATTCCTTCTTCACTCTCCTGCTTAAAAGCGCACGTTTGCAACCAATCCTGTAAGGTGTGTTTGTGTTGGGGTGGGTGGTTGTGGTCTGGCCTCAGTTTGGGTCACTGTTGAGATCAGTCCCAGTGGAAAATTGGAGGGTTGTCGCTGGGTGACCCACACTGCTGATATTACCACTCTGCTTGACCGGAGGGCAGGTTTAGGCCCCAGGAAGAAACGATCGTCTTTGGAAGGGAGGCAGTTGTAAATTTATTAGAATGCTTTCAGGGATGAAAGAGATTACTTGCACTGGCAGGTTGTGCAGAAAAGGCTGGGACTGACGTCCTAGTGGACGTGTTTGCTTGAGTGGTTGGGGAGGGTTTAAACTAATATGCCAGGGGGATGGGAACCTATGTAAAGAGTCGGAGAAGAAGGCAACAAGAACAAAAACAAATGCTAGAAAAGGGAATAAGAAAAGTGATAGGCTGAGAAACCAAGGACAAGATTCAAACAGGGCTAGTGAGAAAAATAAGGAGGAGGCAAACACTGTTAAAAGGACAAGCTTAAAGGATTTGTGCCTTAATGCAGGGAGCATCTGCAATAAAGTGGATGAACTAATTGTGCGGATAGATCTAAATGAGTACGATATAATTGGGATTATGGCGACATGGCTGCAGGGTGACCAGGGATGGGAACTGTATGTCCCAGGGTATTCAGTATTTAGGAAGATCAGGCAAAAAGGAAAAGGTGGCAGAGCGGCATTGCTGATTAAAGAGGAAATTAACATAATAGTGAGAAAGGATATTAGCTCGGACAATGTGGAGTCTGTATGAATAGAGTTGAGAAATACCAAGGGGCAAAAAGCATTAGTTGGTGTCATATATAGACCCACAATCTGCAGTGGTGATGTCAAGAATGGCATTAAGCACAAAATTAGAGATGCATTTGACAAGGGAATATCGGTGATCATGGGTGATTTTAATCTGCACATAGATTGGGCAAATCAAATTAGCCACAATGCTGTAGAGGAGGAATTCCTGGAGTGTATATGGGATGGTTTTTCTGATCAATTTATGGAAGAACCAACTAGAGAGCAGGCCATCTTAGACTGGGTGCTGTGTAATGAGAAGGGAATCACTACCAATCTCGCTGTGCGAGACCCTTTGGAGATGAGCGACCATGACACGATAGAAATTTTTATCAAGATGGAGAGGGAGGTTGTTGATTTGGAGACTAAAGTGCTGAACCTTAATAAAGGAGACTACGAGGATATGAGGCGTGAGTTGGCCTTGATAGATTGGGGAGAGTTACTGAAAGGATGACAGTGGATAGGTAATGGCAGACATTCAAGGAATGCACTGGGGGAACTGCAACAACTGTTTATTCCTGTCTGTCACAAAAACAAAATGGCTAAGAGGGCCAATCCATGGCTCACAAAGGAAATAAGACATAGTATTCGATCCAAGGAAGAAGCATACAGATTGGCCAAGAAAAATAATAAATCTGAGATTTGGGAGCAGATTAGAATTCAGCAAAAAAGGACCAAGGGACTGATTAAGAAGGGAAAATAGAGTACGAAAGTAAGTTTGCAGGGAGCATAAACACTGATGCAAAGAGTTTCTATAGGTATGTGAAGAGACCGAGATAGGTAAAGACAAATGTAAGTCCCCTACAGACAGAAATGGGGGAATGTGTAACAGGGGACAAGGAAATGGCTGAGGTATTAAATACATTTTGGTTCTGTCTTCACAAAAGAGGACACAAATCAGATACCAGAATTGTTGGAGGATGCAAGATTTAGTGAGAGGAAAGAACTGAGGGAGATCAATATTAGTGGAGAAATGGTGCTGGGTAAATTGTTGGGATTGAAGGCCAATAAATCCCCAGGGCCTGATAATCTACATCCGAGAATAGTTCAGGAAGTAGCTCTAGAAATAGTGGATGGATTGGTGGCCATCTTCCAGAGTTCTATAGGCTCTGGAACAGTCCCTGCAGATTGAAGGGTAGCTAATGTCACTCCAGTATGCAAAAAGGGAGGTAGACAGAAAACAGGGAATTATAGACCAGTGAGCCTAACGTCGGTAGTGGGAAAAGTTCTCAAATCTATTCTCAAGGATTTTAAAGCAGAGCATTTAGAAAGCAGTGGCAGGAGCAGACAGAGTCAGCATGGATTTATGAAGGGGAAATCATGCTTGACAAATCTATTGGAAATTCTATGAAGATGTAACGAGTAAAGTTGATAAGGGGGAGCCAGTCGATGTAGTATATTTGGACTTTCAGAAGGCGTTTGACAAAGTCCCACATAAGAGACTAATGTGCAAGGTTAAAGCGCATGGGATTGGCAGAAGTGTATTGAGATGGATAGGAAACTGATTTGCAGAGAGGAAACAGAGTAGGAATTAATGAGTCCTTTTCAAATTGGCAGGCAATAACTAGTGGGGGTGCCAATTTATGTTACACTGATGAGATCCTCCTGGCCCACGTTCGAATCACTGCACTTTCCCAATCATTTCAATAGCAATGGAGTCACAAAACACCAGCTCTTGTCTTAAAAATTCAGAGCTCTCTTTACACAAAGTCATCTGACTTATCAAGAAATGGCAGATAATTCACAGTTCTCCTCCTACCTTTGACTTTCCCTTTCCAAAGCATAGCAGAAAATCGCTTCAGTGTATAAATGTCTATATTCCAGCTTTCATAGTCTAAGCATGTACATGTATTCCCAATAGTTTTGTAGATTGTCCTGAGAGACTGCAGAGCCTCTTCCAGTTGCTATGGCCCTATGGACCAGAAGTTCTTTGTATTTAAAGTGCTGGAGTATAAGGACGCTGAGATTCTGCTGCAGTTAAACAAAACCCTAGTAAAACTCCACTTGGAGTACCAAGAGCAGATCTGGGCACCACACCTCAGGAAGGATAGATTGGCCTTGGAAAGAGTACAACTTTCGTTTATTAGGATGATACCTGGACATCAAGGGTTTAAGTTATGAGGAGAGATTGTACAAATTAAGCCTGTGTTCTCTAGAATTTAAAGGTAAAGTGTGATCTAATCTAAGTTTTCAAGGTATTAACAGGGTAGATAAACATAAACTATTGCCACTGGTTTGGGATTCTAGAATTAGGAGCATAGGCTGAGAATGAGGGCCAGACAGTTCAGGAGAGATGGTGGGAAGCTCTTCTACACACTAAGGGTGGGAGAGGTTTGGAATTCTCTTCCCCAAACGGCAGTGGATGCCCGATCCGTTGTTCATTTTAAATCTGATAAAGATAATGTTTGTGTTAAGCACCGGTATTAAGGGATATGTGCGAACGGCAGGTCTGTGGGGTTAGGCCGTGGATCAGCCATGATCTCAATGAATGGTGGAACAGGCTGAATGGCCTACACCAATTCCTCTGTTCTCTTGCCTGTAATACCTGCTCTGTGTTCAATTAGTGTCCTCAGCTGGAAAGCAAGTGTTGGCTTCAGTGCCTTTTGGCTAGAGTGAGGGGAGTAACCAGCCAGGTTCCTGTCCCTGTTAGCTACTTCAAGTATGGATCAGACTCACCGTGTTGCTGTTCCCAGATGTGAACACAACACGTCCACATACAGATGAGATATGAGGGAGTGTGGTTTGTGGAAGGCATTGAACCTTCAGGATAGGGCAGTAAAATCGATTAGAAAATTGAACGTTCTAATGTGCTGTTTATTAATACATTCCAGTTCTCAATGACGGGATTGAAGACCTGAGTCAGGTTTTGACAGATCATTACAATATCGAGGACATCCAATCAGTGGCTATGCCAGCACAGGTGAGGAGCAAAATTCTGGTTCTTAATCATGCCCTTATCACGTGGACTGCATTGAAAATGGCCCAGCGAATATAGTATTCACAAAACCTAAACCTATTCAGAAGAAATAGTAATCTCAAGAATTAAGTCAACACAGTATGGAGTTAAAGGAACACAGCGGGTCAGGCAGCATCAGAGGAGCAGGAAAGTCGATGTTTCGGATCGGGACCCTTCTTCAGAAATGGGGAGGGGGCAGGGAACTTGGAAGTAAATGGAGGAGGGGTAGGGCTGGGGGAAGGTAGGTGGAGTGGTGCTGGGTGGATGCAGGTAGAGGATAGTGGTTATTGGTCAGTGGGAAGGGTGGGATAGATAGGTGGAAGAGAAGATGGACAGGTTGTGTCAGGCCGAGGAGGCAAGAGGGGGGATGGGTGGGCTGGGAAAGGTGGGTGGGATGGATAGGTGGAGACGAAGATGGACAGGTTATGTCAGGCCAAGGAGACGAGGATGAGAGGGAGGTTTGGACGTGGGATGAGGCCGGGGGCGGGGAGACTTTAAAACTGGTGAATTCCACATTTAGGCCTTTGGGCTGTAGGCTCCTGAGGTGGAATATGAGGTGCTGCTTCTCCAGTTTGCGGGTGGTGTCATTGTGACACTGGAGGAGGCCCAGGATGGGCATGCCACCCAGGGCATGGGAGGTGGGGGGGGGGGGGGGGAGTTAAAATGGTTGCGACTGGAAGGTGTTGTCGATTATCGTATACAGAGTGTAGATGCTCCACGAAATGGTCCCCGAGTCTGCGCTTGGTTTCACCAATGTAGAGGAAGCCATATCAGAGCAACGGTTACAGTAGACTAGGTTGGAGGATGTACAGGTGAACTATGTCAGATATGGAAAGTTTGCTTTGGGTCTTGGATGGAAGTGAGGGGGGGAGGTGTCGGGGCAGGTGTAGCACTTCCTGTGGTTGCAGGGAAAGGTGCCGGGGGTGGTGGTGCTAGTGGGAAGTGTGGAGCAGACGAGGGAGTCCTGGAGTGAGCGGTCCTTATGGAAGGCACATAGGGTTGGAGAGGGAAATGTCTCTTTGGTCATGGGGTCAGATTTTAGGTGGCGGACGTGGCAGAGGATGGTACTTTGAACTTTAAGGATGATCAACTTTACTAACACCTTTCACTCCAAGCTGGAATTCACCTGGACCATCTCCGAATACCTCCCTCCCCTTCCTGGGCCTCTCTGTCTCCATATCTGGTAGCCGTCTCAGCAATGACATCTGTTTCAAGCCGACCGACTTGTCCTCTGCCTCCACTGCATCCGCTCCTGAGATGGAGCGTTCCACTCCCGGACATCCCAGACGTCCTCCTATTTCAAGGACCGCAACTTCCTCCCTCTGTTGATTGAAAATGCCCCCAACCGCATCTCTTGAGGGCATATCTGCCCTCAAACCCCATCCCCCAACAAAAATAAAGGTCCTCCCATTATCACCTCACCAACTCCGCATCCGACATATAATTTTCCACCACCTACAATTCGATGCCACGACCAAAGAGAGATATTCCTCCCTATCCCTATCTGCTTTTCATGGAGTCGCGGAGTGAGCGGTCCCTCTGTCCACTCCCAACTAGCCCACCACCCCCAGCACCTTTTTCCTGTTACTGCAGGAAGTGCTACACCTGCCCCTAGACCTTCTCCTCCTTTCCGCTCCCCCCCACTCTCCTCCCCATCCAAAGCCCAAAACAAACCTTCCATATCAGACAGGGGATCATCTGCACGTCTGTCAACTTGGTCCACTGTCTCCGCTGCTCCCGATGTGGCATCCTCCGCATCGGTGAGACCAAGCACAGGCTCGGGGACTGTTTTGTGGAGCATCTGCACTGTATATGATAATCAACAACACCTTCTGGTTGCTAACCATTTGAACTCCCCTTCTCACTCCCTGGCTGACATGTCCATCCTGGGCCGCCTCCAGTGCCACAAAGATACCACACACAAACTGGAGGAGCAGCACCTCATATTCCACCTGGGGAGCCTACGGTCCAATGGCCTGAACATAGAATTCACCCGTTCTAAAATCTCTCCACCCCCGGCCTCATCCCACGTCCAAACCTCCCTCTCAACACCACCTCCCTGACCTGACACAACCTGTCCATCTTCTTTCTCACCAATCCGCCCCACCCTTTCCACCAACCCATCCCCACTACCCCCTGCCTGCATCTGCCTATTACCATCCCACCTACCTTCCCCCAGCCCCACTCTCCTCCCTCTACTTTTTTTCCCAGCTCCCTTCCCCCTCCCCAAGTCTGAAGAGGGGTCCCGACCCGAAACATTGACTCTGCTGCCTGGCCTGCTGTGTTCCTCCAGCTCCACACTGTGTTGACTCTGACTCCAGCATCTGCAGTTCTTACTGTCTCCAACCTCAAGAATTAATTTGAGTATGAGAGGTCTTTGAAGTTTGTTACAAGTAACTTCCTCCAGCCGGTACACCCCTCCCTATGTCTGTAATTTCCTCCAGCCGCTACACCGCCTCCCTATCTCGGCCAATGGCGGGGCGATGAAGATCTAGAGGTGTTTCAGGCTGCAATCGGAGGAATTCGTGGAATATGGTTGGCTGGCAGAGGTATTAGACGTAGGGAAGGATATGAGAGTTGGAGGTGAGGGTACATGAACTGATGGAGAGTTTGGTGGTAGGGAATGTAGCTGCAGACGCGTTTACCGAGTTAGGTAGGGGGTAGTGTACAGGACAAATCCATGGCGAATACTGAAAACAAAAACCCCCTCCCGAGCCTCTGTCTGTCATTGAGCATGAAATCAGAAGGCAGATGAGGTGAGTGTGTTGGAATATGTTTGCTTACCAGAGTTAAGAACATATGATCAAGGAACAAGAGTGGGTGACATGGCCCTTCAAGCCTGCTCTGCCACTCAATAAGACCATGCCTGAGATGATTTTAATCTCAACTCCAGAATCAAACTTTGCCTTAAAAATATTTAAAGATTCTGCAAGCTCTGTCCGTTAAGAACGGCAAATCCATACATCCTCTGAGAAAATGAATGTTTCTACATCTATTTTAAAAGTGCATCCCCATGTAATTAAACTGAGCCCTAGATCTGTATTCTCCCACAAGATGAAATATTCAACCAAGTTCCTCCTAGATCCTATGTTTTAATTATGTCATCCTGAACGCTTCTAAACTCCTGAGGGTACCCTTAATTCAGGAGGCAATTCACTCCTTCTAGATATTAGTTTAGTAAACTTTCTCTGAACTTCTTCCAATACGTTGACATCCTTCTGTATGTATGGAGACCATTACTGTACAAGATGCTCCAGATGTGATCTCACCAATGCACTGTATAACTGAAGATTAACTCCTTCCTCTTGCATTCAATTCCCCTCACAATCGATCATAACATTTTATTAGCTTTCCTGATTACCTGGTGTACCTTATTACTAATCTTCCATGATTCATGCTCTAGGACACCCAGATGCATCTCGGAGTTCTGCAACCTCTCACCATTTAGATAATATTTCTTCTTATTCTTTCTACAAAAACGGACAATTTCACACTTTTCCACGTTATACTCCATTTGTTAGATCTTTTCCCACTGACTTTACTTACCTTTTTCACAACTGAACTTTCTCCCCATCTTTGTATCATCAGAAAATTTAGCTACTGGACCTTCATCCACACAGTTGTATAACTTGTAAAGAGCTGAGGCCCAGCACTGACCCCTGTGGCACACGGCTCGTGACATCCTACCAGCCTGATAAAGACCCATGTGTTCCTGCTGTGTGTTTCCTGTTAACAAACCAATCTTCTATCCCTGTCCATGTGTTAGCCCCTACAGCGTCAGCTTCTACTCTTCACAATGACCTTTGATGTGGCACCACAGCAAATGCCTTCAGGAAATTGAAGTACGATACATCCACTAGATTCTCTTTATCTACAGCACTAGGCTTTTAACATTTTCCCCAGAGTATCCCACTCAGTCTGACCCCCCCAATCACAGTATCTGCGTGGGTGTCCCCTGGGTGCTCTGGTTTTTTCCCCACAGTCCAAAGATGTGCAGGTTAGGGTGGATTGGCCGTGCTAAATTGCCCATAGTGTCCAGGGATGTGCAGATTGTGGACTCAGTGGGCTGAATGGCCTGCTTCCACACTGTGGGGATTCTATGAAGGTCCTGGGGGCATGTCACCTGGCCGTTCCATCAGTCTACTTCCCCGGTATTTTTCGTGAGCTCCTCCCTCCCTTTCAATTCCTGATCTATAGCTGTTTCCGGGATACTACTTGTTAACAGAGCACAGATTCACATTCTCTTGTGTTGTCTGTTAATGTTATTAGTTGTTCCTTTCGGTTCATTGCAGGAACCGGTAACATTCCTGGGACAAATTGCGTGCGACAGCAATGGCAAGCTCAATGCAAAGTCAGTGATTTTGCAAGGAGACCTGAAACATTCGACAGGAATGCAAGTGCCAGTGGACCTGTCAGAACTGAAGGAGTTTTCCCTCTTTCCTGGACAGGTGGGTACAGCTGAGTAGCAGTGGAAGATTGACAAGATGTACTCAGTAAGTGAGCAGTGTGGAGCTTTGGTGTCCTACTGTTTTAAACGATGATGTAAACAGAAAAGTGAAGCCCCTCCTGGGCTAGGGGCAGCACTGAGTGAAATGCAGAGTAAAGCTCACTCTACTTTTTTTTTTAAAGAGAAAAGTAAAATTTCTTCAACTCTGGAGCTCAAAGGTCCCCTGACTCTCTTGAACTCGAAATAAAGTTCTGAAAATAAAAATGACTTTCCCTTGACTCTGTTCCCACCAAAACTCTTGGGGTAAGGACGACAAGGGGTCAAAATGCAGAGGGAAATTTCCTCTACCGATTAGAACTCGAACTAAAAATTAAAAAGCTTTGGTTTCCTATCCAGCTCTGTCCCTTACTGAACTCCAGGATGACTGTGATCGAGAAGGTTAGGTTGTGAAATCTGTTAAAATGAGCATTTATTGGTCACTTCTCTAATACGAATACACCGTGAAACCATGGACCCTTGCAAGAAGAGCACTACAAACAGCCTTTGAACCCCTTGTTTTGTACTATTTATGCAGCTCAATGTGAGACGACAGTGGCTTTAATGAAATAAATGGAGGATAGCCATGCAAGAATAATAATGCTTACATGGCTCTGTTTAGGAATAGGATAAGGATGGCTGCTGAGTAAAGAACTTGCCATTTCCCAGAGAATTTTGCAATATATTCAATGACCAGTTTGTATAAAAAAGCAGCTGATAGCATCCTGAAGCTGTCTGTAATTTACGACTTATCCCATAGCGTTATCAGCAGGCAGGAGCTGCATCATGCTGAGGAGGGACTGATATGTTTTCTGTTCCTTTCTTGTGCTAAAGCCATATCCTGCAGCCTGGCTGAGATCAGGCCACCCTCTGAGGGTTACCATATGCCCACTGATGAATCAGAGATTAATCGCTGTTGGATGAACACTGAAGGCAGTTGATAAATATTTTTCTGTTTGCCCTTTATTGGAGTGGTTGCTTTTTACTCGTTCATGGGATGTGAGCCTTGCTGCCTATGCTAACGTTTATTGCTCATCCCTAACTGCCCCCTGGGAAGGTGGTGGTATTGTAATGCTTATGTTAAAACAGCACACAGATTGTTTCCCATGGGTATGCTGATTCTGGGGCTGTCAATAATGGCAAACTGCTGTTTTCTGATTTTAGATTGTAGATGTCATTTTGTTGAGGATGAGCATTGCCTCCGGATTAACTTTCCCTCTGATTAATTCTCGTGCGTGTACAACATGTGCCAAAGTGTTGGACCTGACTCTGTTGGTATTTGCTTTCATCAGGTAGTGGCTGTGGAGGGAACAAACAGCACTGGTCGATGTATGGTGGCTTCCCGGCTCTATGAGGTCAGTCATTGAGCAGTGGGATGAGGGTACGAGTCTTTGAATGGGACGATACCGTCACACTCAGTGTTTAACCATCAGCTGTTGGGTTGCTGTTATTCCACTACAGACTGAATATAGAATATTCTTCATTGTCATGTGTACTCCATTGTAGAAGTACAGTGAACAGCCCTTACAATGTCTGCCTCTTGTGGCACCATCTTAGGTACAAGTACGTGGGTACAAATCTTGGATACAAAAGAGGAATTAAAAAGTAGTTGCATTACTTTACAGAGGTTTTAAAAAAGAATTAGAAATAAGACATTGTTAAAGGACTGACATTATAGTCAGGTAAAAAATTTCAAATATACATTACATTGTAACAGCTCAGCACAGGGCCTCTGCGCCAGACCCCAGTCCAACAGCTGTCCCTGCTGTGGGAAGGTGCCAGTTCAAACTAGGCCTCCTGCTTTTTGTGATAGATATATGGTTGACAGGGAGTGGAGGGAAGAATGCAGAGATAGAGACGATGCCTGGGCAGGGGCGTGTGTCTGTGGGAGGAGGGAGCTGTAGATGTGATTTCTTGCCCCCATCTTCCAGCCCGAATCCTGATTCAGGAAGGTGGTCAGTGCGATAAGAAGTAGGCAAAGGATTGCTGATTATAAGCCAGGAGAGAAATAAATGTTGAGTGGGTACTAACAGGAAGTGGCTTTTAGTTGAGAATGGGTTGGCTATGCTGGGAGAAGCCATGCAGAATGTTTGCAAGTGTAGTCAGCTTGGTCTGCAGCTTGCATTAAGGAGGAAGAGTGTAGAATGATAAAACAGATTTAAAACATTCTATGTGCTATCTGAGCACCTTTTTCCACTATTACCCACTCGGCGAATTCCCTTAGTTTTACGCTGTGCTGATAACTTGTTCTCTCTGTTGAATCATTTTTGGATGTGCCCCTTTTGCAGGGAGTGCCACTGCCTTTCTACAAACCAGAGGACACTCGTGAAGGTAAATGATGTACAAAACCATCACTACCATCTGTGTTCAAAATTCACTGTTCCATTGACCTACTTTACAACTGTGACTACACTTCAAGCAAAAGTACTTAACTTATTGAATTTGTTGTAAAGCACTTTGGAGCGTCCTGATGATGTGAAAGATGCTTTATAATTCTGTTATTTCTTTCCTCTAATTGACTTAGTTATAGAAATTGGACTTGCAAAATATTTGAGGGTGAAAATAGACGAGTTGAGACTGCTGTTGTGCTCCCCTCGAGTGTCCCAGCCCTCTTAACCTCCTGTTCCTTTCTCATTCATGTTAACCCAGCTTCCCCTTGACTGTATCAATACTATTCACCTTGACCCTTCCTTGTGAGAACATGTCACATCCCCACCCCGACAAACCGGGTGAGGAGGTTTTCCCAAATTTCTGAATGGATCTATTAGTGAGTGCCTTTTGGTTGCCCCCCTCCTCACTCTGGTTGTGGTCTCACCCACAATGGACAACATCATCTTTATGTCAGTCCTATTGATGCCCCCTTCTTCATTTTAAAGACGGGGTCGGCTCACCCATCGGCTTCTCTTAAATCTGTTCAATCTTTCCTGATCATTATAACCTCGACGTGGCCCTGGTGATTCGTGAGACAAATGATAGGTGCTCACTCAGTAACATTACACCATGTAATGTGTGATGTTTTAATCTCTGTAGAAAATCCCGACGTTCAGGCTTTGAGATGTGACTTTCTCAGCCAGTGCATGTCTGGGTGTGTGTTCCTTTCCTCATCTGACTGATTTATTGTAATTATTTAATGTGTGTCAGATGTGTGTGCTGATGGTGAGAGGAGAAGGGGAGGGGAGGGGAGGGTCCTGACATATGCACTTTAATGAGCTGTGAGTGATGCCCTCAGGTTTGGAGCAGCAGATGGTTCTTGTGGCCTGTGGACCCTACACCACCACAGACAGCATCACCTACCACCCTATGCTGGATCTGATAGATGTCATCAACAGGGACCAACCAGATGTCTGCATACTAGTAGGTACCCACTTCAGTTCTGCCTATTAATGTTGCTTTCTGAGTCGCATCCAATTCTGATCACTCACTCACTCCCTGTCATGCTTTGCGCGGTAGCCCTTGCTGGGTTAACCTGCAACTCACTTTGTTATACTGGGGACTGCTGGTCCTTCACGAGGTTTCTGTCCTTTTGTTCGGTAAGGGTTTGGTGTAATCTGGCACACGGACTGAAACACATCAGTGCTACTCGGCAACTAAAGCCTGAATCTCTCTCGATGATGATGTGAACAAAGAAAATCAAGTCCTCATGACACCGCCACCATCGGACACTCCTGGGATAGGGACAGCACTGGGTTAAATACAGAGTAAAGCTCACTATTTTTCTGTTTAAAAAGAATAAGTTTTATCGACTCTTTAGAACTTGAAACTAATTACTCCAAATCTTTTAAAATGGAAATCACAGTCCCTCCCCTCTGTCCCCATCAAACAGTCCTGGGATAAGGACAACAAGGGAGCAAAATGCAGAGTAAAACTCTCTACTTGTTTGTACTGAAGGTAAAGTTCCCTTGACACCGTCCCCATTAAACCCTCTTGTGATAAGAACATCAAGGGGCTAAAGTGCAAAGTCAACTTTTCCTCTACTCATATGAACTCAAAATAAACTTAAAATCCCCTCAGCTCTGTCCCAATCAAACCCTCTCGGACAGGGACAACAAGACGTTAGAATACAGTGGAAAATTCCTCCTAGTCACTTGGACTGAAAATAAAATTCCTCTTGCACTGTCCGCACCAATCATTTCTGGGGCAAACACAAATTTAAAAAATCAACCGGGAACTTATACAACAAAACAGAAACTTAATACATTAGAATCTCATTTCCTAGGCTGATAATATACTCCAGGCCTCACGGCTCCCACTGATCTCTACAAGGCCTCGACTGTTCCGGTGAGCACCACATGCTTCCTCTCCAGGGTCACCCAAGCATGGATGTAACCGCGAAAGAGGGGCACATAGCCCGGCCTGTTAATGGCCACTTTGGCCAGGCCAGGAGCAGAGCCATGACAAGGCCCTTAGACTGCCCCTCCCCACACTGGGTGCACATAGATCAGGAGGGTGGAGCTGAAGTGCAAACCAAAATTCAAAAAATTAAAGAAGGGCTGCAAAAGGACACATTTAACATAGAAGTGGGAAACTTTCTCCTTCAGGCCACAGAAACCTGAAATCTGGGCTGTCTATTACAACAGCCCATCCATCTGTAAAATCACCATCATTGTCAATATTTCTTCTTGTTTCCTTACAGCTGGGGCCGTTTGTGGATGTTAAACATCAGCAGATTGAGGTAAGGTTCTCTGTGCCATCTTCAACCATCAATCTCCTGTGATTGGAGGCAATTAACAAAAGAACTACAAGAGGATTATTTAGGATTTTTAATAGATCTATTATGGTTCTGCTGAACAAGTCACATCCCAGACTGAAATCTGGCTGGATAGATCATTTTTATTCAATGAGGTGGTCTCTCACTGAAACACGTGTTCTATGGTCCGATCTGATTTTAACAGTAAAACAGAAGTTTATTGTGCAGAAGGAAGGAAGATAAAACAAAGTAAACCAAGCTATATGCATATCATTATTCCTTTTCCCCACAACGCTTTCTGTGTAAAGGATTTTTTTTCAGATTGCATTTAACAGTCTTCACCAATTCCAGTCCTCTGTTGTGCTCACTGAGGTGTTAGCCCTGGCTTGATAAGAAGATCACATACTCTATCTGTCTCTCTCTTTATTCTCTCTGCTCACTCCCCTCTCTCTATATATATTCTGGCTCTCCCTTGCTCTCTCTCTCTCCCTCCCTCCCTTCTCACTCGACTCCTGAACAGTTCAGATTTGCACATCCTGCATATGTCTGCAGGAGTGTTCTGTTGTCAGTGGTGCTGACCCATCCAGGCATTGCGCTCTGTATGCAGCAGATGTGATGGGTTAAAGGACCATATTCTGTGCTGTAGATCTCTGTGGCTGTGCAGGGAGAGCACAGTTATTATAATCTGGTTTCCCATCTTGTCCTTTAAGTAAAGTGAGCTGAGGGTCGAGGAAGGAACTCTGACATGGTGCTTGAATGAGTGCTATTGCTGTAGCACTTCACATTGTTTTAATGTTTTTAATCCTAGAACTGCCAGCTGACAGTGACCTACCAAGAGGTTTTTAAACAGTGCATGAAGGGAATCGTGGAAGGAACGAGGGGGTATGTTTCTGCACTACCTCCATATAATCAGTACGCTTGTGTTTATTCTTTCACGGCACGTGGGTGTCACTGGCTAGGCTGGCATTGACTGCTCTTCTTTCATTGCCCTGGGGAAGATGGTGATAAATTGCTGCCTTGCACCACTGCAGTCCATGGGGTGTAGGGGCACCCTTAATGTTGTTAGGGAGGGAATTCCAGGTTTTTCACCTAGAGATCTTGAACAAATAGCGAAATATTTCCAAGTCAGGATGGTTTCGGGATTGGAGGAAAGATTGCAGGGGTGGTGTCCCGATGTAGCTTGTCCTTCTCGATGGTAAACAATCTGAGTTTGGAATGTGCTGTCAAAGGAATCTTGAGTTGCTGAAGTGCACTTTTTATGGCCATCTGTCTGCCCCTTTTCACTTGGGGAGACTGCTGCACTTCAGTTACTGCATCTTTCAGGTTGTTCGCTAACTCCTCTTCCTCTTACTGCCTGCCATCACACATTGATAATCAGCCTGCTTAGCCACCTTCCATGTGGCCACAAAGTCCTGACATTGAGAGCTTCTGATCTAGATGTTGGGAGACTGCTGCTATACCCTAAGACCATTTCTCTTCAAAGGTACCCTGGTTTTGTCATTGTTTGCCCACTAAGACACTGGCATGATAAACAGCCTGGGTTTGGTCTGTGTGGGACGTATCATTTGACGTCTTTCTTTTGAGCCATCATGTAAATAAGACCCTACTCTGACCTGGTAGTGTCTCCCCACTGCAAGTACAGAGCTATAACATACCAGTTGGATTCCGTGAGGGGATAACAATATGACACGTAGATTATAAAGTGGACAACTGTGAGGTTACTTGCTTTGCTTGCAAGAATAGGAAAGCAGAAGTTTTATAGGAAAAGATATGAAATTTGTTGATGTTCAGGGACACTTGTGTGTACTTGTACAAGCAGCAGAGTTAGTGTACAGGTGCAGCAAACAATTCAGAAAGCAAATAATATGCTGACCTTTATTGCAAGAGAATTGGAGTACAAGAAATAAAACAGTCTTGTTACAATTCTAGAAGGGCTTGGCGAAACTACACCTGGAACATTCTGTGCAGTTTTGGTCTCCATGTTTAAGGAAGGATATATGTTGGAGGCAATACAGTGAAGGTTCACTAGATTGGCCCCTGGGATGAAGCGGGGTTGTCCTTTGAGAAGCTGAGTAAATTTTCTGAAGAAGGGTCCAGACCCGAAACATCAGCTTTCCTGCTCCTCTGATGCTGCCTGGCCTGCTGTGTTCATCCAGCTCTACACCTTGTTATCTCAGATTCTCCAGCATCGGCAGTTCCTACTATCGCTGAGTAAATTGGGTTGACATTCTGTGGTGTTGAGAAGCATGAGAGGTGGCCTCCAAAATATTCAAGATTATGAAGGGACTTGACAGGATAGACATGGGGGAGGTTGTTTCCCAAGAGCTGAGGAATTTAAGATAGAGGGCTGGTCTCAGTATATCATTCAGATCATAGAAACGTAGAAGCTAGGAGCAGGAAGAGGCCATTCAGCCCTTCGAGCCTGCTCTGTCATTCTTCGCGATCATGGCTGATCATCCAACTCAATAGCCTAATCCTGCTTTCTCCCCATAACCTTTGATCCCATTCGCCCCAAGTGCTATATCTAGTCACCTCTTGAACACATTGAATATTTTGGCATCAACTCCTTCCTGTGGTAATGAATTCCACAGGCTCTCCACTCTTTGGGTGAGGAAATGTCTCCTCATCTCTATCCTAAATTGCCGACCCTGAATCCTGTGACCCTGGTTCTGGACACACCCACCATCGAGAACATCCTCCCTGCATCTACCCTGTCTAGTCCTGTTTGACTTTTATAAGTCTGAGATTACCCCTTATTCATGTGAACTCCAGCGAAAACAATTCCAACCTAGTCACTCTGTCCTCATACTTCAGACCCGCCATCCCCAGAATCAGCCTGGTAAACCTACGCTGTACTCCCTCGAGTGTAAGAACATCCTTCCTCGGAAAAGGCAAACAAAACTGCACACAATATTCCAGGTATGGTCTCACCAAGGCCCTGTACAGCTGTAACAAGACAACACTGCTCCTGTACTCAAAACCTCTCTCAATGCACACCAACATACCATTTGCCTTCTTTACCGCCTGCTGCACCTGCACGCTTACCTTCAGCAACTGGTGCACAGCTCCCGCTGCACCCTCCTCTCTCCCAATTTACAGCCATTCAGGTAGTAATCTGCCTTCTTGTTTTTGCTTCCAAAGTGAATAACCTCACATTTATCCAAATTTTACTGCATCTGCCATGGATTTGCCCACTCACCCAACCTGTTGAGGTCATGCTGAAGGATCTCTGCATCCTCGTCACAATTCACTCTCCCACCCAACTTGGTATCATCTGCAATCTTGGAGATGTTACATTTTGTTCCCTCATCCAAATCATTAGTATATATTGTGAATAGCTGGGGTCCCAGCACCGAACCCTGTGGCACCCCCACTAGTTATTGCCTGCCAATTTGAAAAGGACTCATTAATTCCTACTCTCTGTTTCCTGTCTGCCAATCAGTTTCCTATCCATCTCAATACACTTCCGCCAATCCCATGCGCTTTAATCTTGCACATTAGTCTCTTATGTGGGACTTTGTCAAACGCTTTCTGAAAGTCCAAATATACTACATCGACTGGCTCCCCCTTATCAACTCTACTCGTTGCATCTTCATAGAATTTCCGTTGATTTGTCAAGCATGATTTCCCCTTCACAAATCCATGCTGACTCTATCTGATCCTGCCACTGCTTTCTAAATGCACTGCTATAAAATCCTTGATAATGGATTGTGAGAATTTTCCCCAGTACCAATGTTAGGCTTACTGGTCTATAATTCCCTGTTTTCTGTCTACCTCCCTTTTTGCATACTGGAGTGACATTAGCTACCCTCCAATCTGCAGGGACTGTTCCAGAGTCTGTAGAATCCTGGAAGATGGCCACCAATCCATCCACTATTTCTAGAGCTACTTCCTTAAGTACTCTGGGATGTAGATTATCAGGCCCTGGGGATTTATTGGCCTTCAATCCCAACAATTTTCCCAGCATGATTTCTGTACTAATATTGATCTCCCTCCATTCTTCCCTCTAACTAAATCTTGCATCCTCCAGCAATTCTGGTATTTGTTTTGTGTTCTCTTTTGTGAAGACAGAGCCAAAGTATGTATTCAATACTTCAGCCATTTCTTTGTCCTCTTATACGTTCCTCTGTTTGTCTGTAGGGGACCTACATTTGTCTTTACCTATCTCTGTCTCTTCACCTACCTATAGAAACTCTTAACATCAGTCTTTATGCTCCCTGCAAACTTACTTTCGTACACTTTTCCCTTTCTTAATCAATCCCTTGGTCCTGTTTTGAATTCTAAACTGCTCCGAAACCTCAGATTTATTATTTTTCTTGGCCAATCCAAATGCTTCTTCCTTGGATTGAATACTATCTTTTATTTCCTTTGTAAACCATAGATTGGCTGCCTTGCCCATTTTACCTTTGCGGCAGGCAGGAATAAACGGTTGTTGCAGATTCCCCTATGTATTTTTTGAATGTTTGCCAATGCCTATCCACTGTCATCCCTTTAAGTAACTCTCCCCATTCTATCCAGGCCAACTCACGCCTCATATCCTCATAGTTTCCTTTATCAAGGTTCAGCACCCTAGTCTCCGAATCAACTACCTCACTCTCCACCTCGATAATAAATCCTATCGTGTTATGGTCGCTCATCCCCCCAATGGTCTCTCACATCTAGATTGGCACTGATTCCCTTCTCATTACACAGTACCCAATCTAAGATGACCTGCTCTCTAGTTGGCTCCTCCACCTATTGGTCATGAAAACCATGTCGTATACAATCTAGGAATTTCTCCTCTGCGGCGTTGTGGCTAATTTGATTTGTCCAATCTGTGTGCAGGTTAAAATCACACATGATCACCAACATTCCCTAGTCACGTGCATCTCTAATTTCATGTTTACTGCAATTCTTGACATCACCACTGCAGGTTAGGGGTCTGTACATGACACCTACTAATGTTTTTTGCCCCTTGGTATTTCTTTTTTGCTCCTTGTTGTTTCAGATCAGGTCAGACTGAGGTAAGAAATTTCTTCACTCAGATCCTGATAAATCTTTGGAATTCTCTGCCCTAGAGGGCTGTGGAGTCTCCATCATTGAACATGTTTAAGGCCTGTTTAGTAGATTTTTTCATCTCCGTGAATTGACAGAAAGTGGAGTTCTACCCCATAATCAGCTGTGATCTCTTTTAGATGACCGAGTGAACTTGAGAGGCCAAACACTCTTATCCTCCTGTTTCTTGTGTTCTTCTATGATCTGTGTCAGAGTCTCATTTCTCCAGTACCCCAGTTTTGATCCCTCCTCTCCTGGGTATGTTAGTCCCTTCAGCCCCATTATCAACATCCTGGGAGTTACCATTGACCAGAAATTCAACTGGACTCACCACATGAGAACACAAGAGCAGGTCAGAGCTAGGAATTCTGCAGTGAGTAACTCACCTCCTGACTCCCCAAAGCCTGTCCAGCATCGACGACAACAACAAAAACAGAAGTTGCTGGAAAAGCTCAGCAGGTCTGGCAGCACTTGTGAAGAAAAGTCAGAGTGAACGTTTCGAGACTGGTGACCCTTCCTCGGCCCCTGTCCCACCATCTACAAGGCACAAGTCAGGAGTGTGATGGAATACTCCCCACTTGCCCCTGGATGCAGCAGCACTCGGGTTGTGCAGCCGGGTTGACTGGCACCACGTCCACAAGCTTCCACCCCCCACACCACCACCACCAGCGACGCTCAGTGGCAGCAATGTGTACCGTCTACAAGATGTACTGTGGAAATTCACCAAAGATCTTCAGACAGCACCTTCCAAACTCTCAACCACTTCCATCTCGAAGGACAAGAGCAGCAGTTATGTGGGAACAACACCCCCTGCAAGATTCCCTCCAGGCCACTCACTATAGTAATATTTCACCGTTCATTTAGTGTCGCTGTGTGGAAATTGTGGAACTCCCTCCCTAATGGCATTGTGGGCGGCCCTACGCCACACGGACTGCAGTGGTTCAGGAAGGCACCTTCCCTGGGACAATGGGGCAGTGGGTATGAGGAGCGATCAGTCATTGACCAGCCAGTGACACTCACACCCTGTGAAAGAAAATACCTCTTAATCTCTCCTCTTTTACCTGGGTAGCTAACCCTGGCTGATTACACTTCGTCAGTATATTGCAGTGACTGGCAGCATTGAATATTACTCTCTAAATTCTAATTGTTACTACTTCAGTTACAGTGGGAGGCTGGCTGCTTCCTTTCAGTTTTGTTGCCAATCAAAGTCTGAAAAATGCTATTGCAGTGTATAATGCATTAGAAATTGCAGCATTTGGGCTGTGTAAATGGGTTGGGAGATGAGGTGGTAGAACTTAAGAACAAACTCTTACTTCTGGTAGCTTGTCCCTCTAAATGCATGGTTTCTGTTCAGCTCAGGGTCACATCTTGTGGTCGTACCATCACTGAGGGATGTTCACCACGATTTTGTATATCCTCAGGCGCCGTTCTACTGCTTTGAGCCGTCTAAAGAAGACAAGGAGGTATTTCACCTTTCAGTGATCTTTCTCTGCATCTGCCCGTAAACCCTTTGGCTGGAACGTTAATTCTGAACTTTCTAATCCAGTTTATTTATGGGTGATAGGGCTGGAATTTTATCAATTGTTTTCTAGTTACTCTGACCGCAGTTTGATACAAACCAGGCCATTTCAGGGAGAGGTTAAGAGTCAACCACATTGCTCTGTATCTGGAGTTCATATGGGCCTGACCAGGGAAGGGCAACAGATTTCCTTCCCTAAAGTACACAGATTTTTACAACAATCAACCGTGGTTACACTGGTCACCATTAGACCTAGTTTTTAACTCCAGATTATTACTGAACTCAAATTTCACCATCTAATGTAGCCCCAGAACACAGGTCTGGGGTTCTGGATTACCTGTCCAGTGATGTTACCACCACACTCCCAGCATCCCCAGAGATCCTGAGTTCAACTCCCACCGTGGCCTGATTGAGAATTCCAAACAAGTTAATTTGCAAACTGGAGTGTTTTTAAAGAAAAAACTTGGGTCAGTAAAAATGTCAAGGAGGCTGCTGATTCCAGTTCAAAACCAAACAGGCTCATCAACGGAAATCCGCTGTCCTTATACAGTATAGGTGACTCCAGTCTCAGGCCAATGTGGCGCATTGGGCCAGGCAGTAAATTCTGGCCTTGCCTGTGACGACTGGGGAAAGGAATGTCACGACTACACTGACCTGATTGGTCCAGTATGTTGAGGGAGGGGAAAAAATCCAGCCCATGTTAGAACATGGAACAGTGCAGCACAGTACAGGCCCTTCGGCCCACGATGTTGTGCTGAACTTTTACCCTAAACCTAAGGTCTATCTAACCTCCACCCCTACCTTATAATATCATCCATATGCCTATCTAATAGCGACTTAAATGCCCCTAATGAGGCCGACTCCACTACCCTCTCTGGCAATGCATTCCACATCCCGACCACTCTGAGTAAAGAACCTACCTCTGACGTCTCCCCTATATCTACCTCCATGCACTTTAAAACTATGCCCCCTCGTAATAGCTACCTCCAACCTAGGAAAAAGTCTCTGGCTATCCACTCTATCTGTATCTTTGATCATTTTGTACACCTCTATCAAGTCTCCTCTCATCCTTCGTTGTTCTAAAGAGAAAAGCCCCAGCTTTCCTTGTAAGACCTTCCCTCCATTCCAAGCAACATCCTGGTAAATCTCCTCTGCACCTTTTCCAACGCTTCCACATCTTTCTTATAATGAGGCGACCAGAACCGGACACAATACTCCAGATGTGGCCAAACCAGGCTTTTGTATAGCTGGAGCATAACTTCACGGCTCTTGAACTCAATCCCTCTATTATCTCAATCCCTCTAATGCCCAGAGAGGTAGTGGAGAACAGCTACCAGGAGCACATTGTACAATAAACAGCATCGATCCTCTGGACTACAGTCTGTGGAGTCTTAAATCACCTTGCAGCTGGAGCAGTGTTTATCACCGATCCAGTGTACTGAGATCTGGAGCTGCTGTTTACTCTGGCAGATAGTATGATATAGGCAGGTATCTCTCAAAGCAACCTTCTGCTCCAAAGCTTTTACTATGTTAAAGGTGCTGTTTAAAGCAGATTGCGTTTGTTTGTATGTTTTCCTCCTTTTTAAAGTAACAAAAGCCTCATTGCTGTGAATAATCAGCACTTAAGGTACTGGCCTGAGATATAGCAATTGAGCTATTAGGGTCTTCACACCAAGAGGGATTTACAAGCTGACTCTTGTTGAGGATCCCTCCGGGAATCCTTAAACAGTAGCCTGAAAGCAGCATAGTTGATCATCATTAACTCCTCAGTAATAATGTCCGTCATGAGTTAGAGGCTTGTTTTCATGTGCACAACATGCCCATTTTGTTCATTTTTATCTTCATTCTGTGTTCCAACAGCTAGTGTGATCTGGCTCCCACCACTTATCCTTCTGGACTCGGTTTTATACCCCCTGGGTTCCAGAGGTGAAAGGTCAGCATCTGGTCTGTTGCCCATCCTCCTTCCTCATCCGGGTCTTGTTTTACTCCCTCATAGTTGACCCACACTAAGACTGGCTGAGGGATGGGAGCGCTGACAGTGGAAGCCAGGCTTTCTGTTTAAATGGAGTCTCAGTTTAAAGACTGATCAGCAGAGTGACCCCCTCGTACTGCAGAGCGCTCAATTCATTTATTGCTCCTGTAAATCTGGCTGTAAATCTTCAGTGGCTGCTGGTTGGGAGGAGGTAGCTAAGTCCTTTCTCCTGACTTATCCCTATTCTAATCCTGCATGGCAGGTTATGACCTGCTCCCGAGACCTCTGATCACTCTGTGGAAGGTAACCTGGCCCGATCTTCAGGAATAGATCATCTGAGCAATGGTTCATCCAAGATGCAAACTATAATTCCCTCTTGTTCCTGTACACAGCCCCAGCGCTTAGATAGTAATCACAAAAGGACTCCATTTGGGCCATTATCTTTGTGCTGGCTCTGAAAAATGGAATTAAATCCACTCTCCCCTACTCTTTGCCTATAGCCCTGTGTAATAATGCCTATAGAGAGGCAAATATTGGCCCTCAGAGACTGGGAGAAACCAGCTGCTCCTTTTCTTTCTTGAAGCACTGCAGTAGATATTTTACATCCACCAGAGAAGAGATTTAACTCAACTGTTCATGTAAAAGTTGGCATCTCTGGCAGCATGCTGTGCCACTCCCTTGGCCAGCATGGCGCACCCTCTGTGCCATCCCACCCTGGGGGCGGTGCGGTGTTCCCTCAGCATTGTGTGGGAGTGTCACCCTGGAGTTTGGTGCTCTAATCAGTGGTGTGGACCTTGATCTCCTAAACTCGTGACTCCAGTGAGACTGTTTCCAACTGAACCACAGCTGACCCTCTGTTTTGTCCTCTATATCTGGGTGCACTCAATCTCTTCAAAATCTTCCATTAGCTTTGAAGATCCATATCATAATTCCAGATGCAAGGATGGTTGCTAGGAGAAGAGTGAAGATAATAGAATGTTGTGCTAATTGAGGTGATGGGTAAATATTAGGGGGAAATCTTTGCAGAAGAGTTAGATTTTAAGGGTTCACATTTTATGATTCAATCTAGCCTTGGGTATGACTAATGGGGTAAGTGTCAGGGTGGGCTGGGGGTGTGGCTGAATAATTGTACACTGTATTAGGTGCCAGTACCTTGAGGACAGGAAAGATTACTATAGAAGCAGTGAGTGTAGCAGTGAAAATCTTGATCCGTCTTATGTATTTGCCTTTCTGACAGCGTGTCCATTTCGTTTCTGATCCGTGCACATTGAACATCAACGACGTGGTCTTTGGTATGACTTCAACTGATGTTCTCTTTCATATGGGAGCAGAGGAGATTAACAGGTAAGTGTGCAGCAAGTTGCATTATTTGCAGAGAAGCTGGCAGTGTTCTGCAGAATCCCTTCGGATGTATTGTTGAGATATACTTACCTTCTCTTTGTTCTCTCTCGACTTAATTCCTCCCAAGTTGCAATTGAATTAAACATAAACTCTGCTCCTGAGCTGCACCAAGTCTCGTTCACCTGTGGTCCTCACAGTCTAGCAGCATCTTAATTTTTGAAAAGATTTTTAAAACCCTGTTTTCGATTCCTTCCGTGCCCTCACCACCACCAGCATTATCCCCAGGACACTCCGTAATCCTCTCATTGGGAGGCAAGGGAGTTGAGGATTATGAGGTGCAGTCAGGACAATGAGCCTGAAGCCATTATCAGATCAGTCAAGGTCTTATTAAATGGTGGAGCAGTACGAGGGGCCTACTGCTGCTGCTGAGTCCTATGTTCCTAACATTTGGCACCTTCTTATTGTCATTATTCTGTCATTGGTAGCTGTGCCGTCTGCCTCCTCAGCCCCATTATCTGAAATTCTCTGTCTGCTCTCCCTCCATCTTTCTTCAAGTTGCTCTTCAAAACACGTACCTTCTTCCCAAGATAGTAGGATCTGCAGATGCTGGAGAATCTTTTTTTTCCTGAAGAGGGGTCTAGGCCTGAAACGTCAGCCTTCCTGCTCCTCTGATGCTGCTTGGCCTGCTGTGTTCATCCAGCTCTACACCTTGTTACCTCTACCTTCTTCCCAATCTTTGCCTCGGTTTCAAACGTTGTCTGATGTGGCTTGTTTGAAGAGTGTTTGGGAGACTTCACAGCGCAAAAGAGGCTGTACAGATGTTACTGATTAGTGGATGAACAGTCATGGTTGCCTTGAAGATGTAGGGAGGATTCCGAGTGATTTGTGATGTATAACGTGTGGCTGAACGGCAGATTACACGTCCTGGCCAGGAGTCCATGATGACAGCTCATCAGCTTGATGAGGAAGAAGTTTCTTTATTCATTCATGACTTGTGGGCATCGCTGGCTAGGACAACGTTTATTGCCTGTCCCTAATAGCTAAGAGGATGTTTAAGAGTTGCTGAGGTTGATGTGGAGTCACGTGTAGGCCAAACTGTGTTAGGGCAGTAGATTTCCTTCCCAAAAGTGAACCAGATGAGTTTTTGCAACAGTTGGTAGTGGCTACCATTGCCATGGTCACCATTAGGTGAGTTTTTAATTCCAGATCTTTATTAATTTCAAATTACCCTTTCTGCTAGGGTAAATCCATGGCCCCAGAACATAAACAACAGAACCAAAAACCAAAGTTGCTGGAAAAGCTCAGCAAGTCTGGCACCATCTGTGGAGAGAAATCCGAGTTAATGTCTCGGGTCACGTGACCCACAGATGCTGCCAGACCTGCTGAACTTTTCCAGCAATTTCTGTTTCTTTTTCTGATTTACAGCATCTGCAGTCCTTTCAGTTTTCCCTAGAACATTATCCAGGCAGTTCTGGATTACCAGCCCACTGGTATTACCACCATGCCACTGTCATCCCCAGTTCAAAGCAACTTTTTTGCCACACGTTTTGTTTGAAGCAGGGACTGTAGTAATCTTAAGGAAAATACAGTGCATATTTGCAGCAAATCAAGATACGGAGCGCTGGTGCGAGAGCAGACTGATGGGATAAATTTTGGATTGCTTCATCAATGTGCTGGCGCAGGAATGATGGGCTGAATGTCTCCACCTTTATCCCGAGTTTCCCTGTGAAGGATGTAATTATCTTATCATAGCGTTGGCCATGGTCACTGGGTGGTACACAACGACAATGGTGTTGAGGGAGATGTTTCATGGGGCCACCTTGTGGTGAAAACCTGAACAGCTGCTGTGTGACACTTCACAAAGTGAGACTTAAGGGGCATGATTGATGTAGCAAGTTAACATGTGGCACTTGGTACAGTGTCAGCACTAATAATCCTGGAGAATTACGAGAATTATGAGCAAGAATTTTAATGTCTGTCTGTGTTTCAGAATAAAGGGAGAGCCATGTAACTTTGTCAAATGTCTATTTGCAGTATCTTACTCCCAAGAAATCAGGAAGTTTGGACAAGTAGGACTTTTCCCCTCTTAATCCATTTTGACTGCAGTTTACAATTCAGGGCTGCTCCCCACATCTCCCCTCTCTCACGTTCTTTCATTTCTCTCTCTGACTGTCTTCTGTCTCTTCCCCGATCCCGGCTGCTGTCTGTCTGTCTCTGACTTTTTCTCTCTCCACCCACCCCCCACCACCACCCGCTCTGCTCCTCGCCTTCCCCCCCCCCGTCACCCGCTCTGCTCCTCGCCCTACCCCCACGCCGTCACCCACTCTGCTCCTCGTCCTCCCCCCCCT
>NC_063374.1:10449667-10473684 GCF_021869965.1 Rhincodon typus | reverse complement strand
TGTTGAGGACTCCCAGAGCAACTCACTCCTGACTGTATCCCACTGTGCCGCCCCCTCTGCTGGGTCTGTCCTGTCCGTGAGACAGGACATATCCAGGGATGGTGATGGTTGTGTTGGGGACATTGTCTGTAAGGTATGATTCTGCGAGTATGACTATATCAGGCTTTGCTTGACTAGTCTGTGAGACAGCTCTCTCAATTTTGAGTTGGACCAAAAGGTCTGTTTCTGTGCTATAAGCAAACTTATCATTCTGTTTGGATTCATCTATCCAACTCACTTTATCTGATAAAACCTTCAAGCAGTCAATGCAGAGCAGATAAACAATTGCCATTAACAATTTAGAAGGCAATAATCCAATTGATTTAACGTTATCTGAATTCCTGAGATTGGACTGGAACAGTCAGTTCCCTGTCCTAATATTTTTGTTTACACACAGGAGGTGTTTTACCCTCTTGCAACCTCCAGTTATTTCCAGCGTGTCTCGAAGTCAGTGGGGGTTTACAGTTTGTCAGCTGCCCTTGATGCATAACCAAGCTTCTGTGTCTGTGACTGCTCAGAAAGTAAGCCCAGGGCTGTGACATTTGGGCTCCAACCTGCCTGCATGCACTGTCCATTTGGAGAGCAGTCGCTGTGTGATTGTTCATTGTGGAGCTGGAGGAACACAGCAGGTCAGGCAGCATCAGAGGGGTAGGAAAGTCGACGTTTCAGAACTGAAGGGTCCCATGACTTTCCTACCTCTCTAATGCTGCCTGACCTGTTATGTTCCTCCAGCTCCACACTGTGTTGTCTCTGACTCCAGCATCTACAGTTCTTACTATCCCCCTGTGCGATTGTTCCTGTCCAATTCCAGGGTGCAGAGATTGACTCAGAGATAGTAGGAACTGCTGATGCTGGAGAATCTGAGATAACAAGGTGTAGAGCTGGATGAACACAGCAGGCCAAGCGGCATCAGAGGAGCAGGAAGGCTGACGTTTCGGGCCTAGACCCTTCTTCATTTTCTTCCTGCTCCTCTGATGCTGCTTGGCCTGCTGTGTTCATCCAGCTCTACACCTTGTTATCTCTTATTGCAGAGATTGACTGCTGCCCCAGCTGGTGAGACTTCCCTCTATGACCTCTGTGTGCAGTCCAACTGCAGCACTCCGTTTGTAGACAACTCAACTTAGAGTTTGGTGGAGGTTGGCAGCAGAAACGCCTTGAATGGTTTTGTTTCTGAAATCAAGTTTGCCAACCCTCCTAATTGTTGGCTCACTTCCTTGTTTGCCCCACTCTAGTGTTTGTGTAACATAGCTGATGCTGCAACGTCAAACTGTCCCAAAGCTAGCAAAGCAAAAAACTCGAAAGTAACAAGGATATGATAGGAAACAGATGCAGAAAGGGCTGAGTTGCCACCACAACATGACTAATGTTGAAAGCCTGCCAATTCCAGCCAGTCCTTTCCAATCTGCACTAAGCTTATAATTGATGGTGTTATGAGTGTGGTAAATATATTGCATTAACAAAACCTTTTGGGTTCTTCAGATTTGTTTGTTTCTAGCCTGTTATTGACGGTTAAATGTTGCTGAAAGAAAGCAGAGATGAGTAGGGGCTGATCCTCTCATTATTAAACTGAACAGCAGAGTCTGTAACTGGAGTTCCAGGCGATCCTTGTGCTGCTGTGTTGGGCCCATGATGGGGGCGGGGTCCACAGTATCTGCTCGCTGACCTCCCAGATAGTCCAGGATCCGCATCTCCATGGTGGAGTTCAGCTGTCTCTGAGGGTGGGGAAGCAGGCTTGAGTAGGGTCAGGGTCAGTGACAGGTTAATTGTTGGTGAGGTTACACTGAGTGCTTGTAAATCTCAGGCTCTGACTCAAACTGCAAACTTCCCACACTCGTAGAGATGGACCTCCCATCACTGAGTGCAGACAAAAGACTGACTTCCTTTCCTCTTCTTTTTAATTCTCTTGACACTAAGAAGTGTCACATCTGGAGGAATCTGGGTTGAGCGTGTCCTTGTCAGATACCCAGCTGCCAGCAGGGGTCACTGGATCGTAGGAGGATTCCAAACCACCTCCCCCACCCCCATTTTACTGCTGCATCACACACCCTGCCTTCAGCTAAGGGTCACTGGTGTGGCACACAGTGCTGTCACTGCAGTGGCTCAGCATGGCCAACACACCACAAAACTGCTCTCTGCAGCTCAGGGGAACCACTTTTCCTTTCACTCATTATTCAATCTGTCAGAGTTCAGGATATCTTTACCGAGGGAGGAGCTGGAAAGCAAACTATTCTTGTACATCTCCCAAGTGAGCTTTTAAGAATATAGCCCCACTGAGAAAAGTCCTGCAGTAAAGAGAATGAAGCCTCATTAACTGCTCTCATACCCACTGACAAAATGAGGTTCTGGGGGGGCCCCCCTACACAGCATTTGTTTCTCTTTCGGGTCAGGATAAATATTCTGTTCAGCAAAATGTAAAATAGTTGTAGAGGGCAAAGTCCAGAAGGAGAAAATGTGCATAACCTAACTCGCTCCATGTGCGATGATTCTAATCGGTTTCCCCAGCTTTTGATTCCTGACTTTAAGAAACTCTCAACTCCAGCAGCACTGACCTTCCAGGGTGAAGCACAAAGGGCGGTCTCTCTGGTGACCCAAGGCCAATGTCGTTTGAAATGTGATCTGGGCCGTGTGGGAGCTTGCTTTGGGAAGGTACATCTTTGGGGCAAGCGATGTATCTGTTGGTTATACATAGCTCTATTTCACACACTTCCCTTCTCACCAAATACTGATCCAGGTCCCTTTTATGGAAACATATCTGCTGTACCATGTTGTCACAAATAAAGTCCCGGTTTCTGAGCTACACAGGCCAGAAACGATCCAATATTCAAACCTTGGTCTCTGTGGAAATGGCAGTCCAAGGAAGGAGTGACCCTGATTCCTACCTGGAGTACCCTGTTGGAAACCCACCTCCAGCCAACCCAGGAAAGGTACAACATAAATGTTACACTTCCTATCAATCAGAACCTATTTCACTCACCCTGTGTCCACACAGACAGACTTTCAACAGGGTACTCCAAGTAGCAGCCAGGGTCACTCCTTCCTCAGGCAGCCATTTCCACAGAGACCAAGGTTTAAACGTTGCATCATTCCTGGTCTGTGTAGCTCAGAAACAGGGACTTTATCTGTGACACCCCTGTTCTATTACTAAGGATTGTACCTGGGTGCTCTGTACCTAAGATGGCACCTCGTTGGTGACCTTGTAACTGATCTTGTAACTGAAGAAGCTGTACCTAAAATGGCGCTATAAATGGGGACTTATAAACTTTTCACTGTATACATTTGAGTACAGGTGACAATAAGGCTAATTCAATTCAATGTGTTATAGCCAGTGATGTGCTATTGAAGCACAGTCACTTTTGTGAGAAAGCAGCAGCCAATTTGCTCACAGCAAGCTCCTGCAAACGTTAGTATGATAACGACCCAGATTATCTGGGGCATAAACCTCCCCTGCTCTGCCACTGTTGGGAGGAATTGAGGATGGTGAGGAGAAAACAAATAGGCTTCAAAGCAAGTTAGGTAAATGAGTGGACAAGTACATGGCAGATGCAGTTTAATGTGGATGAGTGTCATGTTATCCACTTCAGTAGGAAAAGCAGAACAATAGAGTACATTTTAAACGTTACTATATAGGGAAAGTGGGTTTGCAAAGGGACCTGGGTGTCATTGTACACCAGTCCCAAAAGCAGGCATGCAGGTGCAGCAAGCAGTTTGGAAGGCAAATGGTATGTTGGCCATCATTGCAAGAGGGTTTAAGTTCAGAAGTAGAGATGTCTTGCTGCAGCTGTCTCACTAAGGCCTTGTACGACACCTGGAGTACTGTCTCGTGCTCAGAAAAAATATACAGCAAACCTTTATTAACCAGCGCCTAGGGGACCAAGAGTATACCGTTGATCAGATATTCCAGTTGATCAAGAGGGTCGTGTAACGTAAAAACACACTACGTAATGGGATTGTAGTGCAGAGGGCATACTCCTCACCGTCATACTTTATTCACAGCATAAGTCATTGAAATCATAATGCAACTTTGCTTTAAATAAAACTTACTGGCAAAGAGTCTTCTCATGCATCCCCCTACCTGACTACTTGGAGGGTGTGATGATACGGTAAACTTCCAGTATTCAGGGTATATAATTTTTGCCAGTTCATAAGGTAGCATTAAAACTAAGTTTGCTGTACTTGCCTTAGAGGGAGTGCAGTGAACGTTCACCAGACCGATTCCTGGACCAGTAGGTTTGTCATATGAGAAGAGATTGGGTCAAATGGACCTGTATTCACTGGATAAAAACTGAAAGGACTGCAGATGCTGTAAATCAGAAACAAAAACGGAAGCGTCACTCGACCCGAAACGTTAACTCTGATTTCTCTTCACGGATGCTGCCAGACCACCTGAGCTTTTCCAGTGATAACTGTTTTTGTTTCTGTATTTGCTGGAGTTGAGAAGAATGAGAGGAATCTCATTGAAACGTATAAAATTCTGACAGGGCTGGAGGGACTGGATACAGAGATGATGCTAATCCCTGCTGGAAGTACAGAACAAGTGGCTCTCAATCTTGGAATATGGGATAGACCATGTGGGACTGAGATGAGGAAAGATTTCTTCACTCTGAGGGTTGTGAACCAGTGGAGTTCACAACCACAGTCGGCTGAAGTTACTGACTGTACTTAAGAAAGAAATAGATTTCAAGACGCTTAAAGGTGGTTTGGATGGTGGGGGATTAAATATGCGAGGTGGTAGCAGGAGTTGAGATAGAGGATCAGCTACAATCATGTTCAGTGATGGAGCAGGCTCAATGGGCCGAACTGCCTCCTCAGATCCTGTTTTCTACATTTCTCTCCTGTTAACCAGCTGATAGGTCATTCAGTTCTTGACTCTGGCTCCAGGAATTGTGCCTGGGACTCTGATCTGTAATGGTAAGTAACATCCTTTTAACCCATGACCATTTGTCTGCCTCCATTTCAGAGCTGGAAAGTTAGATTTCTCATTTTCTGGCCTGCCTTGCACAGCTGGAAGCCCTGGGATGGTGCATCGTGTGCTGGATTCATCAGATACTAAAAATTCCAGGATCCCGAATGCTAATGACATTTCTGGCTTGTGTTATCTCGAGTAACAAGCTTCCTGAAGAGCTATTCCTGGAGAGGTGGCCCCATCTGTCCTCCAGCAGTCGCTTCCTGTAGGGACTGGGGATCTGCTAAATTCCTCGGGCAGCTTTGAGTTGTAAAGCCTGGCTTTGCTGGACCTTTTACATGTAAGGTGACTTTGCTGTTCCTCAGGCTGTGTGTCTCTGAAATAAATGTTACCCAGCTGTGTAAAGCAACAATGCCTGTATACACGTCACACTAGGATCTAGACTAGTGTCAGATAGCAATGTTGTTCAGCTAAGATGCACAATACCTTATTGTACTTCCCAGAAAGATCCAGGGACACTTGACAATCTAATTCATTCACTCAGCGTGTAGTGATTGTTATGCCAAAAAGCTGACCAGACTGGAACTCTGTTTTATTTCCTCAGAAAAGAGGCGACTGAAGGGATGGAGTTCTTTTAAAATGTTGTTTTGATAGAGTAGACAAATGGGAAAACAGAACAGAGAGGGCCATCAGTTTAAAACAACCACTCAGAAATCCACTCGAGGATGCAGGAGAAAGTTCTTTCCCCAGAGGGTGGCAGAGAACTCACTTCCACAGGAAATGGCAGATGTCAATACTATCAATGTATTCAAGGGGCGATTAAATGCACGAGGGAGAAAGTTGGAGAATGTTACAGAGATTATAGATAAAAAAACATTTGAATCATTTGCAATCACAGGCCATTCAGCCCCTCGAGCCTGGTCAGTAAGATCATGGCTGTCCTGATTACTTTGTATTCCACTAACCCCCGATAATTTTCACCCTTTTTGCTCTTCAAGAATCTATGCACCTCTGCCTTAAAGTGATGCAAAAATCTGCTTCTACCTTTTCTTAAAGAGAGTTCCAAAGACATGTGGAAAAAGTTAAGAGTGTAGCGGGGGAGGTCGGTGAGTAGTCTGCCGAAGGTTTTCAGAGAGTCACTATGGAAGTTTTTGAGAAGACGTGTAGCTGGGGTTGTGGATGGGCTTGTTGATTTGTTCACCAAGCTGGTAGGTTGGTTTGCAGATGTTCGTCGTCATCGTGGAGGTTTGGGATCGGGGCAAGGAATCTTCACTCACTGAGAAACAGGATTGAAGAATATTCTTTACTCTGCGGACCAAGGCTTGGAACACTTCACCAGTGAATATAAACAAATTGCATTTGTATTTGATAAGAATATTAAAGTATGCAGGAAATGGGATTAGCTTTGGCAGCTGCAGTGAAGAGTCAATGATTTGAATGCTGGATGATTCCCGATCTTCACATTTGTTCTGAGGTCAAGTTGTAGTCTTGTTTACAAATGTGTGGAGCCAGTGACTCAGCCAATAATGTGCATCTCTTCATCTGCAGTCCCCCAGGCGGATCAGACCGATTTACAAGAATCCTCAAGCATATTCTGACCCAGAGAAGGTGAGAGAATCATTTTTATCCACTCCCATCCTGTCCCAAAGGTGCTGACTTTTGTCAGGCTCTGGATCCCCCTGTCCTTCCATACTTAACTGTGCATTGACATATGAAAATGGACAGTGAGTGCAGGCCCCTCATGTTCTGTACCACCTCCCTTTCACTGTCACCGTAGCTGAAGGGCTCCGTGAGAATTTAACCTCCAGCCTTGAGCTCGCCACTTGTGAATGTTTCTGAGTTTCTGGAAAGGTTGATTAAAACATCCAGCAATGTGGCAAATGAAAGCGCTGCTGATTTGCCAGGGATTTGCAAGCACACTCAGCTCTTAGTCTCTCACACACCACTTTGATTTGGACATATATCAGCTGTCCCTTCATTGTAGCTACGACAAAATCCTGGAGCTCCTGACCTAACAGCATCATTCTTGTTTACTGTTCATTCCTATCTTCTCCAGGAGCAAGACAGACAATAACTAACAGTCGTATCCAATCTCAAATGCATACAAAAGTCTAATTAGGAAAGATTTTCTTTGGCACATTCTGGATGAAGTGCCTCAGTGATGAACTAGGGTTTTATTTGCCTAACAGCTCAAGGGGGAGGGTAGGATGAATGTGTATTGCCAAAGAATATTGGATTGTTGGCTAACAGCCTTTTCTTTCCTTCACCTCCTCCCCCACCCCCCACAGTTACTATCCTCTGTACCCACCCGCAGAGGAGATGAACATAGATTACGAGTGTCTGCAGTTGTATGCGCAGCTCCCTGTTACTCCTGATGTTTTAATTGTGCCCTCTGAGCTGCGATATTTTATTAAGGTGAGGAACCTGTAATTCTCAGCATTGTGACTTCTGTCAATCCAGTAATAGCTGTGTGCGCTGGCTGCTCCCGTTTGATCTTTATGACGGTATCTTTTGATACCTTTATCTAATATAAACACAAGAGGTGTTGGCCAGGCACTGGACCTTTACCTCAGCATTCTAAGTAACCCAAAGAGGGATGTTCTCCCTGTTACTGGCTGCGTGAGAAGTAACTTTGGCAGTTCTGCTATCCAGCAGAAAAGGATACACGGCATGACATTGCTGTGAATTCAGTTAATTCTGGCACAAACAGTGCAACATGTGCAGTAGGATCCATTGAGGTTGGGGCAAAGGGGTTTGAGATTTTGATAGGTTTGGATGTTGCTTAGTGTATTTGAGCTCATCCCTGCCAACTCTGGTTTGTGTCTAATCAACACTGATCGTAATTCCAGATCCCAGATTTTGTCAACTCATGCATGTGACCATTGCTTAGTTTGACGTGGAAATTGACTTCTCTTGCTTTAGACCTACGTATGTGAACCTGTTTGAAGGTTCACAAGTCAGCCCAATAGGCACAACCACTGGCATTGGTTGGGACTTCCTTAGAGGAAACTTAGTCACTGTTGTGTGAATCTGTGCTGGGCGTTTTGTAAGGGGCTTTATTTTGTGTTTATCCTTAGCGTGTTTGCCTGCAACAAAGGAGGGGGATGCTACCTGTGGGGATGGATGGATGGAAAGCTGGGCTAGGAGGGAGGTGCTGATTGAGAAAACTGTGCGTTAATCTTTGGTCACCTCTGCTTTATCCAAAATCAGGATGTTCTGGGCTGCATCTGCATCAATCCTGGGAGGTTAACCAAGGGCCAGGTTGGTGGGACCTACGGGCGCCTGTTTGTACAGAAACAGAGTAGTGAACAGGCAGATCGTCAGACTCCCTGTGTGGCTGCACAAGTGGTGAAAATTTGATCCTCTCGAGGCAGATCGACTTTCTCCCATGGTCCCAAATATTGGAGAATCCCTGGGCCGAAGCAGGAATGTCAGGCAGGCCTCGCTGAGAGCCACCTCACTCTGCTGGACATGCTATTGGCATTCTTCTCTGGACCCTTCAGCAAAACTCAGTTCATTTGAGGTCAAACTCGGCATTTCATTTGCCTGACACAAAGGACTTGTTGAAACAGGATGACATTCGCTCCATAGTTTACTTCTTTTTTCTCTCTCCCTCTCTCTCTCTCTCTCTCTCTCTCTCTCTCTCTCTTCACCACCCCCCGATGCATTGGAGCACTGAGATGTAATGTAAAACTCAATTTTTGATGAGGTTTCATGTAAATAAATGATTTGATTGTTCTGTTGTATGCCAGAGAGATTAACTTTTAATTTTGAGAGTCAAGTGGTGAGCTCATGTCTTGCCTGGCAAGGAACACCTTGCTGCTGGTTCCTAAGGAAGGTAGGAACAGCTGCTCCCAAAACATAGCTCGGGGCAACCATACTGAGGCTGGAGACCTGTAACCAACAGCTGCAGCATGTATTTATCGAGCACTTTTAACATGGGAAATAAGAGTAGGCCATTTGGCTTATCAAGTCTTTTCTGTCGTTCAGCTCGATCATGGCTGATCTTCTCCCTCAGTCATTTTCCAATACTATCTTTGTATCCCATATTGTCATTTATGATGAGGAATATCTGTCCCAAACCTTTTGAAATCATACAAAATATGACAGTAAGACCCATACACAGATATTAGGTCAAACTTCTTCAAACTTGGTCATTGGGTCTAGGCTTTGAGGAGTGTTTGAATGACAAGTTTAGGGAGTGAAATCCAGAGCTTAGGTTCTGGAAGACTGAAGGAACAGCCACCAATGGCGATGGGAAGGAAATGGACAAGAGATTGACAAGACCCCAGAACTGGAGGAATGTAGAGATTGTAGGACTGGAGGAGGTTAGAGGTGGCCAGGGGCCAGGCCATTGGAGGTGGGTGCGAATAAGGGAGCAGTGTTGTTCTGTGGGGCATTGGTAATTACTGTAGGAGGTCACCTGATAGTATCTGTAACTGAAATGTGTGCCTCAGAGTGATAACAGGATTGTGCTTTTAATTCCCTCGTCCTCTGGGAAGGAGGGCCACAAAGGCCAGGAAGGGAGTGTTGGGAATATTGCTCCGGGTTGCTGCTACATCAAGCAATGGACAAATTATCCAGCTGCATTAACCAGGTCCGTGGTTTGCAGAGGGTGTAAGATTCTGAGAAGCCCTTAGCTGCATAGTTGGTGTGAGAGTGTCCCATCAGTGGCGCAACACCAGATTCAAGCAGCATTTCTATTGGATCTCCAGCGTTTGGTACAGTGTTACCATATCTTCAGGATTTGCTAAAGTACATGAGTTGTTCCAAAGTGGTCAGTATCCTTATAGAGTAACACTAACCAGTCTGCACATTTAGAAACCATTAGTCAGTGAGTTTGTGCTGCTGTAGGTTAAACGCTGAACGGTGACCAAGATGTCAGGATAATTCTGTGCTCTTTCAGTAATACCAGTGGATCTTCAACAACAACAACAACCTGAGTGGGCAAAAAAAACTTGGTGTTGATTTTACTACAAGCACTGGCACCTATGACAGTTCAGCACTCGCACTCCCTTGTGTCCTTGCCCAATCCAACATTCCCAGTATTAAATATTCAATTTAAAGCTCTGGGGACAGGGGTTCACATCACGCAGGTCTGCTGGTGGAATTGAAAATTTGTCTCAGTGAAGGTGACCGTGGCAACTATCATTGACTGTTGTAAAATGCTATTGGGTTTACTAATGTCCTTTAGGGGAAGAAATCGACTGTCCTTACCTGGTCTGGCCTAAATGTGACTCCAGACCCACAGAGGACTCTAAGCTGTCCTCTGGAATGGATGGGGGAGCCATTCATTTCATGGGGCAGTTAGGATCTATCCCTTCTGCTACTCTTGTACTGTCCTCTTCTGATCATCTCAGACATACTAACTCTGGAAGAGCATTCAAACAGAGATTCTGACCACTTCTCTCCATCGGTGGATCAAGCTTAATGCAATTGGAGTTGAATGGCCTAATGGAGCGAGCCAAGAAGACCATGTTGGCTGTGACAAAGTGGAGCAGTTGCTGTACTCCTTGTGACATAGCTTTCACCACATGGTGGGAAAATAGAGGGGACAAGGGCTTTGGGAGTATTGTCAATTGAGAAGAGAACAGGAAAGTACCTGAAGAGGACGTGAACAGGATGGACGGAACAGGGAGAGAAGTGCCTGATGACATTTGTTGGAGAGAAGTATAAAGTGGTACGTTTTGGAAGGAAGAGTGAGGAGAGATTAAATAAAGGGGGGAAAAATAATCTCCAGAAGAGGTACTGTAACAGGGGCACCTGGAGGTATAGGTACGTAATTAAAGACAGCACAGCAGGAAGTGAGAGGCAGTTGGGATCTTTGGATTTGTGAATAACGGTATTGGATGAAGAAAAGGAGGGAGTTATAATCAAAACCGAAAGAACTCCAGATGCTGTGAATCAGGAACAAAAATAAAGTTGCTGGAAAAGCTCAGCAGGTCTGGCAGCATCTGTGAAGTTAAAAACAGAGTTAACGTTTCGGGTCCGGTGATTCTTCCTCACAACTGAGGAAGTTCATGGATGCTGCCAGACCTGCTGAGCTTTTCCAGGGAGTCTATAATCAGTTTGCATAAAATACTGGTTCAGCCTCCACTAGAGTACGGTGTCCCATTCTGGTTAACACACTCCCGGAATGATGAGGAGGCTTGAGATGGATGTGGAAAAGATTCACGGGAATAGTTCCAGGGCAGCGCAGTGGCTGAGTGGTTAGCACTGCTGCCTCACAGTGCGAGGGACCTGGGTTCAATTCCACTGACTGTTTGTGTGGGTTTCCTCCAGGTGCTCCAGCTTCCTCTCGCAGTCCAAAGATGTGCAGGTTAGTTGGATTGGCCGTGCTAAATTGTCCGTCGTGTCCAGGGATGTTCAGTCTAGGGAAATGCGGGGTTGTCGGGATGATCTTCAGAAGGTTAGTGTGGACTCAACTGGCTGAATGGCCTGCTTCCACACTGTTGGATAAACGCTGGGCCTAGTGATGTCCACATCAAAGAAGTAAATTTTTAAAACCCAGGTCATAGTCATATGTTGTGTGGGAGCTTGCTGTGTACAGTGAAGGAGTAGATTGCGGATGTTGGGACTGTTTTCTTTAGAGAAAGGAAGGTTGAGAGGTGATTTGATCGAGGTGTTCAAAAAGGTGAGGGGTGCAGACAGGAGTAGAATGCAAAAAAAACCGTTCCCTTTTGTGAGAGGGTCAAGGACCAAGTGACCTGGGTTTAAGATGATTGCCAAAAGAAACAATGGTGACATGAGGGAAATCTTTCTTGTATGGAGTGTGGTTAGAGCCTGGCATGTGCTGCCTGAGAAGGAATCTGCTCCACCACAATCGTGACTTTCTACAGGGACTTGGACAATTATCTGAAGGAGTAGTACTGAAAAGGAGGAAAGACGAATCAATTATTGAAAGTACATCAAACCCAAGAAATGTGGACCGCAACTGTGCGGGAGTTAACTGGGAATCTGTGCTATGTCCTAAATTAATGTTTTATGGCCTCAAACTTCTGCCATCTGGAATTTTTTAAATCTTAACTCATTCTTAGAGTATTTTGTAACTCCCTAAAGGGCTGATTTTAAGTATTCGGAAAAGTTGACATAATTTCCAAGCATTTTAGTTTTAAATGTCTGAACTTCCACTAAGGAAACGCCATCCTGTTCCTTGCGTCGCCCCTAAACCAGAAACTAGTGCAGCCTGATTGAATGCAGTTAAAGAAAGTAATAGATCACAGCTTTTGCCTCAGGTTTTCAGTCTATGAACCTTGTATTTTTCCCCCTTTTCTTCCCTTACCCCACTATAACCAAGACCTCTGCCTTCCCTCTTGGGTAGTTGTTAAAAGTTCCCCAGCGTAGCATTGAGTGAAGAACTCCTGTATGTATTGGAGCCAGTGTTATTCCTTAACCAGTACCTAATGTGAGATGGGGACAACAACAGCACCACCTCCAAATTGCCCTCCAAGTCACTCACTATCCTGACTTGGAATGGTCTTCCTTCAGTGTCGCTGGGTCAAAATCCTGGAACTCCCTCCCTGACAGCATTGTGGGTGCCCCTACATCCCATAGACTGCTGCCATTCAGGAAGGCAGCTCACCACCACCTTCTCAAGGGCGATAAACGCTGGGCCTAGTGATGTCCACATCAAAGAAGTAAATTTTTAAAACTCAGGTCATAGTCATATATTGTGTGGGAGCTTGCTGTCTACATTACAGTGGTGACGATACTTCAGAAAAAGTTCTTTGTTCGCTGTGAAGCTTTGGGGCACCCTGAGGTGCTGGAGAAATGGGAGTTCTTAAGTGCGACACTCTGTGATGATTGTTACACTGCCCAGTTCCATCAGCACTCTTTTAAAGGGATATCCCATTCTGAGTTCTTCAGAGTCTCTCTCACTATGTGTGTAGAGCAAGATATATTCATTAAAGCTACCAAAGTTTCCGCACAAGCAAGCAATTGAGCTGAAACCTTAGACTGTGTGCAGTTTAGTTTAAACACTACATGATGCCATTTGAGTCCTAAACTCATGCTTCAGCCTTTAGCTCCCCATAGCCACCTGTTACCCAGCCAAATCACACTGAATATTGAACATAGGGTTACCTTCAGGAGGTCAACTTCCAAAGTAGCTCAGGAAGCTGTGATGATGGGAGGCTGCAGCATTACCAGAGTAGATCTTTAAGTCATTTTGTTTTTGCATTAAATCAAGCAATTACTTTCTCTAACCCCTTGTGTATAGAGGGCTGAGGGGTGATTTGAGGAAGGCCATTGAAGCAACTGGGTCCAGGGCACTATCCTGAGGAACTCCTGCAGAGATGTCCTGGAGCTGAGATGACTGACCTCCAACAAACAGCACCTTATTCCTTTGTGCCAGGTATGATATTTACTTCGCAGAGCACTTATGTTCTGTCAACAAAAAATATCCTGATCTTCCAGAGATAGTGGGTCCAGAAACGAAACGTCAGCTTTCCTGCTCTACTGATGCTGCTTAGCCTGCTGTGTTTATCCAGCTCTACACCTTGTTACCTCCTGATCTTCCAGTTGCCTGCCAATTCAATACACCACCTGTTCACTGGCCAACATCTTTGTCTTGGGCTTGCAGCAGTGAAGCTCATCGCAAACTGGAAGAACAGCACCTCATTTTCCTCTTGGGGACCCTGCAGCCTTTTGGATTCAATATCGAGTTCAACAACTTTCGGGCTTGAGCTCTCCATGTCTTGACCCCAACCCCCACACACTAGGCCTGGTTATCACATAGTCTGCTATTACACACAACCCATTGTTAGCCACTAACAGTCCCCATTAATAGCTATTCACCCTCCTACCCAGATTGTTGTCAACTCCTTTGTCTGTCCAACTGTTCTCACTTTTTGGGCTGTGTTCCCAACTATCGTTTACTCCTTACCCCATCTTCTGTATATAATCTGACATTTTCCTACTTATCATCAGATCTAAGGGAGGGTCACTCCACCCGAAACTTTAACTCTGATTTCTCTCCACAGACCTGCTGTGATTTTCCAGCAATTTCTGTTTTTGTTTCTGATTTACAGCATCCGCAGTTCTTTCAGTTTTTATGATACTTGCTGTGATCGAAAGAGTTGATAAAATAGTGAGACTATTTCCTCTGGTGGGATGAGTCTAGCACGAGGGGATAGAACCTTTAAATTACAGCCACGTTGTTCAGAGGATAGTGTCAGGAAGTACATTGTTATACAGACATACAAGCTCAGAAATTTGGCCCTTTTAATCTGCTCTGCCATTTGATTAAGATCCAGGTCGATCTGACTGTGGCTTCAACTCTGTTTTCCCCTTCTTCCTACAATGGTCTTCTATCCCTGTTAGTCAAGAATCCTACTGAACCCTGCTTTAATTTTTATTTCTGTATCCTACCAGGGAGAAACCTGCTCTCAGCATCCACCTTAAATCCCAAGCTCAGGATCTTGATGCAGGGTCTTTGCACAAAGCAGATTCCCCCAAAATTCTGTCAGAGCTCAGGGTAAGTTGGAAGTGAGAGAACAGAGATTGATTGATTGGCATGGATTGATTGTTTTTTTTGGTTGGGTAAGGTTGTGGAGGGTTCCTAAAGAAAGGCAGTTCGATAGCGTTCCCATACAGAGGGCCAAGATGGGCTCAAGGCTCATCACAAGGCCAGCTCCTAAAGCTTCACTCACTGACACCGAATGACTGGAAATGCTCAGAGTGGAAAGGTGCCCATTCCATTTTGCAGTCTACACAAGGTTTAGCCAGCTGATTTCAGTCAATCCTGTGAACGTGACACGCTGCCATATCCCTCTGTTCTCCTGGGTCAGGAAGGGTGGCGTTGGCCAAATTAATTGGTCCTGACCACCCTCCAGTCGCACATGTGGAGTGCCCACATGTTTGTGTTTTTTGGGTGAGGCACCTCTCGAGGTTGAACATAGAACATCGAACAGTACAGCATAGCTCTGGCCCTTCGGCCCCCGATGTTGCACCGACCTATTATCCTACTAAGATCAAACTACCCTGCATACCCTACATTTTACTATCCTCCATGTGCCTATCCAAGCGTCGCTTAAATGTCTCTAAAGTATCTGACTCCACTCTCACTGCTGGCAGCGCATTCCACATGCCCACCACTCTGTGTGAAGAATCTACCTCTGATATCTCCCCTGTACCTTCCTCCAATCACTTTAAAATTATGCCCCCTCGTAATAGTCATTTCTGCTCTGGGAAAATCTCCCTGACTATCCACTCTATCTATGCCTCTTATCATCTTGTACACCTCTATCAAGCCACCTCTCATCCTTCTTCACTCTAAAGAAAAAAGTCCTAGCTCCCTCAACCTTTCCTCATAAGACCTGCCCTCCAGTCCAGGCAGCATCCTGGTAAATCTCCTCTGCACCCTTTCTAAAGTTTCCACATCTTTCCTGTAATGAGGTGACCGGAACTGAACATAATACTCCAAGTGTGGTCTAACCAGAGTTTTATAGAGCTGCAGCATAACCTCACGGCTCTTAAACTCAGTTCTCCTGCCAATGAAAACCAATACACCATACGCCTTCATTACCACCCTAGCAACTTTGAGGGATCTATGGACGTGGATCCCAAGATCCCTCTGTTCCTCCAAACTGCTGAGAATCCTGCCATTAACCCTGTATTCTGCATTCAAATTTGACCTTCCAAAATGAATCACTTCACACTTTTCTGGGTTGAATTCCATCTGCCACTTCTTTGCCCAGCTCTGCATCCTGTCAATGTCAAACATACTAACCCTTCCACTTCCTCATCCAAGTCATTTATAAAGATCACGTAGAGCAGAGGTCCGAGAACAGATCCCTGTGCAACACCACTGGTGACCGAGCTCCAGGCTGAATACTTTCTATCTACTGCCAGCCTCTGTCTTCTATTGGACATCCAATTCTGTACCAAACAGCCAAATTTCCCTGAATCTCATGCCTCCTTACTTTCTGAATGAGCCTACCATGAGGAACCTTATCAAATGCCTTACTAAAATCCATATACACTACATCCGCTGCTCTACCTTCATCAATGTGTTTTGTCACATCCTCAAAGAATTCAATAAGGCTTGTGAGGCATGACCTGCCCCTCACAAAACCATGCTGACTATTTCTAATCAAACTGTGCTTTTCCAAATAACCATAAATACTATCTCTCAGAATCCTCTCCAATAATTGCCCACCACAAAAGTAAGACTGACCGGGCTGTAATTTCCAGGATTATCCCTATCCCCTTTCTTGAACAAGGGAATGACATTTGCCACCCTCCAATCTTCTAGTACTACTCCAGTGGACAGTGAGGACGCAAAGATCATTGCCAAAGGGGCAGCAATCTCTTCCCTTGCTGAATAGCCTGAACCTCATTCACCAGTAAAAGTCCCCACGGGGTGTAGCACCTGGGTGAGGGACGCAACCGCGATAAGGAGTTAGTCAGATCAGGGGAGAAAGGGGAACGGAGAGAGAAAGCAACCACAGCATAGTCCCTCTGTATTTGCTGCAGAGCCTCCATTCGAAGATGATACAGGTAGGTAGGGGGAGCTTGCTGGCTGTAGCTAGTATTTCTGCAGACTGCATTCAGCTTTGCTTAAGCGGAGACTGAAGCTCCAGACTAGTGTGAAGCCTCCTTCAGGTTATGTTAGGCAGCTGGGAATCAGAACGGGGTGGTTTAGGTGGAAAGCACTCTGTTTCTTGGGGCAGGGGACTGTGCTGTTTACACCAATGTGCTGACAATGTAGATTCAACCACCATATGTGGCCAGGCATTCTGAGTGACCCTAGGGTCAGATAGGAGGAGGGGTGCACAATAATGGCAGCTGGTCTGATTGTAGATTAAAACAGGAAAAGTATTGACAGTCAGTAATGGGACGCTATGTTGCCATGAGTGAGCAGGGCTGGCTTCAGTGTTTAAGGTTGTAAGTATCTCATTAATGTGTATTGACAGGAAATGCATCAAAATAGCACATGGAGCAAAGTACTTAAACATCTGGTGTGTGCAACAGGCACCTTCCCTGCAATAGATTTGTGCTCTATTACTGTTTTCCTGTTAGTCAATAGAGGGTAGAGTAAGGGATGGTCATTCAGGGATCTAAGAAGCAGCAGCATTTTTCTCCATACTTTCTCACTTCTGCCCTCCTCTCTCCCTCTGTTAAATGCGCCATTAACTCTGACACGCCCTGTCGGAGGGTCAGCGCTGAGGGAGTGGGCACTGTCGGAGGGTCAGCGCTGAGGGAGTGCCGCACGGTCGGAGGAGTCAGCACCGAGGGAGCGGGCATTGTCGGAGGGCAAGCGCTGAGAGAGCGGGCACTGTCGGAGGGTCAGTTCTGAGGGAGCGCCACGCTGTCAGAGGGTCAGCGCCGAGGGAGCGTCGCGCTGTCGGAGGGTCAGCGCCGAGGGAGCGCCGCGCTGTCGGAGGGTCAGCGCCGAGGGAGTGCTGTATTAGAGGTTGTGTTTTTTCAGACAGTGTTAAACTGAATACTTTTTTGCCCCCTCAAATGGATTGTACAGCCGTGTATGAGATGTGAGTGTGGTTAGATCACCCACTTATGGGTCATTTTCCTGTTTGTTGGATCTGGCTGTGCATAACTAGGCTGCAATGTCCAATACTGAGAGTATTGGCTGGGACTTCCTGGGGTTATAAAGCTATAACAGTGCAGTTTTTTTTTTGGTTTGTACACTCAGCAGGTCGGACATATTCTGGAATTCAGACAGGGCTCTGGAAATCTGCACCTTTTTTTTAATAACAAGACACTTCTATTGAGAAAAGGGTCAATGGGAAACAGTTTGAATTTCAATGATGGTTATTGTGAATTCACTGAGAATGAACACAGAAAGGAGGGTTAAACTGGAATTGCATGTTTTCTTACCAGATCAATGAGAGAGGAGTCCGAAGAGACTCTCCAAAGCCCCAGAGGAGCTGAGATCCAGGCAATGGGGGTGGACAGAGAACATTGTCCTTCAGCTGCCAGGAATGCATTCCACAGTCAGTTTGTTGTCTTGACAGATTCTTACTACAATCACCCAGCAGGGAAAATGTTCTGGGAAAAATAATTTGGATGCTGTGTGGTTGTGGAAGGTGCTACTCAAATGCAAGTAGTTCAATAAACTTGTCCTTTTGCCCCACCCTCAAGCCCCAAGCAGCTTCAGACAATGAGCTCTATTGTGCCAGAGTCTGGTTCTTACGTCAGAAAGGCACACAGGCATTCTGCAGCATTCCCACAGGCAGCAGATAAATAATGAACAAAGCAGAGTGTCACATTCAACGTACATCCCACCCCTTCTCAAAACATTCCTATCCTCAGCTGGGCCTGTGGTAGGCTGCAGGGGAACAACAACGTTTATCAAACCACCGAGAACGTTTCAAAACTCATTATCAAACCCTATTCAGTTCGGACCCTCCGACAGTGTGGTGCTTCCTCAGAACTGACCTTGCGACAGTGCCCATTCCCTCAGCACTGACAGTGTGGCGCTCCATCTGTAGCAAAAATGATCCCTGGTTGGCCTCTCGACCAAACTGCCCTCTCCCTCTCTCTGTTATGAACTTGGACAGAGGCTAATATCATGGTGACTCCCTCAGCATTGATCCTCAGACAGTGCCCGCTCCCTCAGCACTGACCCTCCGACAGTGCCCGCTCCCTCAGCAATGACCCTCCGACAGTGTGGCACTCCCTCAGCACTGACCCTCCGACAGTGCCCGCTCTCTCAGCACGGAACCTCTGACAGTGCGGCGCTCCCTCAGCACTGACCCTCTGATAGTGCCCACTCCCTCAGCACTGACCCTCTGACAGTGCGGCGCTCCCTCAGCACTGACACTGCGACAGTGCCCATTCCCTCAGTACTGACAGTGCGGTGTTCCCTCTGTAGCAAAAATGATCCCTGGTTGGCCCCTCGACCAAACTGCCCTCTCCCTCTCTCTGTTATGAACTTGGAGAGAGGCTAATATCATGGTGACTTGCTTCTGGGTCCTTCCCATTGGCACCAGCAGCATTCTGCAGGGTATTCTCCAGCTTCGAGCAAAGGGGTGATCCACTGTCTGTCCAGGCTATTACAGGGGGCAGGAGAAGAAAAGGAAAAGAGTTTCAATTTGTCACACTATGTTTATATTTCTCTGAATCTTCACAGTTTGGGAAACCATGTCCCTATTTTCCTTTGACATCAACCTTGACCTGGCTGATAACAACGGGTTGTGAGGTGAACCCTGAGCACCAATTGGTTCAAGGAGCTTGCTCTGAAGCAGCGTTTGTTAATGGGCTCTAGGTGTCCAGGGCTAGGCGAATGTTTATTGTCCATCCCTCATTAGCTTTGAGAGAGTCAACCCCATCGCTATGGGTCTGGAGTCACGTATAGGCCAGACCAGGTAAGGATGGCAGATTTCCTTCCCTAAAGGGCATTAATGACCCAGATGGGTTCATGTGACCAGATGATTGTTACAATTCCAGTCATTCTTGTTCATTTCCAGATTTATTAATCGAGTTTGAATTCTGCCAGCGCTGGGTGTGATTTGCGCCTGTTCCCAGACAGTCACAACAACAGAAAGTGCTGGCCGAGATCAGGAGACCCAGCAGCATCTGCAGAGAGAGAGAGGCAGAGTTAATGCTTAAGAGTCCAATCTGACTTCCTCCTTCAGTTCTGACCGAGGCACGTTGGGTTTGAAATGTTAGCTGTTTCTGCACAGATACTGCCACACCTGTGGAGTTTCTCCATCACTTTCTGTTTTTTTTATGACCAGGTCTCCCAGTAGCCTTCCCCAGAGTGGTCTTCTGAGTAACCAGCCCAGTGTCACCCACTGCCGTACAATAGAGGGTGAGGTGTAGTGTGTTCCAGCCTCTCCTGGGGTGAGGTTCTGTTCTATCCTGCCGGCCTTGAGCTGCCCCCTGTGATGGCTTGAGGGTTCCTGCTGGAGAATTGGATGGAGCCACCCACTGAGGGAGAGGTCAGGAGCTGCTTTGGCAGGCCAAAGCCAGCCCCTGCGGCTGAGACACGACCCCGGCAAAAGTGAGGGTTTACTCAGCGGCCGGGCTGGGACCATCGGACATCCTCATCCCTCCAGGCAGCCCAGTGAGACAGACAAAAAGGCTCAATCTCCTCCTGAGTTTTACTACCCCCGACGGGGGTGTGGGGAACATATTGAGATTTCACACTGTTGCCCTGTATTCCGGGGATGGGGGGTGTTCTGTGATGTGGTGGTCTCACTGCTGCCTGGGTTTTGAATGGGTTAAGAACATCCACATCACAGTGCATTGCAAACAATAACGACAGCTGAATGCATCAGCCTTCCAGTCCCCATGCTCAAGGAGCTGTGCCAAGAGCCTGTTCAGAAGAGCTTTGTGAAGGAGTTTGTGCCCGAGACAAACTGTTGGACGGAAGAGAAACCGAACGATTCAATCAGAGGAGAAGGGGGAATGCAGCAAAATAAACAGCCCCCCGCCCCGAGCTGGTTGCGTATCTCGCTGAGGGGTGTGTGAGGGAGAGCGGGGAATTCAGCTTATCCTGGTTTAAAAACTACCGCCTTAATTAGTAACAGGGCGAGATGGTTTGAAATAGTGTTTCTCAGAGGCGTTCGTGATTTGCCAACAAGACCGAACTGGGCACTTTCTCCAATGAGCTGAGAACAGGCATACTGACCTGGGGAGAGATTTCAAAACTTCTCACCAGCCAGAATCCCGAAACGCGTGAAAACCTCACCACTGACCAATTTGGGAGAGGAAGGAGGAATGTTCCCGAACCACTGACAGTTTTAAAAACAATATCCCTGAAGAGCCAGGGAACTGGGATACTGTGCTGTTTTCTCATATAACCCTCAGGTAGTGGGGGTCGCTTCATCAATTGTCAACAAAGGTCCCGAAAACTGATTTCCTTATAAAAGGCCAGGCGTGTTCTCACTGCACAGTGACTGTAAGTACAGAACTTTATTTCAGTTCAGTGGGTGATCTGCTGTGCCTCAGAGTAATCCTCCTTCTCACTCTCTCTCTCTCACTGTCTCTTTCTCTCTGCCTGCCTGTCTCCCTCTCTTCCTCACTGTCTGCCTCTCTGTTTCTCTGTCTCTCTTCTGACCCTCTTTCTCTTGTCTCTCGTTATTGTTTCTCTTCTGACTCTTTTTCTGTCCGTGTTTTTCTCTCCCTGTGTTTTTCTGTCTCTGACTGTTATCTCTCACTATCTGTCTCTGTCTTTCTCTCTTCTGGTCCTCTGCCTATTTCTCCCTCTATGTGTCTTGTTTCTCTATCTCTCTCTCTGTTTCTTTCTCTGTTTGTTTCACACTCTCTGTCGCGCTGGGTCTACTTCTTGCTCTGTCTCATTTCTAAATTGAAGTATAAGAAATGGGAATAGACACACAGCCCCTCAAACCTGTCATTCAGCAGGTTGTGATTTCATCTCCTGCCTGAGATGTGAACGTATTCACCAGTGATTTTGTTTTTTGGGGGGTGCGGTTGGGTGTGAGAGGGATCATGTCACTGGATGGGCTGACCCAGAACTCCAGCTCATGTTTTAGGGACGCGTTCAAATCTCACTGTGACAGCCGGTGTCAATAAAATTACTTCATAAATCTGCCACTGGAAAGTTCGTCTCAGTGATGGTAACCATACCAGAGTGCTGTACAAACCCATCTGATAAAATCATCTCCTTTAGGGAGGGAAATCTGTCATCCTTTTCTCGTCTGGTTTCCACAGTCATTGTGTTGGCTCTGAACTAGCTGTACACAGTCACTCAGCTCAATGGAAATTAGGTGAACAAAAAGTGCTGGGCTCGCCAGTGACATTTTTAAAACCTGTCTGTACTGAGGGAGTGTTGTGCTGTTTGTGGTGCCATCTCACTGGGGACACAGTTTCATCAGTGGAGCCCACACGCCATCACCTCAGTCCCTCTCTTTCACCTGACCGTTGGAGTGGCTATTTTCACCCAACTCCATGACCCAAGGGGCTCAGTAAGCAGACGCTGACTTGCTCTGCCTTCCTTCCCAGCAATGCCTTCTCTCTCAGAGCGACTGAACACTGCCACAACAGCACCGAGCTATGTGAGTGCAGTCCCGGGGGTTTACCGAGGTGTATGAGGAAACGTCTGCATCAGACAACCAAACAAAATACTGGTTCCCACCCTGTCCAGCATTCATGTTGTTAAGGTTAGCCAGCTGCTGACCGTGCAATGGCAACTTTCTAATCTGCAGGAATCAGAGACTGAGATATTTTACTGGGAGAGAGCTGCACTAACCTTTACTAATCTCGGGCACTGTGTGAGAGAGATCTTCCGGGTCTGCAGCGTTCGTTATCTGCAATTCATTGAAACCTGTTACTGTGAATTTCACGCTTAGAGATAGCTCGCTGTTTGAAGCTCCCAATGAGTTTGTCAAATGCTCCCAGGACAGGTACAGTCTGGGGCGAGATACAGAGGAAAGCTCCCTCAACATTTTAAAACTGAAATTAAAGCTCTCTCGACAGTGTTCCTATCAAACTCTCCCAGGACAGGTACAGTATGGGGTTAGATAAAGAGAAAAGCTCTCTCTACTTCTTAAACTGAAATTAAAGCTCTCTCGACAGGATCCCCATCAAACGCTCCCAGGACAGGTATAGTACACGGAGACACTGATATACCTTACTCCCAACTGCCACACTGCTGTGTTTTAATTTCCCTGTCATGGGCAGAGACCATTTACAGGGTGTTTAGGATTGAAGCTCTCACTTGTATTCACGCCAGCCTTTTGACATTCTCACCCTCGGTCTCTACCTGCTCCATCCAAGACCTCTGAACAGTACCTTCCTGATTGAGTGGAGTTCTCACTGAGTACCCGGCATATTCTCCTCCCTCAACCAATTTCACCAAAACGGCGTGTTTTCCATTGCTTGGGATCTTGCTGCGTTCTTAGAGCCCGCCCACTAAGCAGAACTGACACCACCTCAATCTGTATAATACTTCCCTGGAGACATGAACAGTGTCAGGTACACCGAAGGGAAGGAGGGGTACAGCACAGAGTGCAGTCTCTCCCTCACCTCTTTGTGAGGCTTAGGCTCAAATTCAATCCAGTTGGTGTTCTTGTGATGTGGTATTAGATAAACCATAGGGATACATAGCACAGAAACAGACCCTTCGGCCCAACTCATCCGTGCCAACCAGATTTCCTAAACTAATCCCCTTTACCTGCATTTGGCCCATACCCCTCTAAATCTTTCCATCCAAGTACCTATCCAAATGAAAGCAGTTTGTTGTTTGGGTGCTAGTAATATGGTTTTACGTGGGACAGGATATTAAGTTCTATAACAATGTCTCAAGATATTACAGCATCAGGAGGTCCTGTGTTGCAGTGGGGAGTGTCTGATCCAGAAGCTATGGGTTCAAGTCCCACTCCAGGACCGGGCGGCCAAGGAAGCTCTGTTTAGAAAGCAGCCAAAAGGTCATAGATACACCCGAGCGACAGGCGGTTAAAAGCGGCAGAGATCCCTGGTCTGGTAAAGGAGATAGGAGTCTCCTGTGCAGAGCTCCAGATTACAATGTGTAGGGAAAAGTCTAAAACAGTGTGGAGCTTGAGGAACACAGCAGGTCAAGCAACATCAGAGGAGCAGGATAGTCGACGTTTCGGGTCGAGAACCTTCATCAGAAGTTCAGAACTGCAAAACTATGCTCAGTGCCAATTCCCGGTTCTGGATGGGCTGGATTCCGGACCCAGCCTTAGCCATGGGGATCTGGGTTGAACCCATCTTTGGGCGGAGAAAATGCAGACTCTCTCTGGATTAGTGACAGCGTCACTGTCAGCTGACGGCTGAGCAAATTCGGTGTATTTTTTATCGGATTTCTCTGATGCTGATGATATCGGCTTTTCACAAAGCCAGCCCGGGATCTGACCGCAACTGTCAGACGTCCTGAGGGCTTTTTTGGGGCAGGAGGTCACACACACACACCCTTATATCCTGCTGCAGTGATCATCCCGTTTGGCTTTTCCCATAAGAAAGTTCCGGCAGCTGTGTTTCTTCCCCTTGCTCCTTCTCCCCCTCCTCCACATACTCACACATGCAAACACTCAGTCTCTCTCTCACACACAGAGACGTGCACACACTGTCGTGCTCACAGTCACACATGCACACAGACATACACCCACACACAGACATACACCCACAC
>NC_063374.1:10445310-10449657 GCF_021869965.1 Rhincodon typus | reverse complement strand
AAGCTCACAGTCATACACCCACACACATGCACACAGACATACACCCAGACACAGACATACACCCACACACAAGCACACAGACATACACCCACACACAGACATACACCCACACACAGATATACACCAACACGCAAGCTCACAGGCGTACACCCACACACATGCACACAGACATACAGCCACACACACATAGAGACACACGCTCTCACACTCACATATTCTCATACACAATCTCATGCTCACAGACACACGCAGATTCTCACACAGACGTGCATACCCACACAGAAACACACAGACACACATACAAAAGCAAGTTCCTGAAGAAGGGTCCTGACCCGAAACGTCAGCTTTCCTGCTCCTCTGATGCTGCCTGGCCTGCTGTGTTCATCCAGCTCTATACTGTGTTGTCTCTGACTCCAGCATCGGCAGTTCTTACTGTCTCCTCCTCAGCCTACTGTGACAATACAAGATTAATTTCCAGTTTGCTCACTCAGACATCACAGTCACCCTCACCCCTACATTCGTCTTTTCTTTCAGGAGATAGCTGCAACATCACATTGTGGTTCTCCAGGCTGAAATATATTTTCTGATTTACAGCTGCTCACAATTTTTAAGGTTTAATTCTTTCCAATTTTCCTCCCTTTTTCAGGCTGGCATGGGGAATAGGAAATGGTAGTTGTGGCTGATCTCCCCTCTCTCACCCCTCTGATCCAATTTAGGCTTTTCTGAGGCCATTTGGCCTTCTGTGTTGTACGTTCATGGTATTGGGAGCAAAAGGAGATCGTTTGGCCCCTTGAGTCTGTTCTGCCAATCATTAAGATCATGGCTGATCCGTTTATGATTCTGATTCCACGTTCCCATCTACCCCCAAAAACCTTTGATCTCTCCCCACCTAACTAGAATCTATCTATCTGAGACTAAAAAATTCAATGACCCTGCCTCATCCACCTTCAGAGCAGGGAGTTCAAAGTCACACAACCCTGGGAGAAAATATTTCTTCTCATCTCCGTCCTAAAGGGGCGACCCAAATTTTATACCCACAGGAGGAAACATTCTTTTCATGTCCACCTCTTCAAGACCATTCAGGATCTTCTACAGTTCCATCAGGTCACCCCTTACTCCTGTAAACTCCAGCAGAAACAAGCCCAGTCTGTCCAACCCTTTCTCATAAGACAACGCATTGCAGCTACCAGTGTGGTAAACCACTTCTGACACATTTACCCATTCCTTCCTTCAGCCTGTACCCTCCCTGCACTGACCTCCCTTGTCTGGCCACAATCTAACCATCTCAGGGATCTGGGACAGAGTCATTCACAGGAAAGGTGAGTGGAAGGATAGGGAAGCACCAATTTAAGGTGATTGGCAAAAGAAGCAACGGAGACACAGGGGAAATCTTTTTGACTCAGCAAGGCATTGGAGTCTGGAATGCACTGCCTGAGAGTTCTGAGAGGCCTGTGCAATCTGCACTTTCAAAAGGGAATTGGATCATTACTTTTAAGAATTTCCAGGGCTACAGGGGGAAGGGCAGGGAAGTGACATGGTGAATCGCTCCGTCAGAGGGCCAGTACCAACATGATGGGCCGACTGGACACCTGCACTGTTTTGGTGTTCAATGATGTCAAGTTTGAAGATGATTAATTGATTCACAGTATCTTTGTCCCATGCTTTTACCCTACTCTGTGAAGAAATATTTCCAAAGCTCCCTTCCAAAAGCCCTTGGTTTTAAAGTTTTCTTTCCCTGTTTTAGATATCTCATCTACTCATTCATTTCAAAGTCTTCAGCAAAAAAGACTTTTATATTAACTCCTGCTTCAGGATCCCAAGGATTACTATTCTGGTTGGTGCCATGTGTCATTGCAGTCCTCTGTTAAACACTGGTCTGTAGCACATCCATCTGTTCCAGCTCAGCTATAGGGAAACTGGAGCAGCCTTGTCACCGAGCTGAATATCCCATTCCCTGTCCCAGCTCCACGGAGATCCAGATTAACCCCTTCCAACTTTGTGTCCCCTCCGTTCCATTTCCTTCACTACAATACTGTGTTCTGTTAGGGTACTTAGTCTTGTGTGGGAGATGCTAGAACTAGGGGCCACAGTTTGAAAATGCAGGGGTTACCCAACTATAAGGGGAGAATGAGGGATTTGTTTTCTCTCAACGGGTTGCCAGTCTGTTGTATTGTTCTCCCCAGAGAGCAGTAAGGGTGAGGTTATTGAATACTTTCAAGGCAGAGATAGATGGATCCTTTATTAAAGGGGTCATAGTTTATCAGGGTAGGTGGGATTGTGGAGTTCAGGGTTTAGAGATGTTTCAGAGAATAGCACATTCTGTACCCAACCAGAGAGCCAGCTGTCTTTGAGTGTGTAATGAGACAGGATTAATGAATGACCACTTATTTAAAATGCCTGCAGGCAGAAGCAATCATAAAATGATTGAATTTTACATTGAATTTGTGGGAAAGAGGAATTGATCAAAGTTATTAATATTGACGTAGCTAAGGGCAGTTATGAGGACATGAAAGTAGAGCTGAAAACTTTGGTTAAAGGACAGGTCAGCGGAGGCACAATAGCAGATTTTAAGGGGATATTCCAGAATAGATACCATTCCACTGAAAAACATATTGAAGGGTAAGACTGGCCATCTGTAGTTAACTGAAAAAAGTTAATAGCCACTTGGTAAGGTGGGTATTGGTGAAAAAAGATATTTTATCAAAGTTTCTCAATGTGCCCTCATCAGGGCAATTTGCAAGAATACCAATTCAAGGAGAACAAAAAGCGGCATTTATATTAAATGAGAGGGGAGTGCTGATTGGTTAGCAAGTGGAGCCTGATTGGTAGACGTGCTGTCATGGAGAATGCACCAGTTAATGTTGATTGACAGTTGACTACCAGGCTTTGTTTAAACTTTAAGCCAGACAGGTTGACACTGATTGGAGTATTGCTCTGAGAAATACGCCATCAAATTGCTGTCATCTGTCACAGTGTGTGTACCTGTTCTTGTTGTGTTCATGCCCAGTGTATACATTCTTTCTGGCTGAAAATAACAGGACCCTCTACATTAAGAGACAGTAAGAACTGCTGATGCTGGAGTCAGAGATAACACAGTGTGGAGCTGGCTGAACACAGCAGGCAGGGCAGTGTCAGAGGAGCAGGAAAGCTGACATTTCCTGACCCAAAACATGCTGCCTGGCCTGATGTGTTCCTCTACATTAATATGTGTAACGACCACATTGTGCACCCAACTGATGGTGATTCATTGATTGTCTGCTAATTCCTCACACACTTAGGCTTGTCCTGCAAATGTTATCTGATTGTGGAATCACATCTCATGTTGGATACCGTGCAGCAGTTTTGCTAGTGCGGTACAGTCGGTACTTTACAGCTGAAGGGACGTGCATTTATGATCTACCAGCCTTTGTGCCATATGGCCTACATAGCACTGGCACTGAAACTCTTCTACCACATTACCTAGTGGCTTAATCGGCAGGCTATCGCATTGGTGTTTTCCAGTTAATGGCGAACACCGCTCCTGTTGCTCTGTCAGCAGTGTGGAGCAGCCTTTAGATACCTTTACCGTTATGAGGTAGACCAGGCACTTCTAGAATCAAGAGTGGCTGTCTGTTGCTGAAAAGACAATGGAAACTGAGTTCTTGGCCATGTTTGAGGTGGAGGTAGAGAGATTCTCAATAAGCAGAAAGGGATGGAACATTATCAAGAGTTGGTGTGTTGATCTTACTGAATTGGGGGGAGCAGGCTGGAGGGACCAAGCTATTCCTTGAATAGAATCCGAATTATAAAATCCCAACAAACAACAACAAGTCAGTGAGGTGGAAACTGAACCAGAGACGTAGTCATTGAGATGACTCACCAGTACGTGGGATGTGGGCATCATTGGTAAGGCCAACATTAGCTGCCCCTTGACTTGCTGAGCCATTTCAAAGGGCAGCGAAGAGACAGACACATTGGCGTGGGTTGTGAGTCATACGTAGGCCAGACCAGGGAAAGGTGGGCCACTTTCCTTCCCTAAAGGACATTAACAAACCAGATGGGCTTTTACAATAAGTGACGGTCACCATTTCAGAGACTAGCTTTCAATTCCAATTATTTATGAATTAAATTTAAGTTCAGTTTTAACCATATCCCCAGAATATTAGCCTGAGCCTCTGAATTACCACCCAGTGAGACCTCCGCACTTGTTGATGTGTTTGAACATCAGGCTGCACCCTAAACTGGTTAACCAGGGGGTGATCCTTCCCAGGATATCCACTGTGCTCACTTACCTCTCTCCTTCCTAAATAGAATGGATCCGCCACTTTCAGGTCACCTAAATTCCAGTTGCTGCTTTCCCCTGTTTCC
>NC_063374.1:10443430-10444810 GCF_021869965.1 Rhincodon typus | reverse complement strand
CCGGGTGCTCCGGTTTCCTCCCACAGTCCAAAGATGTGCAGGTTAGGCTGGGGAAGAATGGGGGACACGCTCCCGCGGGGAGTGGGGGGGGGGGGATAGGGGGGGGCTTGCTCCCGCGGGGGGTGTTGGAGGGGGCGGAGAATGGGGGACTCGCTCCTGCGGGGAGTTGGGGGGGGTGCAGAATAGGGGACATGCTCCCGTGGGGAGTTGGGGGGAGGTGCGGGGAGTGGGTGGAGAATAGGGGGCTCGGTCCCGCGGGGAAGGGGGGAATCTGTCAGCCTGAACAGCAGCAGATATACATTGAAGGGAGGAAGCTGGTCAGACCAGGGAGGGAGAGACATAAGGATAGAGGGGAGTGTGGAGGGAGGAGGCTGGTGCAGAACTGAGATACCACCGAGGGCCCAAATATCCTGTCTCTCTCTGCTGGGAATGCGACATTTCTCTCTCTCTCTCTGTCAAAATGATAGTAAAGATCAGTTGGCTATGTGAATTCCGACTGCATCTCAATTACTTTAATGCAGTTGCAATCACCCCTTTCAGATTATCCAATAAAACATGAAATAAAGTAGCTTCTGGCTGAGGGTGATAAATCCATCTCGAGTGTTTTTAATACCCATTTCATTTTATATCCCTCATCAGATTCCTTACACTCAGGCTTTAATGACTTCCTTGTTGTTAAGAGCTCCCCACACATACCTTCAGTCAACTTTTTGAAACAGACAGTTCTGGCATTTAAATAGCACCCCTCACGTCCGCCGTGCAAACCTTGTCGCAGCCCAATATGGTTCCAGTGGGTCGTTGGCTGTGGGAGGTCACCGGTCTTCTAGTACACAGCAAGATTCCACAAAGAGCACCGAGACTTTGAAAAAACACAGCACGTTCGCAGAATGAGGGCATCACTGGCCAGGCCCAGCATTTATTGCCCCAGCGGGCAGTTCAAGAGTCAACTACATTGCTGTGGGGTCTGGAGTCACATGTAGGCCCAGACCAGGTAAGGATGGCAGTTTCCTTCCCGAAAGAGCATCAGTGAACCAGATGGGTTTTTCCCCAACCATTGGTTCATGGTCATCGTTAGATTCTTAATTCCCAGATATTTATTGAATTTAAATTTACCCTGCTGTGGCAGGATTCAAACCCAGGTTCCCAGAGCATTATCTGGGTCTCTGGATTAATACTCCAGCAATAATACCACGAGGCCATCACACTCCCTTGGTCTGATTTAATGGGTATAGTTCAGGCCTTTGTGTTGGCCCTGCACAACAGAGACAAGGCCAGCGCTGACCCTCCGACAGCACCCCGCTCCCTCAGCACTGACCCTCCAACAGTGCCCGCTCCCTCAGCACTGACCCTCTGACAGTGCCCGCTCCCTCAGCACTGACC
>NC_063374.1:10442531-10443330 GCF_021869965.1 Rhincodon typus | reverse complement strand
CCCTCAGCACTGACCCTCTGACAGTGCCCGCTCCCTCAGCACTGACCATCCGACAGTGCCCGCTCCCTCAGCACTGACCGTCCGGATGGTTACCTATAGCCCTCTGAGAGTCAGCACCTTCTGGTGTCTGTGTGGGGCGCGGGGGCGGTTTTAAATGATGGGAGTGGGGATGGGCCGACATTTCCAAATCTGGCGGGAGGCTCGGGAGTGGAAATGGCGCTGAGTGATGTGTACCTGGCGAAGCCAGTCTGGTTGCTGTGCGCTCCACCCTGCGCGGTGAGCTCTGTATCTCCCAGCTCACAGGGACGGCCCTGTGCATGTTCAGACATCGCAGTGTGTTGCGCAGCGACACAACAAGAGAGCTAAACACATTCCTCTCCCAGCCGCACCGCACAGTATCCCTCGCACAGAGATTGGCGAACAAACCACAGCGGGCACTGAAGGCAACTGGGGCGACTCCCCTCAACCTCCATACTGCGCCAAGGACCAACAAAATCCAGAGCGAAAGAATTTCCCACTCTGGCTCCGACTCCAATGCTTTGCAGCAATTCCCGAACTTCTGAAGTATTTAATTGCGGTGAATTGGCACAGAGTTCGGTGCATCGGGAACGCGGATGTGACTTCGTGCAGATAGGCCCTCACCAGTTTCGGTGGTTTTAGGGGCACCGTGCGCTCCCATATTTAAAAGGAAAGGTATGAGCCTGGAGACTCCCCGCTCAGCAATCAAACCCATTCACACACTGTCTTCAGGCAATCTCAACTGGACTGAGGGAGCGCCGCACTGTCGGAGGGTCAGTGC
>NC_063374.1:10442015-10442431 GCF_021869965.1 Rhincodon typus | reverse complement strand
CGGTGGGAGCGAACGGGAGGGGATTGGGGTCTATTGGGAATGTGGGCAGTGGGAGCAAACGGGAAGGGGTTTGGGTCCATTGGGAATGTGGGCGGTGGGGGCGAACGGGAAGGGGTTTGGGTCCATTGGGAGTGTGGGCGGTGGGAGCGAACGGGAAGGGGTTTGGGTCCATTGGGAGTGTGGACGGTAGGAGCGAACGGGAAGGTGTTGGGGTCCATTGAGATTGTGGGCGGTGGCGGTGAATGGGAAGGGGTGGGGTCCATTGGGAATGTGGGCGGTGGGGGTGAACGGGAAGGGGTTGGGGTCCATTGGGAGTGTGGGCGGTGGGGGTGAACGGGAAGGGGTTGGTGTCCATTGGGAGTGTGGGCAGTGGGAGCGAACGGGAAGGGGTTGGGGTCCATTGGGAATGTGGGCGG
>NC_063374.1:10440252-10441915 GCF_021869965.1 Rhincodon typus | reverse complement strand
CATTGGGAGTGTGGGCAGTGGGAGCGAACGGGAAGGGGTTTGGGTCCGTTGGGAATGTGGGCGGTGGGGGTGAACGGGAAGGGGTTTGGGTCCATTGGGAATGTGGGCGGTGGGGGCGAACGGGAAGGGGTTTGGGTCCATTGGGAGTGTGGGCGGTGGGGGTGAACGGGAAGGGGTTTGGGTCCATTGGGAGTGTGGGCAGTGGGAGCGAACGGGAAGGGGTTTGGGTCCATTGGGAGTGTGGGCGGTGGGGGTGAACGGGAAGGGGTTGGTGTCCATTGGGAGTGTGGGCAGTGGGAGCGAACGGGAAGGGGTTTGGGTCCATTGGGAGTGTGGGCGGTGGGAGCGAACGGGAAGGGGTTGGGGTCATTTGGGAATGTGGTCGGTGGGAGCGAACGGGAAGGGGTTTGGGTCCATTGGGAATGTGGGCGGTGGGGGCGAACGGGAAGGGGTTTGGGTCCATTGGGAATGTGGGCGGTGGGGGTGAACGGGAAGGGGTTTGGGTCCGTTGGGAATGTGGGGAGCTGTCCTGACCTGTCTGTGCGTTGCCTACAGGATGCAGTTTGACCGAGTGTATGATGCCCCTGAGACACCTTCTCCTGAACCAGCAGCACACCGGCCTTCCCTCACCAAGGTCAGTACGCTGGACCGGCTCATCTTCACCCATTCCGTGTGGCTACAGCTCAGCATGAACTCCGCCACTTCGCTCCACATTCTGCAGCGGGAGAGCCCAGGGGTTAGTATCCGTGTACCCCCCACCCCTTCTCCTCTTCAACCCCATCCTTCACCACCCCCACATCCACCCCACTGACCACCCGCACCCCCCCATCCTCCTCCCACCCCATGGACAACTACCCCCTGCCCCCTGATGGAGCTCAGTTGGCAGGCTTGTCTTCCTTTCACCGACTTGGCCCCACTTCGCAATAACCGGGCTGCTCTACTGCAGCGGGCACCGCAGTCCCACCCCAGTTCCCCTGTTTCTCGCTCTTCCGCACACAGTTGGGACCCAGGTCGGATGTTATGTTCTTACAGGGAATGCCGCAGTGTGGCCAAATGACACAGTTCGGGCACCTGGGATCTTCCTGTGCTCTCTGTGAAATCCCTGAACAGCAACCATTTCCGACCGTCTGAAGCTGGTTTCTGAGTGGGGCCATCGTCGTGGAGGCGGAAAGCATGTGGGATCCACTGTTTGTTTTATAATCAGCAAAACATAAATCCTTTCAATTCCCAAAGTAATCTTTACAACATTCCCTGTGATTGAGGAGTGAGTGTGGAATTTGTGGACAGCACTGACACCTTGTGGACAGAGTTTGCGCAGCAGCTCAATCATCTCTCGATGCCCTCCTGGATTTCCTCCTTCTGCCCCAGAATAGCAATCGAGTCCTTTGGTTGTTTGAACTGAAGCCTCCTCCTAAAGAGCAGGACTGCGCACCTTCTTCATTTTTGTCTCTATTTTTCATTGCAGAGGATTGCTGCTTTTTTTATCCCCTCCACAGTGAGTAAGATGCCCGTTAGATCATAGAATCCCTACAGTGTGGAAACAGGGCCTTCGGCCCAACAAGTCCACACCGAACCTCACATCGTCCCACCCAGACCCATCCCCCTATAATCCACCCTAACCTGCACATCCCTGGGCACTATGGGACAATTTAGCACGGCCAAT
>NC_063374.1:10437494-10440152 GCF_021869965.1 Rhincodon typus | reverse complement strand
AATTTAGCACGGCCAATCCACCCTAACCTGCACATCCCTGGGCACTACGGGACAATTTAGCACGGCCAATCCACCCTAACCTGCACATCCCTGGGCACTGTGGGACAATTTAGCACGGCCAATCCACCCTAACCTACACATCCCTGGGCACTATGGGACAATTTAGCACGCCAATCCACCCTAACCTGCACATCCCTGGGCACTATGGGACAATTTAGCATGGCCAATCCACCCTAAACTGCACATCTTTGGACTGTGGGAGGAAACCAGAGCACCTGGAGGAAACTCACGCAGACACGGGGAGAATGTGCAAACTCCACACAGACAGTCACCCGAAGGTGGGATCGAACCCGGGTCCCTGGCACCGTGAGGCAGCAGTGCTAACCACTGAGCCACCGCGCTGCCCCTATTTACACAGCTGTAGTTTGCAGCAGTGGGTGAAATATAGTTTGCAGACGAGCTGAACCCAGCGGTGGGGAGGGTGGACATCCAACTGGCAACAAGTAGCTGATTGGTCTGTGGACTAGTGACCAGTCATCAATGACAAAGGCCTTCTGCCCACCAACAGCGATGTGATTGGCTCCCAGGTAGCCAGACAGCTTGGGGGCTGTGAACACGATACAGGGACCACCTCCCCAGCTCAGGAGGTCTCTCTGTTCTCTGCAGTAAATCCACTTTGAACCTGAACCAGTGTCCCTTCCCTCCTGCTGTTGCTGTGCGCAATGGGTTTTAATGAACAAGTCACAGAGTTTTATGAGTGTGAGTCAGTCACCCTGTGCCTCCTGCAAAACCAGTGATAGCATCTGGAGAAGGAGGATTGAGAAGCAGCATCTGATTTTTATTCAATTCAGAAATCTGCTGGGGGTTTTCTGTCAGACTGTGTCAGCAACATCGGTTGAGTTTAGAACAAAGAACCATACAGCACAGCAACAGGCCCTTCGACCCTCCAAGCCTGTGCTGACACATTTTGCCTTTCCATACTAAAACTGTCTTCACTTACAGGATCTGTATCCCTCTATTCCCTTCCTATTCATGTGTTCATCCAGGTGTGTCTTAAATGCTGTTATTGTGTCTGCTTCCACCACCTGCTCTGGCAGCGTGTTCCAGGCACTCACCACCCTTTGTGTGAAAAACTACCACCCCCACCACCCCGGCTCCATGACCCCTAGTAATTGACCCCTCCACCCTGGGAAAAGTCTCCTTCTTTCCACTGTATCCATGCCATTCACAATCTTATAAACTTCTATTAGGTCACCCCTCAACCTCCTGTGTTCCAGTGAAAACAAACCCAGTCTATCCAAACATTCTTCATAGCTAAAATCCCCTGTACCAGGCAAAGATCCTGGTAAACCTTTTCTGTACCCTCTCCAAAGCATCCACATCCTTCTGATAGTGTGGTGTACAGGACTGTACGCAATATTCCAATTAAAGTTCTATGAAACTGCAGCATAATTTGCCTATTTTTATACTAAATGCCCCTTCCAATGAAGGCAAGCATGCCATAGGCCTTTTTACTGCCTTATCTACCTGCGCTGCCACCTTTAGTGATCTATGGACCTACACACCCAGATCCCTCTGCGTATCAATGCTCCTAAGGGTTCTTCCATTCACTGTGTAGTTTCTGCTGGTATTTGACCTTCCAAAATGCATCACCTCACACATGTCTGGATTAAACTCCATCTGCCATTTTTCTGACCCTGCCTTTCACTGATCTACATCCTGCTGTATCCTGGGACAATCCTCCTCCCTATCGCAGCACCCGTCCCAACCCCCCAACCTTTGGTCGAGTTCGGCCCCTCACTAGTGTGTGTGTTTGTCTCACCTCAGATCTTTCTGGTTCGCCAATCCGCCACATCTCAGAAGAAGCTACTATCAGTACGACTGTCTGACAACTGTGATCCCTCCTTTGTCCATGACTTCATCATCAACGAGGACCCCAGCAACACCAGTGAGTCACGCTGGACCTGCCAGCTGTTCTAGAACGTTCCAGTGTGCCCTCGCCATGCCTGGCGCTCTGGCTATTTATTGTTCCTTGCCAGGGCCTGGAATGTTTAACCGAGATTGGAGGGTTTGAGCTACAGGGAGGGGCTGAATGGTCTGGGGCTATTTTCCCTGGAGCGTCAGAGGCTGAGGGGTGACCTTATAGAGGTTTATAAAATCATGAGGGGCATGGATAGGGTAAATAGCCAAGGTCTTTTCCTGCAGGGTGGGGGAATCCAAAACTAGAGGGGCATAGGTTTAAGGTGAGAGGGGAAATATATAAAAGGGACCTGAGGGGTAACTTTTTCACACAGAGGGTGGTGCGTGTGTGGAATGAGCTGCCAGAGGAAGTGGGTGGGGGCTGGTACAATTACAATATTTAAAAGGCATCTGGATGGGTACATGGATAGGAAGGGTTTAGAGGGATATGGGCCAAATGCTGGGAAATGGGACTAGTTTACTTTGGTAAACTTGGTCAGCATGGACGAGCTGGGCCGAAGGGCCTGTTTCCGTGCTGTATGACTCTATGAGCTGAGTTTGGGCTCTGCCAGGGCCACTCAGCTCCTGACCTCATTACAGCCTCGGTTCAAACATGGACAAAAGAGCTGAATTCCAGAGGTGAGGTGAGAGTGACAGCCCTTGACATCAAGGCTGCATTCGACCGAGTGTGGCATCAAG
>NC_063374.1:10425105-10437394 GCF_021869965.1 Rhincodon typus | reverse complement strand
CTGTACACCAGTAGTGTTACAGAGAAATAACCTCAATATTTACAAAAAACACATCCCCAATCTGAAATAAACCCCTTTCACTGTACACCCAGTCTGTGTTAGTGAAATAAACTTAATATTCACAATATACTTAGTGTACAGCAAAATATCCCAAATATCCCCAATCAATATCCCAAATATACATAATGAATAAGTGTCAATATCCCCAACAAACATCCTCAATCTTAAGTATACCTAATGTACTGTACACTCAGTCAGCATACAATAAAATATCCTCAGGATACTGTACACAGCGTAATATACACACAATATGCTGTACACGCAATATAAACTACACTCAGTAAAATGTACATTGTAAAATATACACACTAAAATAATCACTCAGTATTATGATAACATTTACACCATACAATATACACTGAAATAATATACGCTCAGCCAGTATACAGTAAAAATACTCAATGCTACACATACACACTATACAATGTATACTCAGCCCATGTACAGTAAAAATGTACTCAATGTTACACGTACATACTGTACAATGTATACTCAGCAAGTGTACAGTAAATTTATATACACTCCATATACTGTATATACAGTGTACTGTAAAAACAAAAAAAAACTGTACACCAGAAAATATACAGAGCATGTACAACATACACACACAATGCATTGTGCACACCATGTACAGTGTAAACACAGTATATTTGCTGGGGAAGGTACAAACACACATTATGTACAGTGTATGTACACAGTGCAGGATAGAGTGCCTATAGTAGGTACATTCATATCAGAAATGTGTATAACACAAAAATTGAGATAAAAACAAAGTCTTGAGGATGTGAGAGATCGGAAATAAAACAAAGTGCTGCAGAAACTCAGCAGATTTGGCAGAGTTTGAAGAAGAGTCATATTGAACACCAGCTGTTCACTGGGTTTCTCTCTCCACAGATGCTACCAACTCACAATTGGACAGTGTACATTGTATGTATACTGGAACTGTACACCAGGACTATGTACATTATAGATACACCAGGATCATGCCTATTTAACATGCACCGGGACTGTGTATATTTAACCTACACTGGGTCTGTGTATATTATAAATTCACTAGAATGGTATGTTATAGACTTGGAGAGACAGCATTTTTAACACACAGACACTGAGACTTTGTTCAGTACCCACACACAGCAGGTGTACAATGAAGGCACCAAGGTCCATGTAAAGTGTAGGTACACTGAGACACATTGGCAACATATACATTACAGACATACACTGTATATTATACACCAGAGGAGATGTATATTCCATTGGTCTGAAGGCCATGTACATTAGCCACATAGCAGGACGGTGCACATTACACCAAAATGGAACATATGCAGAATAAAGACCATTTCCTTTATTTCTCTGTATTTGTGATTGTGCACTGAAATGGGGAAAGGACAGTTAAAAACCAAGGACTTTGGAAGGAATTGCTGCATGTGTTAAAAGCAAATCACGGACCCTCATTGCATGTGGTCTTTACACAGCTGCTTTGTTCAAGCAGAGGAGGAAGACAAGTTATAGGGTGGCTGGAGGCAGGGGATTGGACATTAATGGAGATTCAGCCAGTAACAAGCAGCTGATTGGTCTGTGGAATGGGACCCTGTCATCCATGAAAAATGCCTTCGGCCTAGCATCGGCTTTGTGATTGGCTCCTGGCTAATCAAAACAGCTTATGGGTGTGATTCTTTGAGACAGAAACCGTCTCCTCTCTCCTTACGTAAACAATTTAAGCTGTTGCTACAAACTGTGGCTTTTAACCAGGAAGACCAAGGGTTTATAAATATGAAAATTAGCCATCCTATACCTTGTGCAAACAAGTGAAAGTATCTGAGAATGGAAATCAAGGAGCAGCAGATCCTAATGGAGCTGAAAGGACCATCTCAATTAACCCTGGGAAGAAGGATCATTCACTGCCTTCCCAAACTTACCCTCCATCCATCACAGCAAGGTTCTCTTTCCCAAGCTGTGTCCGTCTGAGAGTCACAGAGTCGTACAGAATGGAATCAGAGCCTTCGGTGAAACTAATCCATATCGGCCACGTTCCCAAATCAATCTAGTCCCATTTACCATTCATCCTATCTGTGCCCCTCATGGTTTCATAAACCTCTATAAGGTCACCCTGCAACCTGCTATGCTCCAGTGAAAAAAGTCCCAGGCTATCCAGTCTTTCCTTATAACTCAAACCCTCCACTCCCAGCAACATCCTGGTAAAAATTTTCTGAACACTGCCCAGTTTAATAATGTCCTTCCTATAGCAGGGCTGAGAATGTAGGGGCAGTTTAAGGGGCATACTGTTTTAAGTAATAGAGCTCCATGGCAAGAGTTCACAGGCATTTATTGGGAATTAGCAATTATTTATTTGTAGTAAACAGCGTTGACCCTCCGACAGTACCCACTCCCTCAGCGCTGACCCTCTGACAGTGCGGCGCTCCCTCAGCACTGGCCCTCCGACAGTGCCCGCTCCCTCAGCGCTGACCCTCCGACAGTGCGGAGCTCCCTCAGCGCTGACCCTCCGACAGTGCCCGCTCCCTCAGTGCTGACCCTCCGACAGTGGGGCGCTCCCTCAGCGCTGACCCCCTGACAAAGCGGCCCTCCCTCAGCGCTGACCCCGTGACAGAGCAGCCCTCCCTCTGTGCCATTGATGTTTGAGGTACCTGATGGATTTGAAATTCTGCAGAGAGCTGGCTGAAAGTTTTGTTTAATCAGCTCTGATCCCTTGTGTTTCAAGCTTGTGGTTAATTTAATATCCTGTAATATCTTCATTTTATTTTAATATTTCAGCTGCCTCAGGATTGTTGCTATTTTGCCGTGCTCGCTTATTGACCTGATCAGCTCCAATGTGATGGAGCAGAGACTGGCAGGATTTCCTACCACAAACAATATATTCACATTGGGATGTGTTCCAGATGATCTCCAACACCTCATTAAACCAACTCACTTTTCCCAGGAAGCCAATGAATGTAATCATCGACAACAAGGTGCAGAGCTTGATGAACACAGCAGGCCAAGAAATGTAATCCTCACTCATTTTCCTGATCCCATGAAATTCTTAACCCCATATAAGAGCAGAAACAGGTCATTTGGCCCATTGAATCGTGGCTGATGTATTTCTCAACCCCATTCTCCTTCCTTCTCTCTGTAACGCTTCCCAATCAAGAACCTATCTCTTACAGCAGCATTCAGTATGTACCCTGATGTGAATGTGTGTGAGAGAGAGAGCCCATACCCCAGTGACTGAGTGTGTGTGAACCCATACCCCAGCGACTGAGAGTGTGTGGGCCCGTACTCATGACTGAGTGAGTGCATGTTGTGTGTATGGGAGCCCATACCCCTTTGTGTGTGTATGTGTGTGCACGCGCGCACACGTCGGGGGGTGGGCTGAAGTGGCAAGCCCGTACCCAGTGAGAATCTGTGTGTGTGTGTGGGAGCCCATACCCATGTGTGTGCGTGTGTGTGGGTGGGTGGGGGCATATCCCAGTGACAATCTGTGTGTGTTTGGGAGCCCGTACCTCAGTGCGAGTCAGTGTGTGTTTGGGACTGTACCCCAGTGAGAGGCTGTGCCTTCGAGCAGGAGTAGAAGAGAACTGGAAGATTGGATTGAACCAGCTGCAGATTCTCAGTCTGAATGAATGAGATAATTTGCAGTGAGGAATGAGAGACTGTCAGTCTGGCTCGAGGACAGGCAGAATCCACATTGGGATCTTCCTGCCCCACCCCTTCGTGAATTCGAGAAACAGACACTAAACTACACAGACGGAGAGTCATTGAGATGCAAAGATCAGCAAAGACACTACGAGTGAGATAGAGAAGCCAACTCTGAGCAGGTTGTGAAATGATCTGGAGCTGACATCATGGGACTGAAATAAACTCCCTGCGGGAATAATTGAGGGTTTTGAGAGAATGTTTGCTTCATTCCCTCTGGGATTTGCCGAGCACAGCCTGTTCTCTTGGATTCCTGTTCCTGATGGTCACACACAAATAAGGCAGCAGGCAGTGATTAGGAGGATGGAATAGAACACCGTGCACAGCTCAGAGAGAGCAGCTCAGAGACAGTTGTGCAGTCTCTTACGGATATGTGGGGTCAGGGGTGGGGAGGGACAGCAAGTGCACGTAGAGGGCAGGAGCAATCAAAATGTGCAGCCATAAAAAATCGTAAGATGCTGGAACAGAATGAATTGTTCCACATTAACCAGTTGCTGTATGGAGTGTAAAAAAACCACAGCAAAGACACTTCACTGTTTAAAAAAAAAATCACAACTTTAATACAACGAAGTGGGGAAGCAGAGAGAACAGGTGAAGGCTGTGGTTGGGTAAAGTTAGAATTTGAACTCCTTGTATTTCTTAGTTCCTCGGTTGCTGTCAGCGGGCTGGGCTTTCCTCTTCTTTTGCTGTGAACCAAACAAGAAACTGTTACAACATCCTGCATTTCTATAGCAGCTATCAGCAGCGCAACGACACTCCCACGGCAACGTAAACCCAACACACAGCCATAACCAACGATGGACATGTGACCAGAACAGCAGAGAGGGGACAGGCCCGTTCTCAGGAGCATTGGCTGGGGTGGGGGGTAGGGGGTGACGGACCGAGATTGCTCCCGTTGTGGGATCAGTCATTCTGACCAGGCAGTGACTGTGCAAGAGTTGGGAGCTGGTGACAGGCCTGTCAGGTGACACACTACAATCTCAGCACCACATTACAGTAGGCACACACATAATAAACCTGGTGACAGCAACCCCATAGGCAGCCCTGCTGGGTTCTGGATCAGCGCCAGCCCCCAGGTACCAACAGCATTCAGCAGGTCACCCTGCCCCATGCCCCTTTGAATCGACACTCGGCATCATCTACCGATTCAGGCCAAGGCACAGATTACATTAACAATGGCCAAGTGCCGGCCTCCTGAATGGGGCCGCTATCAGGCTCCAGGTTCACACACAATTATTCCACTGCAGTAAACAAAAACAGGAACTACCCAGTTTACTGTCCCTGTCCTGGGAATGTTCAGTGGTGCAGGGAAGACAGTGTACAGGGAGCTTGAATCTGTATCTAACCCTGTGCTGTCCCTGTCCATGGGAATACTCGATTTGGGGCGGGGGGTGGTGGTGGAGGAAACAGTGCAGAGGGAGATTTACTCTGTATCTAACCCTGTGCTATCTCTATCCTGGGAGTGTTTGAAGGTTGGGGGGTGTTGGGGGGCAGTGTACAGGCAGCTTTTGTCTGGATCCAACCCTGTGGGAGTGTTTGATTTGGGTTTTTTTCTCTGGGGGGTGGGGTGATGGGCAGTGTAGAGGGAGCTTTTCTCCGGATTCCCCAGTGCTGCCCTGGTCCTGGGAGCACTGCTGGGTGAACTGTGAGAGGGAGATGACGTACCTGCCTTTCCCATGGTTATGTCCATACTCGGGTACCCATCGAGAGGGATCTGTGGTGCCGATTGTGCAGACAGGTAGGGCAGGGGGTGGGGTGTGTGATACTTCCCGGAGGATGGTAATTAGATACTGAGAAGGGCCCATTCCTGTTCGATCAGCTCCCACTGACCTGTTGGCCTGGTTTCTGCTGCTGTGCCTCACCAGGGGCGGTTTAAGGTAATGTTGCGTTTGTTGAAGAGAGGAGGAGGAGGAATGGAGAAATTGTTCTTACCTTCTGTTTGGCAGCATGTTCAGCCACCATGTCGCTGAAATCCTCCTTCTCAACCTGGGCCTGCTGCTCACGGACCCGCTCCTCGTATTTCTGGGTCATGGCCATTGGGTCGAGCTCCAACTCCTCTGGTGCCAGAGCCACCTCGATCCCCTGGGTCTCAGGGGCCGGGCCCTTACGGCTGATCACCTATCAAACACAGCACCGTCAGCGTCGCCTCGCACAGGGCACAGCGAGTAACAATACAGCACAGCAACAGGCCCTTCGGTCCTCCAAGCCTGTGCTGACACATTTTGCCTTTCCATACTAAAACTGTCTTCACTTACAGGATCCATATCCCCCTATTCCCTTCCTATTCATGTATTCATCCAGGTGTGTCTTAAATGCTGCTACTGTGTCTGCTTCCACCACCTGCTCTGGCAGCGTGTTCCAGGCACTCACCACCCTTTGTGTGAAAAACCTGCCTCGCACATCTCTTTTAAACATCCCCCCTCCCCTTGAAACTATGTTCTCTAGTAATTGACCCCTCCACCCTGGGAAAACGTCTCATACTTCCCATTCTATCCATACCGTTCACAATCTTATAAACGTCTATCAGGTCGCCCCTCAACCTCCTGCCTTCCAGTGAAAACAAACCCAGTCTATCCAACCTTTCTTCAGAGCTAAAATCCCCCCATACCAGGCAACATCCTGGTTAGACACAATCAGCTGTGACCCCAGCACCAAACACAGGTGAACTTCTTTTGAGGATAACGGTCGGTAACAGGCTATTGATCTGTTATGGATTGTGTCCCCTCCAGTGCCTTTCTGCACCAACCAGGAGTCCCACTGGGTAGCAGGGGCTCCATATGCAGCACTAACACCAGCACAGAGCAGATGGGCCAAGTGGCCTGTTTCAGGCGACTGTTTACTGGGACAGCGACGTAAAGACAGTTACCCAGTTCTCCTCAACCCAACCCTGTCCTCAAAAGGCTGCTCAGGCAGTCATGGGAAACCTGGTTAGTCTGGGCTTGGTGGGAAGGTTGGCTTTGAAAGTGGCTTGCTATTGGAGGGGTGGGATGTCTGAGGATGTTTCTCTAGATGACCATCCTGGGAGCGTTGCTGCTTTCTCTCTCAGGCCAAGGATCCATTAAGCAGACAGCAATTACTGCACAGAGGCAGCAGGGGACACTGGGGAGATTTACCCAGCCCACGACCTCTGGTGCTGTAAAAATAGCACGTAGCAAAATCGTTATAAAGATAGTGTGTCAGGGCCACAAAGACAGAGTTACACCAGACATGGAGAGCCCTGACCTTGTATAGACAGAGTGCCAGCAGCCCTTACAAAAACACCCCCATCTCACAATCATTTCCACTCATCTATTCACCAAGATGCCACAAAGCCTCACTTGAAGAACAAGTGTGAATTTCTGTAGCACCTCCCACTGCCTCATGGCCAAAGGAGCGTTTGTTTGAAGCCTGGTCACTGCTGCCGTATCAGAAACATGGCAGCCAATCTGTGCACAGCAAGTTCCCACACACAGCAATCTGGTAAGGAGGCAGAATTGGCAGAGGGATATCTACAAGGCCCTGGACTGAATTGTAGAGTTTGAGTCTGAGATCCAGCCCCAGGTCAGTGTAGGAGACAGCTGGCTAGTTTCACACTCCACACCCTTGTGCCTACTGGAGCACCTCACCATCACGCAGATGGATAGTCATACAACACAGAAACAGACCCTTCAGCCCAGCCAGTCTGTGCCAAACATAATCCCCAAACTAAATTAGTCCCACCTGCCTGCTCCTGGCCCATATTCCTCCAAACTTTTCCTATCCATGTACTTATTCAAACGTCTTTTAAATGTTGTAATTGTACCCACATCCACCACTTCCTCAGGAAGTTCATTACACACACGAACCACCCTCAGTGCAAAGGATTTGCCCCTCATGTCTTTTTTAAAATCTCTCTCCTCTCACCTTAAAAATGTGCCCCCTAGTCTTGAAATCCCCCACACTAGGGAAAAGGAACCACTATTAACTCTATCTGTAGCCCTCATTATTTTATAAACCTCTGTAAGGTTGCCTCTCAACCTCCTGCGCTCCAGTGCGGACCCTGCACTAATTCCTGACCCAGGGGTTGAGAGGGCTGGAGAGTACCCCCAGGGCAGGTGCCCCAAACTCAGCACGGGCTGTGGGCTGTGAGGTTACAGACTTAACCTGACAGGACCTCAGTGAAGGACACACTGACTGGACCACAAACAGGCTCTACCGATGGGAGCCAAGCGTGAGAGGGGTGGGGGATTACCGCCCCCCTTGGGTGCGGTGAGGGACTCACCGCCGACATGTCATAGATGTGTGTCGAGCCCATCATGGCTCCCCCGATTGTCGCTGTCCGTTTCTCTGGCACCGGGATGTACAGCTGAGGGGTGTCGCCGCTGGGGAGAGAAAGGAGTTACAGTTAAACAGACATCCCCAGTGCCCAGAGCCAGGCCCCCACCCCTGCACCTCCACCTCCACCCTGCCCGGCACCCCCTGCAACCAAACACCTCTTTCCCCACCATTGCACCTCAGGCCATGCCCAGGATCCTACTGACAGAGTGAGTTGACATTCCCTCCCCACCTGCTGACCCCGACCGCTCCCCCCCGCTCCATTCACACTGCTTCCCATCTCGATGGCCTTTTGGCCCATTGAGACTGTACTGCCAAACCCATACTAAATCTACATGCTCCCTTCACCTCCTTTCCAGCACTAGCTGGGAGTAATAGATACAAGCTAGAGCTAGAGATGGCCAGTCAGCCCCTCTAGCCTACTCCCCCTTCCGATAAGATCACTCCACATTCCCTCCTTGCTGACCCAGGGTCAATCCACACTGCCTTAACAATATTCACAGACTCTAATTCCACTGCCTTTTCAGAAAGGGAGTTCCAGAGTCTCAGGGCAAAGATTTCCCCTCATTCTGTCTTTGAGAATCTCCGACAACAGGAAACATTCTCTCCACATTCCCCTTCCCTCCCCCCTCAGGATCCGATACATTTCAATCAGGCTCCCTCTGACTGCACGTAACACCAGTGGATCCCAGCTGTGGTTGTCCAATCTTTCCTCGTACAATAGCCCGCCCCACCTTCCTGAAGCCTGTCTGGGAAACCTTCTCTGAACTGTCCACACTGCATTTACAACTTTCCTGGAATAGGGAGACCAGCTCTGCACACTGTTTTCTAGCCGTGGTCTCATCAGCATGCAGTATGACCGGAACATAACCTCCCTACCCTTGTATCATGCCCCGACACACTGGAACATCAAGGCACAGGGGTCCTTACCCATCCATGGCTTCCTCGATCTTCTTCTTCCGCAATTCAATGAGTTCAGGGGTCTCCATTCCGGCCGGGACAGAGGAAAAACCCCCTGGGGTAATCAGCCCACTGCAGAGAGAACGAGAGAGCGTGAAAAGGAAACGATCAGAGGGAGAGAAAAATCACTTTCAGGGAACAGGTCACCAGCCTGAACAGTTACCCAGTGAGGGTGGGAGAGCGGTTGGGGCAGGGGGTGGGTAAGGGTAGGAGCCAGGAGAGAGTTGGATGAGCTGGGCCTGGAGCTGATGAACATGGGGGATATGATGAGGGTGGAAACATGGGAGTGTGGTGGGGGGGTGGGAGGGGGGGTGCGGCGGCGGTGGAGGCAGACCCAGAAAATGGGGGTGATCCCCACCCAGGCTGTGAACAGATCAGTTTAATCACAGATTGTTAACAGGGAGAAGGATGGAGCTGGTCACGTGGAAATTTTGGTCTTCCCTATATTTTACCACAGGAGATTCCCGCAGATCCAGTTCTGGGAGTGGGGCAGGCACTTTGATCACTGAGACACTGTGGATGAGGGAGGAAGAGAGGAGGGGTAGAGCTGGGGACTTGGCGGGGGGGTGGAGGGAAGGTTTGGTGCGAGGGGGCAGTCAGGCAGAGGTGGGCACTGGCAGTGTACTGGTGAGGATGTTGTAGGCCAGGGCGAGCACAGAGATGGGCAAAGGGACTGATCCGAGAGGATACCAGAGAACGGTGTGGGAGCAGACGAGTAGCCTCAGTGACAGTGGAGTTATTATGAGGCACAGTGCGGAGCTCTGGGTCCAAGCTACAGATAGGCCCAAGAGGGAGTCACATACCAAGGGATCTCACCGCTTGGGGCTTTGCCTCAAGTCACTACCTGTCAGCTGGGGTGATGAAGCCGGTGTCGTCTGGTTTATCTTCATCACTCTCATCCTCCTCCTCCTCTTCCTCCGAGGATTCCTCATCGGAAGGTTCGAGCTCACCCCAGGGAGTCCGATCCAACTCCTCTTCCTCAGTCTTCGCCTGTGGGGGAAGATCAGAAACCTCTTCATCTGTGTACATCCCACAGGAACAGGAGGGGACCATTCAGCCTCTCAAATCTATCCCACCAGAAAAAGAATAGGCTATTCAATATAGTGCCTGGACAGTTGCTAAATTGTGGTGCGGTTTCACATGAGGAAACAAGCAGATACACACACTGGTGTCAGCAGATCCCTGCACTCCGATGGTGCGTGGTGTGTGCAGAGACTCGGGAGGGGTGTTCCAAAGCTATGTTAGCCTAAGCTTTGTCATGTTGTGTGTCAGAGAAACTGGCACTGGGCAGTCAGTGGTGTGCGTGGGGCCTGAGGAGGAGTCTTACTGTGTCGTGACAGTGTCAGCTCGGTAGGATTTACCTGAAATTCCAGCGCATTGGTTCCAAACACATCGCCGTACAGTGGTTTACCAGTTTCATCGACAGGTGGCTTTCCCCATCCTCCAGCATGGTAACCAAAGGAGCAGCTCTGCAAAGGAAGCACACAGACATTTCACAGCCTGAACATTACTAGAGCCTGAACAGAAAACAAAAGGGTGAACAGACCAAGGCAGGCTCTAAACATCCCAGATCCAACTTCTTAAAATTCCCAATTGCTGTCAATCTGGGTCATCGACCCTTCTGTCACTGAAAAGTTTCTTCTCATTAACTTGACCCAAACACCCCCCCGGAGGAAACTCACTGGCCTGACCCGCTATTGTAAACTGTGATAGCACCATTTCCCTCTTGTCCCGTCACGTTAAGGAGGATCGTACGTACCTCTGGGATAGGAGAGTTGAGGCCGGGGATTTTGAGATTGGGATAGGATGGAGGAGGACCGTATCTCTGCATGGCAATCAGCCACGGTGGAGGGACCTTGTGTGCGTTCTGTGGAAGACACAAACATTACAATAACTAAAACCCAAACTGTTACAAAGAGCAACTTCGGAAACACAGAGAATCTGCCACAGAGAACAACTCCAATTTGTACAATCTTCATGCGAGCACAAATCCGACTGAACTTTCATGTATAACCATAAAGGGAGAGGCAAGGAAGGTCATTGGGAGCATCTTAGAGGGGAAGACAGAGGAGCAGGTTTGTTTGGGGGGTAAATTCCGGTGCTTATGGACCTGCCAGCTGAGGGTCATAAGTGGGAGTGATCTCAGAGCATTTGAGGATTGAAAAACTGGAGGAGGATCCAGAGACAGATACTGCCGAGTCAGCCAAGCTATTGTACTGGTGCCAACCGCAAACTGAGACACATTCCTTCACTGGCAGTGTGAGGGGGAGGAGATCCGTGTTCACATTCAAGCCCCAAACAGTGACATACAGTTCCCAATTCACATCGTTGCATACCAGGGACTCTGGCCCTTAGTGGAACTCCACAACTCGAGGGAATTTGGTAGATCCCAAGGTTCACTTTACTAGTGAGGGAGAAATAATTTCTCTTTCCAAATTTTAATTCTGTTTGGAAGTGGTATTTCAGAGCAGCATGACCATGGGACACAATTCTGGCGAGAGGCAAGGCTGGCCCTGTATGACATGGGGAGAACAGTACCGGTGGGGACGGGTCTGTATCTGTGTTATACAGTGACAATTCCAGATGGGAACAGGGATAGAGACAAGTTTAAGTGTCTGTGAGGTCAGGGATCCTGGTTTCATTCCTCTCAAAGATGGGATGGAATTTACTAACCGCTCCAACAGGCATTCCCAGAGCCAGTCTGAGCTCATCAGATAAATCTCCAGGTTTCTTCTCCTTCAGCCGGGTCTCAAACTCTTTACCCTGTCATGTAGAGCAAACAGAATACAGTCAGTCAGGCAGGCACTCACTAACTCACCATGACGCAGTACAGAGTTTATACATACACTACTTTTAACCCAGTGAAACGACCCAAAGGCAGCAGTGCCAATCAGATTAAACCAGACCCGGAAACACATCAGCAGATCGTAGGAATCGGAGACTGCTGGGTTGGAGAGGTCAGTTTTAAGAGGGGGGAGGGCAAGACAGACAAGTGAAAAAGTTTAGGGAGGGAATTCCTGGGGGCAGGGCCTAGGCAGGTGAAGGCACAGTCCCCAGGGGCTGGAGAGATGGGAGTCGGGGGATGCCCGAGAGGCTGAAATTTGAGAAAAAAGGAGATCTCGGAGAATGGGGTTTGAGAAAAATATCAGCCATGGTCAAATGGCAGAGCGGAGTCAATGGGCTGAATGGCCTAATTCTGCTCGTATATCTTATGGGCGTTGGGGCCGGAGGAGGCGACAGAGACGGGGAGGGGCGTCGGGGCCGGAGGAGGCGACAGGAGACGGGG
>NC_063374.1:10418211-10425095 GCF_021869965.1 Rhincodon typus | reverse complement strand
GACGGGGAGGGGCGTCGGGGCCGGAGGAGGCGACAGGAGACGGGGAGAAGTGTAGGCACTGGAGGCTGGGTACGGAGACGGGGAGGGTTAGTTAAAGATGGTTTGGGGAAGAGAGTGCAAGTACATACTTGTAAACTAATTTTAAATTGTCACATTTTGAGACTGGGTCACTGAGCACACAGAGAAGGGGGGGGTTGGATGCATTAGATGGTGTTATAACCTACACAGCATGAACTCCGAAGTTACCTTGCTGAACTCCTCTAGCACAGCCTGTCAAAGCGACGACACATCACTTCCCAACCTGCTTACTCACAGAGATCAACCACCAATTAATTCCAATCACAGAAGGAGGCCATTCAGCCCACTGAGCCTGTCCCAGCTCTTTGAAATATCCCTTCAGTCGTTCCCACTGTCTTTCCTCCACAGCTGTCTGCATAATTCCTCCTTCTCCAGTTTCCCTGACATTCCCCCTTTTTCTGAATATTCCTATTGAATCTGCTCCCCCAGCACTTTCAGGCAGCACGTCCCAGATCACAACAACACACTGCTTCAAATAAAACATTCTCCTCTGCTGCTGGGGCAGCACAGTGGCTCAGGGGTTAGCACTGCTGCCTCATGGCGCCAGGGACCTGGGTTCAATTCCACCCTCGGGCGACTGTCTGTGTGGAGTTTGCACATTCTCCCCATGTCTGCGTGGGTTTGCTCCGGTTTCCTCCCACAGTCCAAAGATGTGCAGGTTAGGGAGGATTGGCCATGGGAAATACGGGGTTGGGTGCTCTCCGGAGTGTGGACTTGTTGGGCCGAATGGCCTGTTTCCACACTGGGATTCTATGAAATCTCCCTCCCTCTGGGTTTTTTTTAAACAGATTCCCTTCACCGTCTCCCCTAGTTCAGTATCAGATACTCTCTCCTTATTAACTGCATCCAAATGTTACACAATTTAAACATTGCCAACAACGCTAAACAGATATAACACAGGGAAGCTTGATGAGCCTGGGGATCAGATCAGCGGAAAGTGCTTTGTCATCAGAAACACAAACCCGCAATAAACCGATTAGCAGGGAGTAATTAGAACCATGTAGCGCAATGAGAGAGATGGAGAGAGAGAGAGAGAGGGAGAGTGCCAAACCTGAATCTACAACCCATCACAACCATTACAACTGCTATCTGCCTGGCCGAGATAAGATTCAGCCTGGGGTAATGCTGTAATCTCTTTATGACATACAGCACACTCATCAATTCCTACAGGAGGGACAACCTCCGGAAATCAACACCACCCATTCCTCTAGCACTTCACATCAGTGCAGGACGTCCCTCATTTCACACTCAATATACGTACAGAGGCCAGTTTGCACACAGCAAGCTCCGTACATAACAAAGTGGGAATGACCCAAATCACTTACTGGAGGGTGAAATACTTGCCCCGGAAACTGGCTGAGAGTTGGGGGACATGGGTACAGGGATATTAATGACATCCCTGCACACATCCCCACCCCACGGGATCAGTAATGTCCACCTAAGGGGCCTTCATACCATTTTAACAACCCCCGACAGCACAGCACTCCCTCAGTGACCGACTAAGTGATTCTCCCCAGGAAACTCACTCTCGCTCCTGTATACACAGTCGGAGGTCAGTCAGTACAGCATGTGGAAAGACCTGGAGCCCTGGAACTCTCATTACACCCTGGAAAGCTGTAAGCCTGCTCCCAGCCAAATGAAACAGCCATTGCAGACAAGGACAGTGCGGGATGTAGCCCTCTCGTCCCTCCCCTGTTTCTTGCAGGAAGGAGTATTACCTCATAGTACAGGTCACCATGGATGGTCAGCTTGGGTTTGGTTTGCCACTTGAAGAAAGCATCGTGAAGCTTCTGGTAGTCGATATCTATCTTCCCCATTTTTGGGCGCACTTTCTCCCTCATTTTGGTCTTCATGGTTTTCTGCTCCTCCTGTGGACCATCAAAAGGCAGCGTTTAGAAGGTGCTGTTTATCCCTCCAACGTGCTGGGGTTACAGTGCACAGTTACCCACCTCGGATTTTACCCCCACACACCCCCAGCTGACAGTAACCAGAGGTGTAGGCCAGAGCTGATCCCATGTCCATCCGAGAAAGGGTTTGGAGCAGAGCGACACGGGGTGACATCGTTAGCCGTGGGCGCTTTTGTTGGGACCTGGGGAGCATCTGTCCCTGTCTCCGTCTCAGAAACTCTCGATTCACGTCCCACTCCAGCACCAGATGGACAAAGAGGGTTTGTTAATAACACAAGCAAAACAGTCGAGTATTGACTCCGCGTGCGTGTGCGCACAAAGTGGGCAGGCGGTAAAAAGGGGGAAGAGATTCCTGCTGTGTCCTATCACTGTCCACAGCTCCCAACAATAACACGCAGATGAAGAACTTGTTGGTCACAGCATCTCGGATCCCCAGGGTGATCTGTAGCCCAAAGCTGGGGGGAGTGTGTGGTGGGAACTGGGTTACCTTCTGGGATTCCGTCTCCATTTAAACCACGGGGAGTGGGAGTTGTGAAGCTGGGTCAGTGTTGACCAATTTTCTTTTGGTTGGGGTGGGGGGTGTTGGGTAGTGGCAGAGATCGCTGAGCCATGGTTTTAAGTGGCCTGCCTCTACCCGAAGCAAAGCCAGCTCAGGGACAGAGGCTGGTGCCTAAGTATGGAAGGATCAGTGGAGGACAGAGACCTCTGGTGGTAGACATGGGACAGGCTCTGAGCTCAGGGAAACCTGCAGGTTTGAGAGATAGAGAGAAAGAGAGAGAGAGAGGCGTCAATCACTGACCCTCCACAGTGCCCACATCTCACACAATCTCAAGCTGGCACTGGGCACTGTCACCGCACCTCCCACCTCTCAACAGCAAGGACCACTCTACGTGACCCCACCCTGGCCCCTTGATCGACCCTAACCCTTCCCCTGGTGTGGTATTTCACCCCACTGGCCCTCTAGGTCAGTGAGTGAGCGGGCACAGTGCCTATTCGGGCATGTGATGCATCCCGAACCATCTCACTCTCTGACATTTTACTGAAGAGGCGCTGGGATAGGTCTCCAAGATTCATGTCCCTCCCCAGCCTTACCTTCTCCTGCAGCGCCTCCCGCATCTCCTGGATCCCGGTGCGTCGGATGAACTCGGGCAGCTCGAAGGGGGGCTTCTCGATGCCCCTCTTGCCCTGCAGGTACTTGCGTTTGAAGCACCAGTGGCGGGGCACGGGCACAGAGTTGCGAGTGGCCTTCAGATGAACCAGCAGCTTCGGGTCATGGGCTGTCACATCGTGCATCTCCACCACATCGGGGCGTGCCACCAGCTGAGGGGACAAGGGTCAGCGTGAGCAAGTGGACAACAGTTTCCACCTCCCTCCCCACACACACACACCCCGACCCACTCCCAGCCTACCCCATTCCTGCCAGAATGGCCACCCAGCAGCGGCCGGTAACAGAGAGGGGAAAAGTCACCAATTTCCCCAACTCCTCCAGAGCCTGACCTGAAACTCTCTATTCCGTGTTTCACAGAGGATCTGGAGGCCATTCAGCCCCCTCCTCCAACCTGTCACACAGGATCAGGAGGCCGTTCAGGCCCCTCCTCAAGCCTGCGACACAGGAACAGGAGGCCGTTCAGGCCCCTCCTCAAGCCTGTTAAACGGGACGGGGTGGAGGCCATTCAGACGCAGCACACCTTTAACTGGTTAGTCAGAACAGGAGGGAGTCCAGTCCCTTGTGCCAGTCCCAACATTCATTTCGACTGTGCCTGATCTGTATCAGCCACCCTTACCCCAATTAACACGTGATCATCCTTCCAACTTAACTGCCCCCGCCTCAACAGTTTTTTGGTGTTTTTGTGGGAGGGGGCAGGGAGTGGCTGATGGAATTCCAAACTTCCCTACCCTCGGACATCACTCCCTCATCAAACAGTCAGGTTGAATCTGAAGGATGTGGCCCCTTGCTCCAGACAATACCCCCACCACCCCAACCAACCACAAGCCCAGGGCAAATACTGCCTGTGACCTGATCGAATCCCTTGATCATCTCAAACTCCGATTCAATCACCCTTTAATACACGACCCCACTCAAAGGAACTGGCCCCCCCCCCCCCCATCCCCCCCCCTCCTCCCTCAAACCCCCACCCAAAGGTTTGTCCCCCCCACCTTCATCAACTGGACCCAACCACCCCAGCTCCCCCCAAACCCCCACAAAGGCCCAAGACTGAACTTGGGATCTGTGACAAAACATCCAGCCTGTGGTGTGGAGCCTCTTCGAGATAAAGTGCAACAAACAGTCCATTAGCCTTTTCAGTTACTTCCTGGGCCTGTTACCAGACTTACATTCATTTCTCTACCTGTACTGTACCTCTCCACACAGCGGGTGGGGGGAGAGAGAGAGAGAGAGAGAGTGCTGCCAACCATAAAAGGGGCTGTTAACAAACCCACAACAGCCCACACCTGACCCACTTCCCTCCAAGTGCCCTCACTCACTCACTCTGCAGCGAGACGGAAACCAAATATTCACTTCACCTGTTTCAGTTCAGCCACACTCAAACGATTCAATCTCCGTAATTTCTTCTTCGATAACTTTGGGAGATCATCCCGTTTTTCCTGACAGACAGGAAGGACACAGTTACAGATGAGCTTGGCGCTCCCTCAGCGCCAACCCTCTGACAGCGCGGCGCTCCCTCAGCACTGACCCTCTGACAGTGTGGCACTCCCTCAGCCAGTGCCCGCTCCCTCAGCGCTGACCCTCCGACAGTGCCCGCTCCCTCAGCGCTGACCCTCCCTCAGCGCGGCGCTCCCTGGACAGTCAGTCTTGGTGCTGTGTCACTGTGACCGGTACTGATGAACGATATACCCAATGAATCCCATAGGTCAGCAAACATACCACATCCTCATCACTGTCAACATCCTCATCTTCATCACTGCTCCCTTTCTGCTCTGCCTCAAAGCCCTTCTTCTTCAGCAGAACTGCTGACTCCAGCTTGTCCGCTTTGTCTGGCTCTTTGTCTTTGTCTTTCTTCACATCGTCCGTCAGCTACAAAAACAAAACACATAAAAAGGCAGCCATCAGACATCGCTAGTGTTCTTGGTCCTCCACTGATACTGCCTCCTTGTAGCACATCCCCATCAGCCCAGCCACTGAACTAGAGCAGCTCCTCACCCTGAATGTCTCGAAGATCCTTTTGAAGTAGATGAAGTTTGTGTCAAAGATTTCTGGCTCTGCAGTCACATACTCCACCTCCACTTCCGATTCTGTGTCTGTCACTGTTGGTGGCTTCTCCTCTTTCTTCTGAACTCCATTCACCTCGCTTCGGTTTGATTTCTTCTTCTTCTTTCTGTTCCGACGTTTACGATTTCTCTGGAGAAATGGAAGAACGTTGAAATTCTCACTTGGGCCGCAAAACAAAATACAAACAAAACAACTTCAAGTTTTACCGAACTCCTCGCATGTCCTGGCACTCCCTCAGTCCATCACAATGGGACAGTGTTGTGAGCCCTCAGCACACCCAATGTCAAGCTGAGAGACGGTCAAATTTCTGTCTAGTGCGACTCAGACCCAGAGCATTCCAAAGCGGAATGGCTACACAGTAAGTTACCCAGTCAGCCAGCGTCAAATACAGAGAGCGCGGTGATTACACAATCAGGCTCGCACATAATCGCAGGACAAGCGAGAGGTAACAGCGTACCATCACATACCTCTTTCTTCGACAGTGAGGACACAATCTCATCCTCTTCAGTATCAGCCGGTGTCAAAGTGGCTCCAACTGTTGCCTCGCCATCGTCTGTGGAAACATAAGCAGGTACCCGCTCATTTGGAAGCAGTACACTTTCCTCCACCGATTCACTGTGTAACCAGCCAAATTACATCTGGTCTTTCCCATTTTCCCCTAGACTTTTTAAAACTGAAAGTAAAGCTCCCTCTACACTGTCACCCCCATAAACACTTCCAGGACAAGGAAAGCACAGGGTTGGATACAGAGTAAAGCTCCCTCTATACTGTTCCTCATCAAACACTCCCAGGATGGCAACTGCTATGGTTTGGATACACAGTAAAGCTCCCTCTACATTTATACACCTCACTGACATACCTGAAGCTTCTGTTGAAGCTGTGAGCTCCACCTGACGTTGCTCCTTGAGCTGCAGGATCTTCTCCAGGACTTGGGGAATTCTCGGACCAGGACCTCCATCGTCATTCTGTGTAAAAAGGAACCGTTCATTACTGAGCTGCAGAATCTGTGAGAGATACCCCTGCAGCACCAGATGAGGCAGCTACTGATATCTGGGATCCCATCACAGGTCCCTCGGGGCAGAAACCATCGCTCTCACACAACAACACACATTCAATGGCTACAGTACGAAAGGATCACTCAACAGTGCAGCACATGGCTAAGATATACACCGCTCACACAGTGATGGACTGTGTAGTTCTTTCTTTGCACTGTGCCTGGGGTGTGGGCACTGCCAGTCAGCCCAGGGTTTACTGCCCTGAAGCAGGTGGTGGGGAGATGCCGAAGTCCATTTCAAAGTCTAAATCTTTCATTAGATGGAGAGAAGATCCGACACTTGTGTGGGAGATCTTAACTAGGGGCCTAGCCCAGAAAGGACAGGCAGAATGGCCTGTTTGTGACGTGCGCAATCTAGTTACCTCTCTGTTCTCTTCGCCGGGCGGTGGGGGAGGTCCTCGAATGCGTGGTCCCAGGGTGGGTGCAGATAACGAAGCAGCTACAGAGACAGGCCGTACTGCAGTCAGGGGCATGGGAACAGCAGTAACTGTGGGGGGGGTTATAACCCCAGAGAGAGAGACACACAGAGTGAAAACATGACGTTAGAAAAACCAGAATCCCACTGTGATGACGCCCCGAGGGCAGTAACAGCGAGATTACCTCAGACGCCCCGAGG
>NC_063374.1:10399945-10418201 GCF_021869965.1 Rhincodon typus | reverse complement strand
AGCGAGATTACCTCAGACGCCCCGAGGGCAGTAACAGCGAGATTACCCCAGACGCCCCGAGGGCAGTAACAGCGAGATTACCCCAAACCCCCCAAGGGTAGTAACAGTGAGATTACCTCTAGCACCTAAGGCTGGTCGTGGCCCAATCTCCATCGGTCTTGTGCCAGGGGGTCCTTGCTGCATTTGAACCATTTCCTGTTGCTGCCTCTCCTGTTCCAGTAATGCAGCAGCCTGTCAGAGTCAGGGAGATGAGCGCATGTTAGACCAAGCGGAGGTAGGAAGGGCACCCTCAGATAGTCAGCCTGTCAACATCTTTGGAGCCCACCCCTCCATATCCGATTCACCAGGCTGTTGGGCAGATACAGGGGCCCACATACTGTCAAACACAGATGGGACATCCTCCATGAAAGACACACACCTCTCATTGACAGCACATCCTGCATGTGTGTGCAGAGACACCCCACTCCCCTTCATTCAGAAACAGACAGGCATCCCCTCCCACAGCTCACTAAAACCATGCCCTATACCCCAAAAAAAAAAAAACCCTTACAGCCAGAACAGGACCTAAGACCCTCCAACCACCCTATAGCAAGACTCAGACACCCCTTACAGTCTGACCCAATTCCCCACCCATACAACAGTGAGACCCAGACACACCTTTACACCCTGTCCCATATACATACCCAAATGCCCCACCCACACACTCGACTCCCCTCCCCCCCCCAACCTTGTAAACCCTAGTCCACAACATGCACACACCTATCAACCGTTTGTCGTGTGAGCCCACACAGATTTGCTGCCGTATTAGTCAGACCCAAACACATCCCCACAACACCAGTCAGCCCAACACACACCCACTGCCACCCTACTCCTGTGCAGACTGCCCTACACACACACACACACACACACACACACACACATAGACACACACACACACACACACACACACACACACACACACACAGCCACTGCCTGTCCCCCATGTGACAGGAACCTCACATCGATGGGTCCAGGTAAAGGCTTCAGAGCCTGTTCATTCCTCCTGGACTATTACCCGTTTCTGCTGCTCGAGCAGCTCCTGGTCTTTCATCTGTTCATCCAGTGTCCGCTCACCGCCCTGGAGAAGAAACAGGCCACAGATTGAGAAAAACCACCTCCAGATGCTCCAACCGACAGCCTCCTTGTACCTAACCTACTCCGCCTGGTAAGCAAGGTCAGACTGTGCGTTACGAGACAACCAGGACTGATGTGTGTATCAGGAGGACTTGCAACAAACCTGACCACTAACCAAAGGATGCCGATCCAACACAGATCATGGGGGTGGGACTGGTAATAGAGGGGCTTCATTCATTGTGTAGTTTTATCAGTCTCCAGCAGGAGACCGGGAGCTGTGCACTGGTGGGTGACCTGCAGATATTGCAATGCATCATGGAGAAAGCAAGTTACATGGGTACCTTTTTGCAAGAACCTTTGAGGGACAGTCTTCAGACTTGGCCCGTGGTCAGAGACAGGAGGGATGTGACTGCAACTGAGGCAGGTAAGAGGATGCAGGAGGTGAAGATGGACGACCTTTAGCCTTTAAATTGTGACAGCCTGGGCTTGTATCCACTGGGTGTTTAGATGGGTAAGAGACCACTTAATCAAAATGGGGAAGGTGGGTGGGTGGGGGGTGTCAGGGGCGGGCGCAGGGAGTGCTGTGTGAAGAGGATGTGGGATAATCATGAACTCCCAACAGGTTCAAGCTTCTTACAGGCTGTATAGATGACAGTGGGCACTGCAGGGTGAATGAGCAAACTGGCCTTGGCACCAGGGCACAGGAAACCATTTCATATTGCCAGGGTGGGTGAGTGTGAGTGTGTGTGGCGGGGGGTGTATTAGCAGGAATGCAGTGAGAATAGGGGACAGCGTAGTCACAGGGATAGATAGACACACACACACACACACACACACACACACACACAATTGGACAACAGCCAGTGTCAGGCTTCAGGAATATCTACTCAGGACTTTCAGAATCTAGTGACTGGTGCCTGTGTGGGCCATGACCATATGTTCAGAACTGGGATACAGATTCTGCTTTTGGACCAGGAGCTGCTCGCAGCTAAATTATGAAGCAGATCCACAATATGGTCTGCATTATTACCGAAGAATTAACTAAATGCAAACATACAAACATGGAGGAGGCCACTCAGCCCCAATAAAATCACAGTGAATCCGATTACTCCACAATCCTACCTTCCCCTAATAAACCTTCCAAAACCACCCCAACTCCTCCTTGCTTAGCAAAAACCTTTCCTGCTCAGCCTTAAAAACATTCAAAGTCTCTGTCTTCACCCACGGCCCCCTCTCAGGAAGAAAGCTCCAAAGACTAATGGTCCTATGAGCAAAACCTTCACTTGGCCTGTGATAACTGTGAGAACCCTGATTTTTAAACAGTAACCCCCGAGTTCATGATTATCCCGCATCCTCTTCACACAGGACTCCCTGCGCCCACCCCCCACACCCCTGACATCCCCCACCCACCCACCTTCCCCATTTTGATTAAGTGGTCTCTTACCCATCTAAACACCCAGTGGATACAAGCCCAGGCTGTCACAATTTTCCCTCAACACAATTTGACCAATCCATAGGCTTGTGACCTGAAATTTGGTAACATGCCACGGTCAGAAAACGAGGTTTTAAAATATTCCTCTCTCTACCATAGCCTGTCTTCAACTCTCTCTGTGGCACTTTTCAGTGCTGACCTTCGATGAGCTAGTCGACTGTTGGAGCTCGTGCCGAGAGGGATGTGGGATGTACTGCAGAGGTTGGAACACACAGGTTACCAGAATATAGTCTGCTCAGTTAGAATGCTAATCCCTATATTCGCCTAGTAAACCTTCTCCGTGCTGCCTTCTACACATTTACTTCCTTCTTAAATAAGGAGACCAGTTCTCTATACTGCACTCCAGATGTGTTCTCACCAGTGTCCTGTACAACTGAATCCTAACCTCCCTACCTTTGTATTTAATTCCCTTTGCAATCAGTGCTAACATTTTATTACAGAAATTGCTGGAAAAGCTCAGCAGGTCCAGCAGCATCTGTGGAGAGGAATCAGAGTTACTGTTTCAGGTCCAGTGAACCTTCTTCAGAACAGTTGAGGAAGGGTCACCTTGACCCGAAAAATTTTAGCATTTAGCAACTTTACCTTCACCCCGGTCAGGGATAAATGTGTGGATCAAAGACTGGTACAGAAGAAACGGGTTTTCAATGCATTGGACAAAAACAGAAATTTTGAGAAGACTGGTAGCTCAGGTTGCAGACTTGCTCGCCTAGCTGGTGAGTTTGGTTGCAAAAGTTTCGTCCCGCTGCTAGATAACATCATCAGTGCGCCTTCGGTGAAGGGTCGGCATTCTGTCCCACTTGTTATTTGTATGCCTCAGTTTGCTGGGGTGGTTGGTATTACTTCCAGTTTTGTTTCTCAGTGGTTTGTACAGAGGGTCTAATTCAATGGGTTTGTTGATGGAGTTCTGGTTGGAATACTAGGCCTCCAGTTATTCCCTGGCACGTCTCCGTTTGGATTGTTCGATTATGGATGTGTTGTCCCAGTCGAATTCGTGTCCCTCGTTGTCCTTGTGTAGTGAGACAAGTGAGAACTGGTTGTGTCTCTTCAGCGGCTAGTTGCTTTTCGTGTATCCTTATTGTCAGGCTTTTTTTTCCTGTTTGGCCTATGTAGTGTTTTTCACGGTCCTTGCATGGTATTTTGTATAATACCCCAGTTTGTTGGTTTTGGGTATGGGATCCTTTACATTTGTCAGTAGCTGTTGGTTTGTGGGCTACCTGGGGGTCTGAGTAGAATTGTGGTCATCTCTGACATGTCCTTCATGTATGGTAGGGTGATTAGTGAGTCTGGTCGTGTTGTGTCTTCCTGTTGTGGTCTGTCTCGGAGGTAACAGCGGATCATGCTTTTTGGGTATCCGTTTCTTTTGAAGACGCTGTATAGGTGCTCCTGTTTTGCTTTGTGTAGTTCCAGATTGCTGCAATGTGTTGTGGCTCGTTTAAATAGTGTCCTGATGCAGCTCCGTTTGTGGGCGTTGGGGTGGTTGCTAGTGTAATTGAGTATTTGGTCTCTATGTACGGTCTTTTTATATACACTAGTCTGGAGTTCCCTGGTGTTTTTGCGTTCTACCATTATGTCCAGAAAAGGTAGTCGGTTGTTGTTCTCCTCTTCTTTCATGAATTTTATCCTGGTGAGGATGTTGTTTATGCGTCGGTGGCTTTCTTCTAGTTTTGTGCGTTTAATAGTCCCGAAGATGTCATCTACATATCGGACCCAAAGTTTGGGTTGTATAGTGGGGAGCGCTGTCCGTTCTAACCTTTGCATTACTGCTTCTGCAATCAGTCCTGATATTGGGAATCCCGTTGAGTTGTTTGTATATGCTGTCGTTGAAGGTGAAGTGGGTTGTGAGGCACAGGTCTAGTAGTTTCATGGAGGTGTCCTTATTGATGTTGCTGGTGTGCTGGGTTACCTGCTTACTTGATTCGTCCAGGAGTGTGGCAATTGTTTCTTTGGCTAGGTCAATGTTTATGGATGTAAATAGTGCTGTTACGTTGAAGGATATTATCATCTCATCTTCTTCTATCCTGGTGTCCTTGATGATGTTGAGAAATTCTTGGGATGAGTGGATGGAGTAGGTACTGTTGTGCACCAGGTATTTCAATTTCTGTTGTAGTTCTTTGTCTCACTACCAGGCACACCGACATATAGACTTGCCAAAGGACACGAATTTGACTGGGACAACACATCCATAATCAAACAAGACAAACAAAGACGCACCAGGGAACTCCTGGAGGCCTCGCATTCTAACCGGAACTCCAGCAATAAGAGGTAGCACTAAGGCAAGTGGTGATCAGAGTATGACAGGAACATGACAGAGCAGGGCTAGAGATTTCCAAACTCGTAAAAGGATGAAACCGAAGGCTCTGTAGCTGAATAGCATTTGTAACAAAACAGATGAATTGATGGCACAAATACAAATTAATATTATGCTTTTTTAGTCATTACAGAGTTATGACTACAAGATGACTAAGATTGGGACCTGGATATTCAAAGGCACATGGCATTCAGATAGCTAGGAAAAGGTTAGGGGTACGGGTGGCTCCGTGAATTAAGGATGGCATCAAGCAAGGGAGGGGTGAGCTTGGTTCTGGAATCAGAACGTAGAATCAGATCAGGTAGGGATAAGGAACAGTAAATATAAGAAGTCACCAGTGATAGTGGTTTATAAGCTCCCCCAACAGTAATCAAGACTGTAGTAGGGGATGCACACAAAGAAACATCACAGCCTTTGAGAAAAGTGTGGTGATAATTATAGGCGATTTGAATTTAATACGTAGTGCAGATGAATCAGAGCATCGTGGGTAGCCTGGATCAGGGGCGTTTTCAGAATAGCTTCTTACAGCAGAACATTTCACTGTCTCCCAGGTAGCAGATTTGGTAAAATGCAATGAGACAGAATTAATCTCAGGGAGGAGGAGATGAGAAAGAAAGAGCTATATAGCAAAACTGAATCTGGAAAAGGATTCAGGAAGAAAGATGGAAGAATGGTTTATAGTGGACATTACTATCCCACCACAGAATCATAGAGATATAAAGCACAGTCCAACCCGTCCATGCTGACCAGATATCCTAAATTAATCTAGTCCCATCTGCCAGCATTCGGCCCACATCCCTCTAAACCCTTCCTATTCGTATACCCATCTAGATGCCTTAACATGACGGGCCAAATGGCCTTCCTCTGTGTTGTAACTGCTATGACCTTGTGCTGATATTTTACTGAGAAGCTCGGGAATGCTGCTGTGTGGAGAAGCTGGGCTAATCTCACTTCTGTAAAGGCCAGTTCAAGCACACCCCATGCCCCTGCCCGCTCGCACTGCAACACCAGCCAACAGCTGCCCGCTCACCTGCTTAGCCTGCTCCTCCTGTTGGATCAGGATGGCTGCCTGCTGCTGTGCGAGTTTGAGACGCTCGTCCTCGGACAGAGTAGATGGGTCAACCGAGGGCATGTGGAGGCGGGGACCCATTCCAGCTGGGACAACTCCCATGGGGAAAGCCATCTGCATTCCAGGCATGCGATTCAGCCCCATTGTGCGAGGGGGCAACTGCATTCCGGGCACCTGGCAAAAGGGGAAAAGGTGAGGTTAGAGGGATCAGAAAGGGCAGTAACACAAAGGCACCAGAGCTTCCTGCAGCCACAAAACAGCTGAGATCAACAAACTAAACCTTCTAATACAGACTAGTCATTCCCCAGGGAGCTGAGCATCAACTCTGTCCTCTCCCCATTCTGGAGAGAACCAGCCTTTTTATTTTTCTGGTTTTAAACATTGTGGACTGAAACGAGAAAGGATTGTTTTAAAAACCAAGGATTGCTGCATAGTTTGAAAGTATGTCATTATGAACACTGTTTGTACAGCTGTGGGTCACAGCCATGTTCACAGATAAACTGCAGCCGTGGGGCTTCGATCGGCAATAAGAAGTCGATTGGTCTATGGACTAGTGACCAGTTAGTGAAGGCAAAGGCCTTTTGTCCGATAATACTCGTAATGGAACAAGATCTCCACTAGCTCAGGAGCTGTCTCCCTGTTCTCCGCAGTCAAAAGCCACTTTAAACCTGATGAAAAGCAGTTGCTGTAGGCAGTGGCATTTAATTGCAAAGTCAGTGAGCTTTAATAACCACGAGGCATTTGGAAAAGGAAGGCAGAGAAGCAACCTTCTGACCAGCGAGGACCCAACTCAACACATCGTGTGAACAAGGACTACAGAGCTCCCAGTTTTCCCCCATCCATGTTTATTTTCAAATCTATGTAAGGGGGAGCGCGTAAAAGGGTTAGAATTTTAAGTAGCAGTTTTCTGCCGATGGGTTATAATTGTTTACCTGTAACTAGAGTCCATTTACTCAGAATGAATAGTCAGGTTGGCTAATTACAAAAAGTCTGGTTTATACTCTGTCAACCTGGCTTTTAAAGACAGAGATTCCCCAGTTTCCCTAAGTACTAATCACTGTGTCGACTCCATGACTAGCAAGGCTCAATTCTCAGGACGAAGGGAGTAGTATTTCTTATAGGCTCCTCTCTTGCCTCCATACACCACCCCCTCCCCCCCCCCAACCCAACATCACCAATGACTCAGTGATTCAAATATGGGAGGTCATGTGACTTCCAGCCACCAGCTACGCTGTATCACGGAAAGTTGGGGGGAGGGGTGTGTGAGGGAACTGCTTTACTTCAGAACCCTTCCTTCCTCAAAGGTGCACCCCACCAACTGTTTGTGATCCTATTTTAACACTGGAAAACGAACACGAGTGTAGGCACCAGCCAACAGCACAGTAACAGCGAGGAAATAATTGTCAATGTTTGTAAATTAAAATACCACATCACAGAAATATGAAAATATGAGCTCTTTACAGTGTTTTATAAAAATGTTATTATTTTACGCACTCATGTAGTTTCAGCTGAGCCCTCGATGTTCTCTGGTGACATGAGAATCTGAACGTCCTCTCCTCCTGCTTCGTGCCACAGGACGACGTTGCTCATGTCCTTCTCCACATTGTGCCCGACAAAAATGGCAGCTACAGAAACTTCCTGTTTCTCATCAAAGATGGCAGCTACAGAAACATCCCATTTCCCATTGCCCCCTAGAAAGATAGCAGCCATTATTCCAGGCTCACCACCAGGAGCCCTGTAGGTGCTGCTGCATTTGGAAACTTCTCTTGGAGATTTGTGGCATAAACCTCCCTGCCCGTCCAGCTTTGGAGAGACAGCGAGGGTGGGGTAGGGCAAGGGCTGGCTCTGAGAGCCAGTACTAGACACTGACTCAGGAGGTTCAGAAGCTGGAAACCCCTACAACTCACCTGGTCTGGGAAGCTCTGTCCCTAACACCACTCCCTTCTGCATTCCAGCTTACCTGCCCTGGCAGGGGTGGCATTGGGTGCCCCTTGTCCATGTCGTCACCCCGGTGAGGTCGAGTCAGGACCACACCATTCTGTAAAGGCAAGAGGCAGACGGTGAGGCGTATATCACTGGTTTGCTGTTACAAACATCAGAGTCAACAATGTGACTCACCAAACAGAGCAAACCACCAACATCTACCAGGTAACCATCAGGAATCCTCAGCGAGGAAACATGTACTGGAGTAGTACCCACCGCAAATGTTCAAAATAGACCGTGTCTGTATTCCTGAGGCTAGACGGTGAGGGGCCTGTTCACACTGTAACAGGGGAAAAATTGCTGCTTACAAAATCCAGCTCAAACCAATTAATTAGGAGGCTTGTTCACAGGTTGTATCTCAGATTAATAACCATGGACATTTATATCAATAAACAACTCTTGAAGAATTCAAGAACAGGTATATCAGGTGATTTTTAGAATGTTCCCATCAGATTGGCGATTAGAAAATTTAACAGTTGAAACAGGGAAAACACTGGAATTGATTATTTAAAAGGTAAGAGCAGGGCACTTAAAATCTCAATGCTATTGGGCAGAGTCAACATGTACTTGTGAAAGGGAGGTCATAACTGACCAGTTATTATAGAGCTTGTTAAAGCTGTAACATGGATAAAAGGAAACCTGTAGACATGTTATGGTTAAGATTTCCAGAAGGCACTTGACAAGGCATTTCAATGATTATTGCAGAAAGTTCAAGCTCACAGTGTCAGGTTTAACATATTGGCACGGATAGAACATTAGCTAGCCAACAGGAAACAAAATGAGGATACATGGATCATTTTCTAATTATCGAAATGTAACAAGTGGTGTGCCACTGGGGTCAGTGCTAGAGCATCAACTTTTTACAATTTATAGAAATTACTTCACGAAGGGACTGGATGGATGGTTGCTAAATTTGCTGATGGCATCAAAGTTGGTACGAGAGCTGGATGGAGAGATGGAGAGTCTGCGAAGGGATATAGTCAGGTAATGATGCAATGAAATACGGGGAGGTGTGGATTTGTACATGTTGGCAGGAAACACAGAGAAACAGCATATAGTGAGAGCACGAGAGAGAAGAACCCAGGCATGCAGAGGGATCTGGGTGTCCTGGTAGATGAACAACAAACTATTAATATGCGGGTGTAGCTAGTGATTAGGGAGGCAAACGGAATGGTGGCCTTTATTGTGAGGGGAATGCATATAAAAGTAAGGATGTTTTACTGTGGCTGTACAGGGCCCTGGTGAGGTCATATCTGGAGCAGTGTGCAGTTTTGCTCTCCTTATTTAAGGAAGGAAGTAGATGCATTAGACACAGTTCAATATTGAAGCATCACAACCCTAAGGGGAGAGAATCCCAAAGATTCACAATGCTCCGAGTGAAGATATTTCTCCTCCTCTAATCTTGTAATTGAGGCTCCCAGCCAGGAGACAAAGTCTCTCCGTGTCTGTCGAGGAGGTGCTGTGAACAGGAAATCAGCGCAGTTGAGGAGGACACTAACCAGGTCCTGGAAGAGGTGGCTGCACTCACCTGTAAGCTGTAGTTCTGTAGGCGCTCAATAAGTTCCTCTCGTACACCTTTCAAAACAAAAAACACACACGTATTATGTGAGGAAGCACAGAAACAAACCAGCAGTACCACAGATCATTTACAGATGAGGGAGATGAATGTTTGACCTATTGGGGAGCTGAGGGTTGCGTGAAAGTGGAGTGGAGCCTTGAAGCTGATCAGCCATGCTCTTACTGAATGACAGGGAGGGACTGAGGAGCAATGAATGAGCAACTTCATTTCAAACCATCAAGATGCTCCTCCACTCCCTCTTCCCTACGTAATTATTTAACACTCCTCTAGGTAACATCAGTCAGTTACAGGGCTCAGACCTGCAGCACCCATGGGGAATGAGGAGCATTCTGTTTGCACTATCAGCACCTCATGTTAGCTCATATGCCACCTGCCAGGACAGACCACGCTCCCAAACGGTTTCTCTATTGGAAGGAGAGCTCATGTCCATCACGGCCCAAGAAGGACTGCCATACAATACCCCGAGGGGTGTACGATACACAAAATAAGAAGGACACCATCATGGGAACGTGCCATTTCTCAGATACCCATGCCTCCCACTGCATGTCTCAGCAAGAAGGTAGATAGCGGCTTCAGACTTTGTTACTTAATAGAGGGTGTAACATGTACAGATAGTGTACAGTATCAAGCTGGGGGGAGCAGGGGAAAAGTTACACCTGACAATAAAGGAACAGTAAAAGGAGGTGCTCAGTTAATGATTCAGATGGTGACCTCAGTCAGGGAGCTCCCTGACTGTAACGATCACAGGCGCTGCGCCGTACTTCCAGGAGAGGTAAGTGTTTTCAAATCTTATTAAAGGATGTGGAGCAGAGACACAAAAATGGAGCAGGCTGTTGTTTAAAAATAAACCCGGCTAATGTCCATTTAGGGAAGGGAAACTGCCATCCTTACCCAGTCTGGCCTACATGTGACTCCAGACTCTCAGCAACATGGTTGGCTTTTTACCACCCTCTGAAATGGCCAAGTGAGACAGTCCAGAGGGGTGCTGACATCCCTCTTCGAGAGACAGTTGTGATGGCCCCACCAATGATGCTCACAGCCCACGAATGCACTTTTAACAAAACCTAACACTCAGGAAGCAGCAGGTTTGGTGATTTGGATTTGGGAGTAGTCTTGTTCTTCCAGAGTTGCCACGGGATTTTTCATTTTATTTGAAGTCATTTACAGGATCAGAGGTTATTGCCCATCCATATTAGTCCCAGAGGTAGTGGTGGTGAGGTGTCTTATTGAACTGCAACAGTCCATGTCCACAATGCTCTTAGGGAGTGAGTTCCAAGATTTTGACCCAGCAACACTGAAGGAATGACAATATATTTCCAAGTCAGAACGGTGAGTGGCTTGGAGGGGGAGCATGGAGGGGGTGGTTTTCCCATGTATCTGCTGCCCTTGTTCTTCTTGATGGAAGTGGCTGAGAGTTTGGACAGTGCCACCTAAGGAGCTTTGGTAAGTTGTTGACAAGGTAGAAGAGAGGAATCTCAGACATAATGCTTCCCAACAGCAAGCCAACATCTTGTCCTAAAGACAAGTACCATCAACAATACAGCAGCACTCCCTTGGTACTGCACTGAATGGGACTCGTGAATCAAGCCCTAGAAGGGTTATCCCTATGACCCAAAGTCTGAACTCCCCCTTCTCATAAAAGGACATTTTCCCGGTAAATTTCAATGTCACGCCAGAAGCACTTATCATCCAAAATAAAAACTTAGATTTTATAGAGAGAAGGACAGGCCACCCAGCCCTTTCAACCTGCTCCACCATTTAATGTGATCACAGCTGAACATCCAACTCCTGCTTTCTCCCCATACTCTTTGACACCCTTAGCCCTAAGAGCATAATCTCCGTCTGATGCAAAACTTGAACTACCGAAGCAAAATAATGTTCATAAAAAAAAACGCAAGACTGAAAACAAAAAATGCCAGGGATCACAACAGGTCAGGCAGAATCCATGGAGAGACAGCAAGCTAACAACACCTCTGATAAACAGTCATCTAGACTCAAACCATTAGCTTCCTCTTTCTCTCCATGGAAGCTGCCTGACCCACTATAATCTCCAGTATTTTTTGTTTTCAGCACAGATTCCACCATCTGCAGTAATTTGCTCCTACGTACATTCAAAGCAACATTGCTCTCTAACCACAAACATAAAAACCATTGATAAAAGTCAAATCAGTAATAGTAACTAATAAAGTTCTATTACTGCGTTTAATGATATAGTTTGAATACAGGTTTTTTCAAAACTTTGTCATTCTACAATTCACTAAAGATCACTTTGTTCATCATGTTTGTTAATTATTCATTTAAGGATAAGACAGACATTAAAAAAACACAAAAAGTCAAAAATTTTCCACCTTGCGCTCATCAGGACTAGGCCACAAGAAAACCCAATTTCAAAAGGGAACACCAACTTATATCAGTGAGAGGAGAACACGGTGGAGCCTGGTTAATGAAACTACCAATTATTCATTAATTTAATAAACTTCCATTTCTTTTTGATAAAATTAATTAACTTACCAATAATCAAGACTACTTTGTCAATGCTTTGATTCAATTAAATGAATTTTATTCATGAATTTAGGGAAATTAAAGTCCAAACTAAGTATTTTAATGATAGCACGGTGAATGTTAAGTGCCTGTGGCATTTTTTAGCCATATTTTTGCTTAGGCCAGGGTTCATTGAGACCCATCAGGCCTCGCAGCCGGCCTCCAGGAGCTGGAGCCCGAGGGGAAGGGGAAGCTACACACTCAAGGCCGAGGCTTCAGGGGGCGCTAGGCCCGAGTCCGGCTGGAGAGGGAAAGCGGTGAATTCCGGTGCGGATTTTACCTTGGGTCGGGAAGCCGATCTCGTTGAGCTTGGCCTGCAGCTCCGGGATGCTCCAACTGCCTAGATCCGGCACTTCGACACCAGGAGGAGCGTCCGCCATCTCGGTCCCAGCAATATCACCGCCTACTACTCCTCCCGCTTCTCAACCAAACCCGGGGATAGGTGGGTCTCCGCTCAAGCCCCGCCCATCTCGCACGGCAGTGGTCGAGCTGCAGAGCGCCGCCGAAGGTTTCAATTCCCATTGGATTTGGTGATGTCAATCGAACGTGAAGGCCCCGCCCTCCAGCGCGCAGCAAGTTCGGCTGTTGCCCCACTCGCCTGTCAATCAGCGGCGGCGCCGCCGCGCCTGCGTGGTGCCCACGGGATGCTGGGATTTGTAGTTCCTGTTCCCGGCCTACAACCTACATGGCGGCGTCCATGCTGGTGGACACATCCTGCAGCAGCTTATTCTAAAACTTTCAGGGTTTCTGTGGATTGTGAGTATCTAGGGAGGGGAATCTGTAAGTTTCCTTCTGTATTTTCAAAGTTATTTGGAAAACCACCAACAAACCCAGCTTCTGCACTAAGTCCAGACATGAATTTTGAATTGTATCTTTGCTTTCTCCTGTTGGCTGCTAGTTATAAAGTTTTTCATTTTTAACCTGTTATTTCTCTCAGCATCCTTTAGTCCTTAGGTTCTTCTTATAGGGATATTTCTCTGTTTTAATCTGTCCTCTCTCTCTTTCTGCACTCTTTAGCTTCTAGTTATAAAGATGTTTCTCTGTTTTAACCTGCTTTTTTCTCTCTCTCTGCATTTTTCAGTCCTTAATTTCTAGCTATAACGACGTTTCTCTGTTTTAACCTGTTATGTTTCTGTCTGAATTCAATGGTCCTTAGGTTCTCTGTTTTAACCTGTTGTCTCTCTTACTGCCTGTATGCCTCACTCTGTGTAAGCGCCCTATGATCTGTATGAGATAGCAAGGTGTAGAGCTGGATGAACACAGCAGGCCAGGCAGCATCAGAGGAGCAGGAAAGCTGACGTTTTGGGTCTGGACCCTTCTTCAGAAATGGGGGAGGGGAAGGGGATTCTGAAATAAAGAGAGAGAGAGAGAGAGAGGGGGGGAGGCGGATGGAAGGTGGATAAGGGACCAGATGGGCGGAGAGGAGACAGACAGGTCAAGGAGGCAGGGATGGAGCCAGTAAAGGTAGGTGAGGAGTTAGGGTGGGGGTTGGTCAGTCAAGGGAAGACAAACAGGTCAAGGAGGTGGGGATGAGGCTGGTAGGTAGGAGTTGGGAGGAGTGGATAGGTGGGAGGAAGGACGGAGAGGTCAAAGAGGTGGAGGTGAGGCTGGTGGGTTGAGGTGGGAGGAGTGGATAAGTGGGAGAAAGGACGGACAGGTTAGGGAGGCCTCCCTTGACCTGTCTGTCTTCCCTGGACTGACCAACCCCTACCCTAACTCCCCACCTACACTCACCTTTACTGGCTCCATCTCCGCCTCCTTGACCTGTCTGTCTCCACTCCACCTATCTGCTCCTTTATCCATCTTAAGAACATAAGAACTAGGAGCAGGAGTAGGCCGTCTGGCCCTTCGAGCCTGCTCCGCCATTCAATAAGATCATGGCTGATCCTTTCGTGGACTCATCCACTTACCCGCGTTCTCACCGTATCCCTTAATTCCTTTATTGTTCAAAAAAAATCTACCTTTTTTTTAAAAACATTTACTGAAGTAGCGTCAACTACTTCACTGGGCAAGGAATTCCATAGATTAACAACCCTCTGGGTGAAGAAATTCCTTCTCAGTTCAGTCCTAAATCTGCTCCCTCTAATCTTGAGGCTATGCCCTCTTGTCCTAGCTTCACCTGCCAGTGGAAACATCCTCTCTACTTCTATTTTATCTATTCCCTTCATAATTTTATATGTTTCTATAAGATCCCCCCCTCAATCTTCTGAATTCCAATGAATATAATCCCAATTTACTCAGTGTCTCCTCATAAACCAACCCCCTCAACTCCGGAATCAACCTAGTGAACCTCCTTTGCACCCCCTCCAATGCCAGTACATCCTTTCTCAAGTAAGGAGACCAAAACTGCACACAGTACTCCAGGTGTGGCCTCACCAGCACCTTGTACAGCTGCAACATAACTTCTCTGCTTTTAATTTCAATCACTTTAGTGATGAAGGACAAAATTCCATTTGCGTTCCTAATTACTTGTTGTACCTGCAGACCTACCTTGTGATTCATGCACAAGGACACCCAGGTCCCTCTGCATAGCAGCATGCTGCAACTTTTTACCATTCAAGTAATAATCCTTTTTACTATTACTCCTACCAAAATGTATGACTTCACATTTATTTTCATTGTATTCCATCTGCCAGACCTTTGCCCACTCACTCAATGTATCTATGTTCCTCTGCAAAGTTTCACAGTCCTCTGCACACTTTGCTTTGCCACTCATCTTAGTGTCACCTGCAAACTTTGACACCCTACACGTGGTCCCCAACTCTAAATCATCTATATAAATTGTAAATAATTGTGGTCCCAACACCGATCCCTGAGGCACACCACTAGTCACTGACTGCCAGCTAGAATAGCACTCATTTATCCCCACTCTTTGCTTCCTGTTAGTCAACCAATCCTCTATCCATGCTAATACTTTACCCTTAATGCCATGCATCCTTATCTTATGTAGTAGCCTCTTGTGCGGCACCTTGTCAAAAGCCTTTTGGAAGTCTAGGTACACCACATTCACTGGGTCCCCATTGTCCACCTCGCTCGTAATGTCTTCTTAGAATTCCAGAAGATTTGTCAAGCATGACCTGCCCTTCATGAACCCATGCTGCGTCTGCCCAACAGGACAATTTCTATCAAGATGCCTTGCTATTTCTTCCTTGATAATAGACTCAAGCATCTTCCCCACTACAGAGGTTAAGCTAACTGGTCTATAATTCCCCATCTTTTGTCTACTTCCCTTTTTAGACAGTGGCGTCACATTTGTTGTTTTCCAATCTGCTGGGACTGCCCCAGAGTCCAGCGAATTTTGGAAAATTACTGCCAGCGCACCTGCTATTTCTCCCGCCATCTCTTTTAGTACCCTGGGATGCATTCCATCAGGGCCAGGAGACTTATCAATCCTTAGCTCCATTAGCTTGCCCAACACTACCTCTTCCGTAATAATGATTGTTTCTAGGTCCTCACCTACCTTTGTCTCTTTGTCAATTACTGGCATGTTATTAGTGTCCTCCACTGTGAAGACCAATACAAAATACCTGTTCAATGCCTCGGCCATTTCATCATATCCCATAACTAAATTCCCCTTCTCATGCTCTAAAGGGCCAACGCTTACTTTAGCCACTCTTTTTCGTTTTATTTATTTATAGAAACTTTTGCTATCTGTCTTTATATTCTGTGCTAGTTTTTTCTCATGTTCTATCTTACTTTTCCTTATAGCTCTTTTTGTGGCTTTCTGTTGACCTTTAAAGTTTTCCCAATCTTCTAGTTTCATGCTGTTTTTGGCCACTTTGTATACCTTCTCTTTCAATTTGATAGCCTCCCTTATTTCTTTAGACACCCATGGCAGATTACCCCTTTTCTTACAGTCCTTCCTTTTCATTGGAATATACTTTTGCTGAGAACTTTGAAAGATTGCTTTGAAAGTCCTCCACTGCTCGTCAACTGTCCCACCATAAAATCTTTGTTTCCAGTTTACTTTAGCCAAGTCCTCCCTCATTCTATTGTAGTTCCCCTTGTTCAAGCACAGGACCCTGGTATTGGATTTTATCTTCATACTCTCCATCTGTATTCTAAATTCAACCCTACTATGATCACTCCTTCCAACAGGATCCCTAACTATGAGGTCATTAATTATTCCTGTCTCATTACACAGGACCAGATCTAGGAGAGCTTGCTCCCGCGTTGGTTCCATTACATACTGTTCCATCCACCTCCCCCTCTCTCTTTATTTCAGAATCCCTTTCCCCTCCCCCTCCCCCATTTCTGAAGAAGGGTCCAGACCTGAAATGTCAGCTTTCCTGCTCCTCTGATGCTGCTTGGCCCGCTGTGTTCATCCAGCTCTACACCTTGTTATCTCAGATCCTCCAGCATCAGCAGTTCCTACTATCTAGGATCTGTATGTCCTTGTTTCCTATGATCTGCCTGTACTGCTCGCAATACAAAGCTTTTCACTGTACTAAGGTATATGTGAGTGCAATAAATCAAATCAAATCAAATTAAATCTAAATCTGCATTCTTTAGTTTCTAGTTATAATCTGTTTTAACCTGATATCTGATATAGCATCGGCAGTTCCTACTATCTCCTCAACCTGATATCTCTCTGTTTTTAGCTTCTGCTTATAAGGATGTGTTTCTCTGTCTAACCATTCATCTCTCTCTCTCTCTCTCTGTCCACTCTTTAGTCCTTAAATTTTAGTTATGAAGAGTGTGATTCACAGAATTGTTTCGGTACAGGAGGAGGCCATTCAGCCCATTGTGCCTGTACTGACTCTTCAACTGAGCAAACCTTGCTAGTCAAAAATCTCTCTAATGCTGCCTTAAAATATTCACTGACCCTGCCTCCACCACTCCCCTGTGAAGAGAGTTCCACCAACTTGTGACTGTCTGAGAGTCATTCCAGTGTCCACCTTATCAAATCCCACTTGTGGGTTCTGGGCATCACTGGTTTGTCCAGCATTTATTGCCCCTGTCCCTAGTTGCCCCCTTGAGGAGGTGGGGGTGAGCTGCCTTCTTGAACCGCTGCAGTCCATGTGCTGTGGGTTGACCCACAATGCCCCTTAGGGAGGGAATTCCAGGATTGTGACCCAGCAACACTGAAGGAACGGCGATATATTTCTAAATCGGGATGGTGAGGGGCTCGGAGGGGAACTTGCAGGGGTTGGTGTTCCCATGTACCTGCTGCCCTTATTCTTCGAGATGGAAGCGGTCGTGGGTTTGGAAGGTGCTGCCTGAGGATCTTTGGTGAATTTCTGCAGTGCATCTTGTAGATGGTACACACTGCTGCTACTGAGCGTCGGTGGGGGGAGGGAGTGGGATGTTTGTGGATGTGGTGCCAATCAAGCGGGGGCTGCTTTGTCCTGGATGGTGTCAAGCTTCTTGAGTGTTGTTGGAGCTGCCCCCATCCAGGGGCAAGTGGGGAGTATTCCATCCCACTCCTGACTTGTACCTTGTAGATGGTGGGACAGGCTTTGGGGGGAGCCAGGAGGTGAGCCACAGTCTCCAGCAAGATCACGTCTCGATCTTCTAAACTCTGAAGGATTCACGCCCATCCTTTCCAACATATCCTCCTCAGGCAATGCCTTCAACTCATGAATGAGTCAAGTAAACCCTCTCTGAACTTCTGCAGCTCCTTTTAATCAGGATAAACTCGGAGCAGAACAGCAGATGTGGCCTCACCAATGTTCTATACAATTGTAGCAAAGCAACCCTACTTTAACACAGTGTGGAGCTGGAGGAATGCAGCAGGTCAGGCAGCATCAGAGGAGCAGGAAAGTTCACGTTTCGGGTCGGGACCTTCTCCACACTGTTATCTGACTCCAGCATTGGCAGGTCTGAGTTATAATCCTACTTTAATATTCTGTTCTCCTTGTGATAAATGACGATGTTCCAGTTGCTTTCCCTATAACCTGCTGATTGGTGTCCCAGGACCTCCTGTTTCACACAGTTCGGCTTACTGTTCATTTAAAAATGAGCTGGTTTTCTATTCTCTCTGCCAAGGAGGACAGCCTCACATTTTGCTCTCACTGTGCTCCATGGGCCAAACTTTGCTGAATGTCTATCTATCCCTTTGCAGAACCTTCACAGCTCCTGGCAGCTTACTTTCCCCACTTCTCTTTGTGCCATCAGCAGCTGTACCTTCTGTCCCATTCAGATCATTGGTATAAATAGTTGGGGCTCGCA
>NC_063374.1:10388503-10399445 GCF_021869965.1 Rhincodon typus | reverse complement strand
CACACTCACCCTCACTCTGACACACTCACTCTCTCCCATTCACTCACACACACACACATAAATACACACACTTTCTTACACACACACCCCCACTCTCACACACACACTCTCCCATTTACTCACACACTCTCTTACACACTCACTCCCACTCTCACACACTCACTCTCTCCCATTCACTCACACTCACACACACACTCTCTTACACACTCACCCCCACTCTCACACACTCACACTCTCCTATTCACTCACACACAGACACACACACTCTCTTACATACTCACTCCCACTCTCTCACACTCACATTCTCTCATTTACTCACTGACTCAAACTCATTCACACTCTCACATTCACACACATACACACATACTCTCTCATTTACTCACTCACTCATACTCATTCACACATACAGATACACACACTCTCACACTCACTCCCATTCTCACACACTCACACTTTCTCATTCACTCACACCCACTCACACTCATTCAGACACACGGGTACAAACTCTTTCACACTCATTCCTATTCTCATACACACTCTCCCATTCACTCACACTCACTCACACTCATTCACACTCTCACATTCACGCACAGATACACACACTCACTCTCACTCACACTCTCACACTCACTCCCATTCTCACACACTCACACTCTCCCATTCATTCACTCACTCACACTCATTCAAACACTCACTCACACTCACACTCATTCACACACAGAGATACACACACTCTCACACACATTTACACTCTCACACTCATGCACACACATTCACACACACATCACACTCACACACACCATCACAGTGTTAGTTTGGGCAGTCTTTGGACACTTGTACAAACTTCTGTGTTTCTTGCGCAGTTACTGTAACTAATATTCTGGTCATGTCCTTTCTCTCACAGTGTTGGTTACTACCTGGGTTACCAGAAGACTGAGCTCATTGGCACATCCTGGTATAATCTCCTGCATCCTCATGATCTCTCCCATGCCTCTGCTCAGCACTACCGCTTTTGTAAGTATGGGGAGAGGGTGAAGTTTGACATCTCTTCTGCTTGAGTTGCTGTTTGTTTATTCTCTCGTCACTGCCCGAACGTGTGTTTTAATGGGTTCTCTCTGTGTTTTTGTGTTCTGGTTTGTAGTGAGTGGAGGAAATGAAGCTAGAGTGGAGATGATTGTCAGGCTTCAGTCTAAGGATGGCCAGTGGATCTGGGTCTACATTGTGGTTCAAGTGGAATGTGCTGAGGTGCCAGTTCTTTGCTGTAACTACACTGTCAGGTGAGGACTGGAACTCAACTATAAACCTCATCAGTGGCCATTCAGCCCTTACTCCCGTGCCAGCTCTGTGAAAGATCCCTCTGATTAGAAACACAGAGCAGGAGTAGGCCATTTGGCCCTTTGAGCATGCTTACTCAGTCAATAGGATTGTGGCTGATCATTACCAACTCTGTTCCTGCTTTCTCCCCACACCCTTTGCCAAGAACTAGAATTAAGGGGGAGGTGTGGTCACTGAACTACTCATTCAGAGACCCCCGGGGAATGTTCTGGGGACTCCGGTTCGAATCCCACCACAGGTAAAGGTGGAATCTGAAATCAACGATATTAAAAAAAAAAAATCCGGAAATAACGACGAACGTGAAACAATTGTTGGGGGTTAAAAAAAAACTCCCCTCTGGTCATTCTCGTCCTTTAGGGAGGGAAACCTGCCATCCTTATCTGGTCTGGCCTATATGTGACTCCAGACTCACAGCAACGTGGGTGGCTCTTAACAGCCAATTAGGTCTGGGCAGTAAATGCTGGCCTGAATAAATGAAATGAGAGAAAAACTCCCTTTTTGAAAACATTCGATATTTTGACCCTAACAAAGCATACGCTGAATTCTCGGTGGGCGGTTGTTAGTTAGTTTAGCTGTTGGGGTTAAATGTTGGTTTCTATTTTAATGGAGGTTTATCCTTTTTGTTCCCAGTGAATCGGAAGCGTGGTGCCTTCGCCAGCAGCTCACTGATGAGCAAGAGGAAAGCCTCCTGTTTCCATGCTCTGTATCAGCCCATTTATCTCACCAAGAGACCACTCAGTCTCCCAACTACATGTCCAGCCCGGACACTGTCTTTACTCCAATGGCCAGCACTCCAACTTCTGGGGTCTCTGCCCAGTCCTTCGACTTCAGTGGGATCTGTGGCCTGGACTTTGCCGAGGTGCCCGGGCAGGCAGGAGGGGAGGAGGATGCCGAGCTATTCCGCCGTGGGGGGCTTCTCCCCGCGCTGCCTCAGGAGAAGAAGGAGACGGGTCCCCGGGGCACGGACAGGGCCAGCAAACTCCCCGAGCTGTCCTACAGTGACTGTACGTTCGCCTCCCACTCGCCCACTCCCCCCTGCACCCCCCAGCTGCTGGGAGCCGCCTTCGCCTTCGGGGGGCAGGAGCCATTCGGCCCGAGTGCCGCCAGCGAGCTCTACTATCCCCTCGAGCCCTGCGCCTCGCTGTACGAGCGGCTGCCCCCTTCCCCCGACAGCCCAGGCCACGGGGGCTGCACCGTGATGGGGCTGCCCCAGCTACCCGCCCCCCTCTACATCCACGTGCCCAGTACCCCCGAGGGGATCCTCACCCCCGAGGCCTCGCCCATCAAGTTGCCAGCCAGCCGCTATTTTGGCTACTTTGCGGAGGGCACCTCACGGATTGACATCGAAGCCCTGGTCAAACAGCTGGGCTGCCAACTGGCCGGGCAGGAGAGCCAACCAGGCACAGTACCCCTCGGGACGGCCCAGCAACAGGATCCAGCTGTTGGTGAGACATGCCAGACCCAGAGCCCCTCAGAGAACGCCAGCCCCGACCCACAAACCCCCAAGCTGTGGAGGAGCATAGACTTCTCTGCCATCAGCTTTGGCCAGGAAAGCTGCGAGGATGAAGATGTCATTGAGAACATTCTGAAAGACCTGAGCGCTTCCTCGATGGTGGGAGGCACTCCAGCCCCTAGCCCCCGGCAAGTGGGGAGGGGGATATGCCCATCTCCCACCACGGTGGGAAACGGCCAAGCCGTATCGGACTGCAATCCAGACTCTCGCTCTGCCACCGACCTGTCTGCAGAAGAACAAACCTTCCTTGAAGAGTTGACTTCATATGAAAATGTATTTGAGACGCTTGTCTCAAGGTCCCCCTGTGATGGGTTTATCGATGAGTTGTATCAACTCCAAAGTCATCCCCACGAGTACTTCCACCAAGGTAAGCCAAGTTTCTCATTGCCCTTGTTAATAATCTGCTCCTAAACCGGTCAATCCCAGAGCTGGGTAGAGGCCATTCTGCCCCTTAACCCCAAACCCAATAGACCCCCGACCTGCCCAGCTCAGCCTTGTAATGCCTGGCTTCTGAATCTACTGTACTACAATTCCCTCTACCCACCCCCTCAGTATCCATGGGTGACTCTGTGTTCCCGCCAAGGGAGGTATAACTCCAATGTGACAGGCCAATGTCCCAAAGAGAATGGAATGGATCTGTTTGGGATGGAATGTGGGGAGGGGAGTGGGCCATGCTTGCACCCTGTCCAAAGGAAGCACCTCCCTTTACTCCCTCTAGGGGAGGTGATGGCCTAGTGGTATTATCGCTGGGCTGTGAGGTGCAGAGACCCAGATAATGTTCCGGGGATACGGGTTTGAATCCTGCCATGGCAGAAGGTGGAATTTGAATTCAATAAAATATCTGGAATTAACAGTCTAATGATGACCATGGCTTGATTGTTGGAAAAACCCATCTGGGTCACTAATATCTTTTAGGGAAGGAAACTGCCAGCCTTACCTGGCCTGGACCTCCATGTGACTCCAGACCCACAGCAATGTGGTTGACTCTTAAATGCCCTCTGGGCAATTAGGGATGGGCAATAAATGCTGCCTGGTCAGCGACACCCTCATCCTGTGAATAAAAAAGAAAAACTATTCAGACAGGCTGTTGATTAAGTTAGCAGCTGCCACAGCTCCTCCCCCTCCCCACCCCCCAACTTCGTCTCTCCTCTCCAAGAGAGAAAATTCTAAGCTTTATTATTTAAATTTCAGTGTGGCAGTTAAAAACAGTAGAATATTTTACCGAGACACTTGTTGTAAACTCTTCCTGTTTTATCTTAAAAAACAAACTTACTCCTGCCCTGATCCACTCCACCTCCGCCCCCGCCCCCGCTAAACATTGTAAAGGTTTGGAGACTGTTTAAATAGAAACCAAAAGAACTGCGGATGTTGTAAATCAGGAACAAAAACAGAAGTTGCTGGAAAAGCTCAGCAGGTCTGGCAGCGTCGGTGAAGAAAAAAATCAGAATTAATGTTTCAGGTCATTGAGTCATGGAGATGTACAGCATGGGAACAGACCCTACAGTCCAACTCGTCCAGGCCGACCAGATATCCTAAATAAATCTAGTCCCATTTGGCTCATATCCCTCTAAACCCTTCCTATTCATTTACCCATCCAAATGCCTTAAGTGGCCGGAGATAGTAGGAACTGCAGATACTGGAGAATCTGAGATAACAAGGTGTAGAGCTGGATGAACCACAGCAGGCCAAGCAGCATCAGAGGAGCAGGAAGGCTGACGTTTCTGGCCTAGACCCTTCTACATCGGGGAAACCAAGCGGAGGCTTGGGGACTGCTTTGCAGAACACCTACGCTCGGTTCGCACTGAACAACTGCACCTCCCAGTCGCAAACCATTTCAACTCCCCCTCCCATTCCTCAGACGACATGTCCATCCTGGGCATCCTGCAGTGCCACAACGATGCCACCCAAAGCTTGCAGGAACAGCAACTCATATTCCGCTTGGGAACCCTGCAGCCCAATGGTATCAATGTGGATTTCACAAGTTTCAAAATCTCCCCTCCCCCGACCGCATCCCAAAACCAGCCCAGCTTGTCCCTGCCTCCTTAACCTGTCCTTCCTCCCACCTATCCCCTCCTCCCACCTCAAGCCGCATCCCCATCTCCTACCTACTAACCTCATCCTGCCCCTTGACCTGTCCGTCCTCCCTGGACCGACCTATCCCTTCCCTACCTCCCCACCTACACTCACCTTTACTGGCTCCATCCCCGCCTCTTTGACCTGTCTGTCTCCTCTCCACCTATCTTCTCCTCTATCCATCTTCTATCTGCCTCCCCCTCTCTCCCTATTTATTTCAGAATCCCCTTCCCCTCCCCCATTTCTGAAGAAGGGTCTAGGCCCAAAACGTCAGCCTTCCTGCTCCTCTGATACTGCTTGGCCTGCTGTGTTCATCTAAGTCCACACCATGTTGCCTTAAGTGGCCCTTCCTCATGAGCCGGAGGAAGGATCTGAAGGAAGAACCCAAAACGTTAACTCTGATTTCTCTACACAGATGCTGCCAGACCTGCTGAGCTTTTCCAGCAATTTCTGTTTTTGTGACTATTTAAATAAATGGGGAAATGGCAATGTAAACACGTCACATTGTAATTACACGCTGCTACCAGACGGGGCGGTAATAGCTCATAAATACAGCCTAAAGTGTTACTAAATGGACAATGGGACAGAATTGTTATAGGCCTAACCATTTCTATTTCTTTTTTTTTCTCTCTCTCTCTCACAGATGGAAATGGAAGTGAATCTTCATTCTGAAATAAGTCTATGACTTACTTCATCAAGTATGGCATATTGTCATATTTTGTGAAGCAACGACAATCAAAGATATCACTTTGAAACTAAGGACACTTGTTAAAAAGCTCTTAATTCTCTCCTTACAACGCACTGCATGGGGTTTGGGGAGGGGGGGGTGTTTAATTGTATTTTGAAGAAAAACCTTCCTTTTTGTAACATGACTGCACTTCAATCACGTCTGGGGCACAAGCTGTCAGTATAATGATTTAAACTTGAAGTAGACCTGTGTTGCTATGGAAGAGGATATTGTAAGACATACTTACAGATGTAACTGTATCACTTGTAGTGACTAACCAAATCGTAAGAAAGAAACAGATATTATTACTTTTCTCGATATGATTACTGTACAAATGACACATTCTGAATGTATTATTCACGTGTCATCAGAGCTAATGTAGAACTCTCTACAATTAAGTATAAGGATTGAATCCTGTTTAAGTTCTTGTATTTCCTCACAGAGATATTTCTATGTTTGTACATAGATTAATGGAGATTTATTAACAAATGCAAGCATTTTTTATATAACCTCAAGAGACGTACATTGTGAAACTGTGTTTTTGTGTGTACGTTATTAAAGTCTTGTAGAACTTAATGTAACGCACAAATATTTATATTAAAGAGTACATTTCAAATCTTCATTCCATGACTTTTCTCTCATTTTCCTTGCTATAGGAAGGATGTTGTGAAACTTGAAATGGTTCAGAAAAGATTCACCGGGATGTTGCCAGGGTTGGAGGGTTTGAGCTATAGGGAGAGGCTGAATAGGCTGGCGCTATTTTCCCTGGAGAGTCGGAGGCTGAGGGGTGACCTTATAGAGGTTTATAAAATTATGAGGGGCATGGATAGAGTGAATAGACAAGGTCTTTTACCCCAGGGTAGGGGAGTCCAAAATTCGAGGGACACAGGTTTAAGGTGAGAGGGGAAAGATTTAAAAGGGACCTGAGGGGCAACTTTTTCACACAGAGGGTGGTGTGTGTATGGAATAAGCTGCCAGAGGAAGTGGTGGAGGCTGGTACAATTACAACATTTAAAAGACATCTGGATTAGTACATGGATAGGCAGGGTTTAGAGGGATATGGGCCAAAAGCTGGCAAATGGGACTGGATTGGTTTAGGATATGTGGTTGTTGTGGACAAGTCCGACTGAAGGATCTGTTTCCGTGCTGTACAACTCTATGACTCTATTTGCAAGATACACTCCCATTTTCCCAGCCCCTTTCCCGGCTTGTCCTGAAACTTCACACCCAATGAAGGATACTTGCTTTTGGGACTATGCCCCTGGCTGTAATGTGGGAAAAGCAGCTGCTCAATTGTCACACAGCAAGATCCCACACACAACAATGTGGGAATGACCCGGTTCATCTGTTTTTAGTGAAGTCAGTTGAGGGATAAATATTGGCCCCAGGACCTGGGGAGTACCACCCCACTAACTCTTCTTCCAATGGTGACTGTGGCATCTTTTACACCCCCCGAGAGGGCAGATGGGATCTCAGGGTTTTTTGATTCCCTGGTGGGATATCGCCATTGATGACTGGGCCCAGTATTTATTGCCCCGTTCCTAGTTGCCCCTTGAGAAGGTAGGGGTGAGCTGCCTTCTTGAACCGCTGCAGTCCATGTGCTGTGGGTTGACCCACAGTGTCCCTTAGGGAGGGAATTCCAGGATTCTGAAGCAGCGACAGTGAAGGAACGGCGATATATTTCCAAGTTGGGAAGGTGAGGGGCTCGGAGGGGAACTTGCCGATGTATCCACCAGCAGTGTGTGTGCTATCTACAAGATGCACTGCAGAAATTCACCAAAGCTCCTTAGAGAGTATTTTCCAAATCCACAACCACTACCAATTAGAAGGACAAGTGGGGAGTATTCCATCCCACTCCTGCCTTGTGCCTTGTAGATGGTGGGACAGGCTTTGGGGGGAGTCAGGAGGGGAGTTACTCGCTGCAGGATTCCCAGTCTCTAACTTGTTCTTGTAGTGTTTATATGGGCTGGTCCAGTTGAGTTTCTGGTCAATGGTAACCCCCAGGATGTTGATAGTGGAGGATGCAGTGATGGGAACACCATTGAATGTCAAAGACCATGGTTAGATTGAGAATGATAATTGACTGGCATTTGTGTGGCGCGATTGTTACTTGCCACTTGGTAGCCCAGACCTGGATATTGTTTGGGTCTTGCTGCATTTGAATATGGAGGAGTCACGAATGGTGCTGAACATTGTGCAATCATCGGTGAACATCCCACCTCTGACCTTATGATGGAGGGAAGGTCATTGATGAAGCTGCTGAAGATGGTTGGACCGAGGACACTAACCTGAGGAACTCCCGCAGAGATGTCCTGGAGCTGAGATGACTGACCTCCCACAACCACAACCATCTTCCTATGTGTCAGGTATGACTCCAACCACCAGAGCGTTTGCCCCCTGATACCCATTGATTCCAGTTTTGCCAGGGCTCCTTGATGCCACACTTGGTCGAATGCATCCCTGATGTCAAGGGCTGTCACTCTCACCTCACCTCTGGAATTCTTTTGTCTGTGTTTGAACCAAGGCTGTAATGAGGTCAGGAGCTGAGTGGCCCTGGCAGAACCCAAACTGGGCGTCACTGAGCAGGTGCTGCTTGATAGCACTGTTACTGACACCGTCCATCACTTTACTGATGATCGAGAGGAGACTGATGAGGTGATGATTGGCCGTGTTGGATTTGTCCTGCTTTTTGTGTACAGGATATTCCTGGGCAATTTTCCACATTGTCGGGTAGGTACCAGTGTTGTAACTGTACTGGGACAGCTTGGCTCGGGGAGCGACAAGCTCTGGAGGACAAGTCTTCTGTACTATTGCCGGAATGTTGTCAGGGCCCATATCCAGTGTCTCCACCCATTTCTTGATATCATGTGGAGTGAATTGAATTGGCTGAAGACTGGTATCTGTAATGCTGGGGAGGAGGCCGAGATGGATCATCTACTCGGCAATTCTGGTTGAAGATTACTACAAAAGCTTCAGCCTTATCTTTGGCGCTGATGTGCTGGGCTCTTCCGTCATTGAGGATGGGGATATTTGTGGAGCCTCTTCCTCCAGTGAGTTGTTGAATTGTCCACAACCATTCACAACTGGATGTGGCAGGACTGCAGAGCTTAGATCTGATCCTTTGGTTGTGGGAATCACTTAGCTCTGTCTATCACTTGCTGCTTTCGCTGTTTGGTGTGCAAGTAATCCTGTTTGTTGGTTTCACCAGGTTGACACCTCATTTTCAGGCATGCCTGGTGCTGCTCCTGGCATACCCTCCTGCACTCTCCATTGAACCAGGGTTGATCCCCTGGTTTGATGGTAATGGTTGAGTGGTGGATATACCGGGCCATGAGGTTACAGATTGTGCTGGAGTACAATTCTGCTGCTGTTAATGGCCCACAGCGCCTCATGGATGCCCAGTCTTGAGTTGCTAGATCAGTGCGAAGTCTGTCCCATTTAGCACTTTGATAGTGCCCACAACACAATGGAGGGTATTCTCAATGTGAAGGTGGGACTTGGTTTCCACAAGGACTGTGCGATGGTCACTCTTACCGATACTGTCATGGACAGATGCATCCGCAGCTGGCAGATTGGTAAGGACGTGTTCAAGTATATTTCTCCCTCACCACCTGCCGCAGACCCAATCTAGCAACTATGTCCTTTAGGACCCGACCACATTGAACATTGAGGAGAGACTGATTAATCAGCTGAGGGAGGACGGTATGTGGTTCAGCAGGAGGTTTCCTTGCTCATGTTTAACCTGAAGCCATGAGACTTCATGGGGTCCGGAGTCAATGTTGAGGACTCCCAGAACAACTCACTCCTGACTGTATCCCACTGTGTCACCCCCCTCTGCTGGGTCTGTCCTGTCCGTGAGACAGGACATATCCAGGGATGGTGATGGTGGTGTCTGGGACATTGTATGTAAGGTACGATTCTATGTATGACTGTGTCAGGTTGTTGCTTGACTAATCTGTGAGACAGCTCTCCCAGTGTTGGCACTAACCCCCAGATGTCAGGACGACTTTGCAGGCTCAACAGCGCTGTTTCTGCCGTTGTCTTTTCCGGTGCCTACTGTCGATGCCAGCTGATCCATCCGGTTTCATTTCTTTGAATCTTTATAAGCATTGGTACAACTGAATGGCTTGCTAGGACATTTCAGAGAGCAGTTGAGAGTCAACCACATTGCTGTGGGTCTGGAGTCACACATAGGCCAGACCAGGTGAGGATGGCAGTTTCCTTCCCTAAAGGACATTAGTGAATCAGATGGGTTTTTCCCAACAAATGACAATGGATTCGTGGTTATCATTAGACTCTTAGCTCGAGATTTTTATTGAATTCAAATTCCACCATCTGCTGTGGGGGGATTGAAACCCAGGTCTCTAGAACATTAGCTGTGTTTCTGCATTAATGGTCCAGTGATTGTTATCTAGTCTCGTAAGATCTTCACCTCCTCATATCTCATCTGACCCTCCGACAGCACGGCGCTCCCTCAGCGCTGACCCTCCGACAGCACGGCGCTCCCTCACCGCTGACCCTCCGACAGCACGGCGCTCCCTCACCGCTGACCCTCCGACAGTGCCCGCTCCCTCAGCGCTGACCGCTCCCTCAGCACTGACCCTCCGACAGTGCCTGCTCCCTCAGCACTGACCCTCCGACAGTGCGGCGCTCCCTCAGCACTGACCCCCCGACAGTACCCGCTCCCTCAGCACTGACCCTCCGACAGTACCCGCTCCCTCAGCACTGACCCTCAGTGTTCAAGAGAAGGAAGGTAATGCACAACTGAACTCAGAACGGTTCAGACAGAAAGACAGACCAGAGCAGTAGATGCGAGGTCTCAGGGGGTAAAGGATGTGGAATCTGCAGGAAGCAAAACAAAACAGAGCTGGTGTTCATGTGCCCGATCAGCGCCCAGACTGTGCTGCTGAGAGGAGTAAGTGTGAATTTAGTCTGAGGGTCAGTCTCCCACTGGGCTGTTATGCAGTATACCGTAACACATAGGGAATGTGCACTGTGTTCAGCTCTCTGAACTCTTCAGGACTGGATGTGAAGACTGCATTAATTGAGAGAGACAGAAAGGGTCACTGATTCCTGGCGGTTGAAATATTGACCTCCCTCTCTATTCTCAGTTTCTGGTAAACCTTGGCCAGATTCCACTGAGCTGTTGAGACAGATAGTAACATTACTGCAGCCCAGTCTCTCTGATGGACCACACACTGACCTTTGTGATGACACTCCCAGTTGACCTGCCTGTGTACCTGAAGGTGCAGACTCTGGTGAGGTGGGCTTGGGGGGGGGGGGGGGGGGGGGGG
>NC_063374.1:10382482-10388003 GCF_021869965.1 Rhincodon typus | reverse complement strand
GGGGGGTGCGGGGGGTAGTGAGTGAGAGCTGTAGGGAACAGGTGGAGAGAGCGAAAGGGCTTGGGAGAGGAGGAGGGAGCAAGAGTTGGTGGGGGAAGGAAGCGAATGGTGAGGGTGGAGTGAGTGAGAGTGATGGGGGAAGCCAGGGTCTGTAGGAGGGAGTGAGAGGGGAAGGAAGGAAGGGAGGGGGGGTGTTGGGGGGGGCATGGAGGAAGCAGTAGAGAGGATGGAGGGAGCGAGGCTGAGGGAGGGTGCGGCATCTTTACAGTGACCGTCCTAAGTGCCTCTTCTCTCGAACTGAGCCTCATTGTTAGTGAGAATGAATGAAGGGGATACTGTAGCTGCCTCCCCCCGGCCTCTGTGTTGGGGTTTTACAGGGTTAACGGAAACAGAATGGGGGCTGGGTACAGGGGAACTGTTGGCAGATTTGGAAAGGGGGTGGGGCAAGGAAAAAGGCCTGGGTGTCCTCGACAACAAGGTATAGAGCTGGATGAACACAGCAGGCTAAGCAGCATCATAGGAGCAGGAAGGCTGACGTTTTGGGCCTCGACCCTTCATCAGAAATGGGGGAGGGGACTAGATCGGATTGAAACTGTCGCTGAGGGGCGACAGCGTGTGGGTCAGCTCCCATGGGAAGGGCTTTTATTCCTTACGAAGCTCAGCTTGTGTTTTAAAACTGTCAGAGAGGACTCTCATCCAAATGGATACGTTTTATTTCTGTATATTTTTAGAAAGTACCATGTCAGACACCCTGTTCCCTTTGTCAAATTGCAGGGGGCGCGGGGTGAAGGACAGTCTGAGTTGGTTGTAGACTGGGGGAGCTTGTTGGTGAATCTACCGGGGGAGGGGGAAGTGAGTGAGTGGGAGGTTTCTCCCTGACGTTAGTGATATTGATCTGAGCTGAAGTGGGTTGTGTTTGCCTGGCGACAGGACCAGCGCCCGCCCCCCAGACATAGCCGTGAAGTGATCCCTGCCCAGGGCTGTCCCAACACGGCGACACGTTTCTTTCCCTGCGGTGGGGGTTATACCAGGCGAATGGAGCTTCACAGACATGACCAAGACTGAACCTCCCACTGTGACACAATCTGCCCCAGAGGAGCGGGGACCCTGCCGGGAGGGGGGTCAGGGGAGAGAGAGATGAGACACAGATGGATGGAGAGAGAGAGACACCTTGCGCCTGATTGATGGGGCTAACACGGGTGTCCTGGGTGGCGGGGGCCTGTTAAGCCCTTGCCCCCGATCATCTTAACCCACCCTCCCCCAAATCTCCAAACCCTGCCATGGGGTGGGGACTGAACTGTGCAGAGAGAAGCGACAGGAGCCGGAACATTTATATCTCATCATCGTCAATGAAATTGTGTGAGCTACAATCCTGTAGACTCAGTGCACCTCGCCCCCCACCCCGAATAATGGGCTTTCATCAGCCAAATGCCCCTGCTCCCTCTCGGCTGATAGCCCGCACTGCCCAGAGCTGCTGGGTGGCTCGCTTGCGCCTCCCCCTGGTGGGTGACTGGCTGTGTCCAGGTAGCTCGGGTCCTGCTGTGGCGAGCTGGATGTGACGCGGGTTCTCTCGCTGTTCATTGTCCCCTCCTGCCACCACCGACTTTAACCACCTTGTCCATCCCCTTCAGACCCACTCAGCCAGCTGGATCCAAATTCTCCCGGAGCATTTTGTAAAACCCCCGCAGGTGGGGAGGGACAGAGAAGGGAAATGATGATAGCCCTTGCCAAACCTGTACGTGCGGCATCTGTATTGATCAGTGTGGGATCTTCCCTGCCCAAATTCTCTGCAGTTCTCTATCCTGCCTTTGGGGCGTACTGAACCTGCACTATGAGCAAAACCTACACGGAGTGTGTGTGCTAAACTTTTAAATACTGAGACCAGTCATTCAGCACAAAGCCTAATGCTATTTGTTGTTTACCTTTAATTATAGACTATTTTAAATTTAAAAAAAAAATCACTCCTGTTCTGTCCTTTCCCAAGAAGCTGGAGATTATTTCAGATTCTTGGATCTGTATTTAGAATGTTTAATAAATAGAATGAAGAATAAACTCTTCCAGTTCCAAATCCTCTGCTGCACTGGGATTGCAGAGAATGCCCTGTGTCTGAGGGAGCAGGAGAGAGTGTGTGAGGGAGCAGGAGAGAGAGTATCTGAGTGAGAGAGATGGTGTCTGGTGTCTGAGCGAGAGAGACAGTGTTTGGTGTCTGAGTGGGAGAGAGAGTGTGTCTGAGGGAGAGGGAGTGTGGCCTGGATGAATTGCATCCCAGACTGCTGTGGGAGGTGAGACTGGAAATTGCAGGGGCTCTGACACAAAGTTTTAATTTCTCTCTGGCCACAGGGGAAGTGCCAGAGGACTGGAGATCGGCTGATGTGGTTCCACTTTTTAAGAGAGGTGGTAGAGATGAACCACGAATTTACACACTGGCGATTCTCATGTCAGTGGTAGGGAAACTATTGGAGAAAATTCCCACTTGGAAAGGCATGGGTTAATTCGGGATAGTCAGCATGGCTTTGTCAGAGGGAGGTCATGCCTAACACATTTATTAGAATTTTTTGAAAGCGTGATCAAGTGTGTAGATGAAGGAAGTTCAGCTGATATAGTTTATATGGATTTTAGCAAAACGTTTGACAAGTTCCTACATGGGAGACTGATTGAGAAGGCTAAAGCACATGGAATTGAGGAAAACTTGGTGAGATGGATCAGAAACTGGCTTAGTAATAGGATGCAAAGGGTAATGATAGAAGGCTGTTTGAGTAACTGGAAGCTGGTGTGCGTGTTGTACCACGAGGATCAGTACTGGTACCCTTATTGTTTGTTATATTCATAAATGATATAGATGACAATGTGGGGGGAATGTTAAACAAACTTGCAGATGACACCATGATTTGCAGAGTGGTTAATAGTGAAGATGGTTGTAGGTTACAGGAAGATATATACTGGTTGGTCAGAGTAGTGGCAGATGGTATTTAATCCTGATAAGTGTGAGGTCATGAACTTTGGAAGAAGAAACAAAATGAGGGAGTATATAATGAATGGTAGGACACTGGGTAGCTTAAAGGAACAGATAGATCTTGGGGTAATTATTCACAGATCCCTGAAGGTGGGCAGAGCTCGTGAATAGGATGATTAAGAAGGCATATATGGGACGCTTGCTTTCATCAATCAAGACATAGAGTATAAGAGCAAGGAGGCAATGTTGAAATTGTACAGGATGTTGGTTAGGCCACAGCTGGAGTACTGTGTGCAGTTCTGGTCACCTCACTACAGGATGTGATAGCACTAGAGGGGGTAGAGGAGGTTCACCAGGATGTTACCTGGGAGAGAGAAATTGAGCTTTAAGGAGAGACTAGATAGGGTTGGACTGGGAGGGGGTTGGAACGAGTGGGATGGGGGAGCAATTGGGATTGGTGGAGGGGGATGGTGACAATGGGGTTATGAGGGAAGGAGATGATTGGGATGGGGAAAATGACAGGGGGACTGGGGACAATGGGGGGGTGGGGGATGATGGGGAGGGAGGGGGCGATTAGCATTGGGGTGACAATGATGTGGGGCGGGGCATATGATTGGGTTGTGGGGGGAGAGGTGCTTTGGGATTGGGGGAGGGTGACAATTGAACCTTCTGAGGAAGGGTCACTGCACTCGAAATGTTAACTCTGCTTTCTCCCCATAGGTGTTGCCAGACCTGCTGAGTTTTTCCAGCAATTTCTGTTTTTGTGTCTGATTTCTTGCATCTGCAGTTCTTTCAGTTTTATTGTTTATTGAGCAAACTGAGGGAGCTGTGGTCCCCAGGTCCTGATGGACTTCATCCCAGGATCTGAAAAGAGCTGGCTAATGACACAGTAGAAGTGTTGGTGGTCATTTTCCAAAGTTTCCTGGATTCTGGGAAGGGAGAGGGAGGCAGAAACTAGTTGGGTTGACAGTCGGAGATAGCAAGAACTGCAGATACTGGAGTCAATGTCAATACAGCATGGAGCTGGAGGAACACAGCAGGTCAGGCAGCATCAGAGGAGCAGGAAACTGGATGTTTTGGGTTGGGACTTTTCATCACCATTGTGTTACTGTGAGTATGGTGTTGGAATCAATCATTTGATCACTCGATCACTGTGGAACTCTGTGTATCAGAAATTGTTGGAAGCAGGGTCAGGGAATGTTTGTGAAGCCATAGTAGCTGGATGGGAATCTGAAACACAGAACAACCAGGATTTTATTGAATGGTAGAAAAACGGTCCTCCTGCATCAGAACATCCAGATCCTTCTGTACTGCCTGCCTTTTAAAGCCACAGGTGGGGCCCACCTCCAGAGTCGGGGGGTCGCGGCCCCTTTAAAATTCAAGATCACGTGGATGTGACGAGGGTGCCCCGCCCACTCGCCAGGCAGACGCTGATTGGTCCGTGGTATGACCCCGGAAGTAGTTCCCTCTTCTCATTGGAGATGCAGAGCTGGTGCCTGGTTAATGAAGGGATGTCTAGTTAGTGAGGTGTTATCACTGGTTAGTGAAGTTAGCAGTAGTTAGTGAGGTGTTGTCACTGGTTACTGAAGTTAGTGAGGTGCTATCACTGGTTAGTGAAGTTAGTGAGGTGTTATCACTGGTTAGTGAGGAGTTATCGCTGGTTAGTGAAGTTAGCAGTAGTTAGTGAGGTGCTATCACTGGTTAGTGAAGTTAGTGAGGTGTTATCACTAGTTAGTGAGGTATTATCACTGGTTACTAAGGGGATATCCAGGCAAGGAGGAAGTCAGCATCTCTGCAAGTTAATGAGAGATTATCCAGTTAGTGATGGGGTGATTATGATTAGTTAGTAAGAGGACTGGTAACTAGTTAGAGCAATGCTGGTTATTACGAGGAGGCACCTCGTCACTGAAGGATTATGTTAGTAGTTAGTGAAGGATCTATAACTTGCTATTGAAGAGTTACATTATTAGTAATTACATTATGATTAGTAAGGACCTGGTTACAAAGTGAGAGACAGGGTGTGCTGCTGGTTAGTGGGGGGAGAGAGAGAGTGTCAGCCTGTTCCAAGCTGCTATGTCTGAGCGTGATGAGAGGAGATACGTGGAGCTCAGTCGGGAGTCGGTCAAGCTGATGGGTGAGAGTGTGGGGCTGGAGCTGGGTGATGAGATCAGTGCTCTGCTGGCTGAGGATGTGTGTTACCGACTGCGAGAGACCACCCAGGTAAGAGTTGCGAGGCGGGGGGAGTCACAGACCAGGCAGGGGCCTGCAGTGACTAGTGTGCATGGGCGGAGAGACCACAGGGTCCTTAGGGCAGGGTTTGTGGTCTGGGGCATGTGAAGCAGCCTCCTCTCAGCAGAACCCTGTTGTTGGCTCTTTCAGAACGGCACCCAGTTCATGAGGCATGCCAAGCGCAGACGCCTGACCGTGGAGGACTTTAACAGGGCACTGCGATGGGCTAATGTGGAGGTAGGTGTGAGGGATGGCGTGTGGGCGAGGGTAGATTTCAGTGTAGCAGGGGTATAGTGCGGCGCTCCCTCGGCGCTGACCCTCCGACAGTGCGGCGCTCCC